>NC_092453.1:1653915-1953915 GCF_036169615.1 Heliangelus exortis | reverse complement strand
TCATGCGACACAGACCATCCACATGATTGTGCTGCTTTATACAAATCAAAGATACCAGAATGACCCCTTTTGCAATGAACCAGTTCCAACAATTTTCCCCATTCTTGGACTTCACCTTGGTTAAGAGCATCTCTGATTTCAATTACACTAATTCTTGCCAATTCATCAACTTGGTTATTATATTTGCTTGCTTCATCTTTCAAATCGGATTGGTGAGAAGGTACCCAGCCTACATGAAAATTGGGATTTTGTGTAGCGATTTGCAGAATTTCCTTCCATTTCTCCGTATGCCATACCGGTATACTATTAATTTCCCAGTTATTAATTTCCAAAAAAGTTACCCGTTCAACACAGCCTTTAAATACAGCAAAAGAATCTGTATAGATATATACAGGTTCTGTAGCGGCTTTTTCTTTTACAAATACATTCCAAACAGCATCCAGTTCGCCTACTTGTGCACTGCCTTCACCATGATTTATTATTTGTTCACCTGTGGAAGGTTTAATTGCAGCAGATTTAAAAAAACATACTTTTCCTTCCGTTTGGGAAGAAGCATCTGTGAACCAACCTGTAGTCATATCACTTTTGTATTCAGGGGCTTCTTTCATAGGGCTAGGAGTTTTCATTATTAAATCTTTTTCACCTGTGGATTCAATTGGTTCTTGAATTTTCAGAAGCTTATCAGGGTCTTCCTCAATTTGGAAAAGTTCAGCAAAATATTCAGTTTGGCTATACCATTTTCTAATTGTGCCTTTCTGAGAAATTCCTTCAGGAGGTGGCTTTCCAGACAGTACCTGGTCAATCACCTCAAAAGGCCCTTCCAGGATTACCTTTTGTTTTTTAATTATCTTGCTTATCTCCTTAAGTGCCATGCTGACTGTGAGCAGAGCCTTTTCCAGGACCGAATACTGCTTCTCTGAGTCCTTTAAGGACTGAGAATAAAACGATATGGGCCTGGTGGCTCCAGCTGGACCCCGTTGCCAAAAGTGATAAGATAACGCACTGGAAGAAAAACCCCATTTGATTGTTATCGGGTCCTCTGGGTGAAGAGGTCCCAGGATCTGAAAGGTCTGTGCTTCTAGGAGGAGGAGTTTTAGCGCCTCATCCTGAGTTTGAGTCCACTCCCAGTGGCGGTGTTTCTTTAACAAGTCATACAATGGCCTAGCAATGATTGACAGGTCAGGTATGTGCTTTTGCCAATATTGCAAAGTTCCCATAATTTCCTGTAGTTCCTTTTTATTTGTGGGTGCCTTTATTTCTCCCAGATGAGAGAAAGTATCTGTAGGGATATTCCATGTCCCACCTTTCCATTTGATTCCTAGAAATTTTGTTTCCTGGGATGGAGGTTGTCTTTTTTCCTCAGGTGTTTCAATTTCTAAGCTTGTTAAGTGCCCAATAATGGCATCATAAACTGTTCTCACGGCTTTCTCAGTTTTACCACCTATCAGTACATCATCAATGTATTGATAAATTTTCACATTTGGGTTATTTTTTATTTCTGGAATATTTTCCAGCTCCTGTGCAAGAGCATGGTGGGCAAGCATGGGAGAATGTTTGTAGCCCTGAGGCAACCTGGTGAAAGTATATTGTACTCCATCCCAAGTGAAAGCAAAATATTGTTGATCCTCGGAATCAATGGGAATTTGGAAAAACATATCTTTCACATCGAGAGAGGCAAGCACTGGGTGCGCTGCCTCCTGGATTTCTAGCACCAGATCTGCAATGTTTGGGACAGCTGCAGTTAATTTCTCAGTACCCGCATTCAATTTTCTAAAATCTACAGTCATTCTCCACTTACCATTTGGTTTTCTTATGGGCCAAATCGGGGAATTATAAGGCGAATGGCAAGGCACAATTATGCCTCTTTGTTTTAGGTCAGAAATAACTTCTCTGATACCCTCTTTGGCTGCTATGGGAATAGAATATTGTTTAACGTTTGTAATTTTGCTTTGGGGGAGGCGAGGGGCAGTTTTTAACAGTCTAACTTTAAGAGTGGGGGTGCCAAAATTCCAAAAGCAACCCTTCTCCTTTCTCCAGGATCGACCAATCAATACGTCCATTCCTAACAGATTGTAAGGAATGTCGTCTACTATCATTTGGGTTCGAATTAACTCCTCGTCTCCCGGTAGCTTGAGGGAAACTTTAGCAGTTTTCTGTAAAACAGGTTTTCCCAAAGCACCACTAACGAATATTGGTTTCAGAGAAGAATTAATACCACATTTCTTGGCAACATCAGATTTTAGTGTGGAGATCTGTGTCTACCACAAATGTTACAGGGTAGCATTTTGGCCCAACAGCGCATGTAAGTTCTAAATCCCCATTTTTATTCAAGACCAATCTTAGCACATTTTGCCAGTCTTTTGGAGGACTTGATATTTTAGGATCTGATTGTTCATTATTTTCAGACCAATCATTTTGATTTGTAGGGATGGTTTCCCAAGGTTTATTCAGGGGGTCAGTAGAATTTACTGAACTGGGGTCAGGACCTGTCTCCTCTCTCTGCTGTCTTTTTGCTTTCTTTTTAGTAGCAGAGAGAGGTCCTTTTAGTTTCCCGAATTATGGGAATTTCCAGATCTTTCCCCTGAATTTGACCTGGCAGGCCATTGTAGGAAAAAATCCGCGGAGGCTTAAAGGACGACACGCAGTCACCAATATGGTTAAAGTGAAGTCGTTTATTAACAGTGGACACACGCTTTATATAGAGCCTTTGTTTATATAACGATATCTTGCAGGTGGCTGTATCTTGGACACAAATTCTGTTCTCACAGAACTTCTGCTGGTTACCTCATTATCCTGTTATTCTTCTTTTCTACTGCCAGCTCCCTTATCTTTTTCCCATAGCTCATCTTTCAGTAACCTTGCAACTGGGTCTCAAGGCCCTTAGTTTACTCTAGCTAAAGCTAAAGAGTCAGGATTGCTCACATGTCTGTTTTCTTCCAGACAGTTTCCCAACATATCCCCCTTTTTGTTTTTGAGCAATCCTGACTTACTTCACCACGTGAAATAACATGCTAATAATACATTGCCATAAGCAACATACTAACAATACGAAAGCATCAAAACCAATAATAACAAATATAATTGATAAACCTTGTCTAATTAAATCTCTAAGCTATCCCCATATCCTTAAGTGATTTAACCATTCATTTAACCCAATATATGCAAGAGTTAATTTTTCATGTTATCTTAATCAATCGTTTTTGGTTGTGAATTGACTCTGAATGATCAGATAAATTCATGCAAATGCACTCCATCAAAGTCTTCACAAACATAACCTAAAAGCTAATAATAAAAAGTCAATGGCAGCATGATATTATAAAACTGCATGTCTGACACTATCAACATCTTTTAGCATCTGTGTTAAAATACCAGAAGTTAAGTTCATCTACTTAGCAGTGCAACAGAATAGCACAATCAACAATCAACACATAGACAAGGGATCCCATAATCAACATATAAACGATCACATGAATTACAACATTAACAAGAACCTATTATCAATACAATATGAAAAGCACATTTCACACTGCAATGGAAGGACTTAAATACCTTTTTATTATGAGGAAGGTCTGGTGTCCACTGGTGCATAGAACCAAGAGGGTAGAGGAGGCTTATCCGACAAAAATTGGTCAGGGGGCCCCAAAAGCGTCCCCAGACCCCTCCCGGGTCACGGCACAGTGGAGTCCTGGTTTCCTCCATGGATGCCAAATTGAGGCTCAAAAAGGCCTAATAAACAAAGACAGCAAAAGCACGTACTTTCCCCCCCCCCTTTTTTTTTTTTTTTTTTTTTTTTTTTTTTGCTGTGGTGTCTGCAGCAGGGCTCATTTTTTGAGCAGCAGCAGTGTCAGTGGGGGTAGAGACAGCAGCTGCAACAGATACACTGGCAATGCTCACCGGCCACATCTGAGTTGTTCCCTTGTGTGCGGGGGGGCGAGAAGCGGCTGCGGAGGCAGGAGTGGGGGTGCTCTCTGTACAAGGAGCAGCTCTGACTCCCCGCAGCAACTCTCGGGCTCTGAAAAGGCATACTCATTCTCATAAAATCTAATGAAGTTAGCCGAAAATTAAAAGAAGTGGTACAATTTCCCAAACCAAAACTCAAGTGTAATTACCAAGTTTTTTTTTTGTTGTTGTTGTTGTTGTTTTGGGTTTTTTTGTTTGTTTGTTTGTTTTTTGTCTCTGTATGAAACACCAGTGGACCATGCACCACAATATAAATCAATATTGAGAACCATATTGCAATGATGGTCCTTAAGCAGCTTTATCTGCTTCTAGCATTTGCTCAGAAGCTTCTAACAATTGGGCTGCTGTAGCAACTTTTGGGAGTAGTCCTAATGCACGTTTAGTTTTTTTTTCATTAGCATTGTCATATGCTGACATATAAAAAATTTTGTTTTCATCTCTTCTGTCAAGTCGGGATGTGATATTACCACTGAATATAAGTGATCCACAAATTTTGGATATGGCTCCACTCCCTCATTTAATATTTGTAAAAGAGGGAGTTGCTTGTGCAGGATCATGCACAGTTTACAAAGCTTTATACGCCAATTCTTGTGAAAGTTGTAACACTTCAGTTTGAAACCATGCCTGCAAATCTGCACATACAAAAGGACAAGCACCAAGTAACATTTGTGCTTGCACTCTGTATAATGCATCGGTGTTCTGTCTAGGAATCACAGCTTCATTTTCACACAGCATTTGCCATTTATGATGAAATTGCAATTGTTGATTCCACCTTCCCCCCACACACACACTATCCCCTCCACCACCCTCCCCTCCCCATGTTGGATCTAGAAGAGGTGGAGCAGTGGGTGTTAAAAGGTTAAGGGAAGTAGGAGCAGGGATAGGGAACGGATCAGGGGATAAAATTGGATTAGTGCCCCTGGGTTGTTCAGGGTATTCCCCGGAGCAAAAAACTAGGGTTTTTTCAGGGATATACTCATCCTTGGTCTCCTGTTCTTTCAGTTTCTTCAGCAGTTCCCTGAGTTGCTTGTCTCCGAGTCCCAGTTCTTTCCTTGGTTGTTGCTCTATAGCAGGCACTGATGGTGTTGACAGGTGAAGCAGAGGATTAATTGATGGCAACTGTGGTCAAGAAGATAAATCAGGCATTGGAGGTCGAGAGGAAGGCAGCGGTGGCAGAGTGTTTGGGAGCCGTGGTAGGCGGGCAGGAGGGGGGGATCTGCATTCCAAGGTTCCTCGCCTGTGTTCTCCAGCTTCTCTCCCTCTGGGTCCTCTGACGATTCTGGTGGTGTTTTCGGTCGCTTTTCGTTTTGCTTCTCAGTCCCATTTTTGCTTTTCATCTGACCCTCCAGGGTCAAATGGCACAGTTGGCTGAGCTTGAATCAGTATAGTCCCTTCAGGTGCTGGTGGGGGCACCTTAGGTGTCTCAAATAACTGCCTAGAGGTCAAGTCCATATTTTGAGCATTCATCGGTATTGGTAGATCAGGTGTTAAGGCAGCAAACGCTGAGGCTGCTACTCTTTCACTTTTCGTTTCTTTTAAGGTTTCTCTAATCAATTTCCAGAGTGCGGCTAAGCGTCATGCCTCCTTATCTCCATCGTTAATTTTATCCCATAAAACAGTACCTATGGCTTCCCAAGTAGGTAACTCAAAAACGGTACCCATCGAGGGGATCAAGTCTCTATCCCGTGCCCATTTCAGTAATTCACGTAAGGTCCTGCCTTCGTGTGATAAACCTCTCTTAGAGAGAATACATTGGAGGAGCTTAACTACTGCCTCTTCTTCTTTAAAGAGTGTAGACCCCATCTCCTCCCCAGCCGCTCACCTTTTTCTTGGCAAGATTCTTCAATTCTGAGGTACCTCTTTCGTTCCGTAGCCGGGCACCAGCTACGTAGACCGCCGGGGCAGCAGTCTCCTTTCGACTGGCTTCTCCGCTCCTGCCGCACCGTTCCTTCGGTCGGCTTTCTCACGACCCTCTCATTCCAGCTGTCTTCATCGCTCCTGGAAGCAACAGCGAGAGGGTCCCTGTTCGGGCACCAAATGTAGGAAAAAATCCGCGGAGGCTTAAAGGACGACGCAGTCACCAATATGGTTAAAGTGAAGTCGTTTATTAACAGTGGACACTCGCTTTATATAGAGCCTTTGTTTATATAACGATATCTTGCAGGTGGCTGTATCTTGGACACAAATTCTGTTCTCACAGAACTTCTGCTGGTTACCTCATTATCCTGTTATTCTTCTTTTCTACTGCCAGCTCCCTTATCTTTTTCCCATAGCTCATCTTTCAGTAACCTTGCAACTGGGTCTCAAGGCCCTTAGTTTACTCTAGCTAAAGCTAAAGAGTCAGGATTGCTCACATGTCTGTTTTCTTCCAGACAGTTTCCCAACAGGCCATCCCTCTACTAAGGCTTTTAGATGGCCATAAGCTGAATTGTGACTTAAGATTGAAGGAGGGATGCCTTTTCGCTTAGCTTCCTCTTTAAGCTTTGCAAAAGGTCCCAGTTCAACCTGTGGTAAATTATTTCTGCCTTGGGAGGGTCTATTTTGATGATTATTATTATGATTATTTCTCTGTCTGCCTCCCCTATTTACAACTGTCCAGTCACCCCGTGGTTCATCCTGCTGGTGAGGAAGAATTTGGGGAGGCATAGCAACCGTGGCAGCATAAGTCAGTTTTTGATTATCATTATAATTTGCTGGGGTTTGAAGAATTTTTACAGATGTAGAATCAGCTTCGGGTGCCACATATTTGCATCCAAATTCTGTCAATTCAGTAAGCAGATCAGACTAAGTGTAGTTTTTGCCAAGCAGAGAATTTGCATTTGAATTTTCGATTCTAGCCTTGATCTGTAGGGCTAGATTTTGCAGTTGCGTAGGTAGCCCTCTGATGAGACTATCCATTCTCTCAGGTTTTACCTTTAGCATAAGTGGATATTCCTGGTTAACCACCAGAGCATGGTCATAAATCATTTGGATCACACTGGCTTTATGAACATTGTCCAGTAGCTGGGTGAGACCCCCTCGCAATACATGGGGTTCTCCCCTTGCTATGGGGTCAGTGAAACCCACATTATAAGCAGCTTGTTGGGTCAGGGACCATGGAGCTCTGGAATTACCAGTAATTAGCATAACTCCAGGACCCCAATGGCCTGATGCTTCTTTTTCTGATAATAATATGTGGTCTCTACCCAAAACTGAAACCCTTGCCACATAGTCTATATCAGTTTCCAAGGGTAATCTGCCAAATTGTCTTTTTAATTGTGTCAGCTCCAGAGGAAAGTATGGAAATTCTTTATGGGTAACTTGCTCTCGTCCGGTATCTAGTTCACTTGTATGTTCTGCTCTGATTACAGGACGCAGAAACTTATGTGTTATAGGCATGCTCTCATCTTCTGAACTATCAGAAGACTCATGGCAGGAGGAAGACTGTGCAGAGGCCTTCTCGCTCATTACAGCGTGCTGCCGGACTTGTTTCTCCAATTTAAATTGTAATTGTCTTTTCAGGAGTAGCCACAATGAAATTCCCACAGCAGCTTAGCTTATGCTCTTTGATGAAGGCCTCTTCAAGTTCTTCTGATGGTTAGCTTAGTGTCTCCTGGTTCAGATGTTATTTTCCGCTCCTTCACCTGACCTTTTTACTCGCGACACGTGTCCACCTGTCCACCCTTTTTCAGCAGTTCTCACAGCTGTTTCCGTAGTTAATAAAACAAGAAAAGGTCCTTCCCAGAGGGGAGATAGGGTTTCTTTTTTCCATGTTTTTATCAGAACCTTATCTCCCATTTTTAACTGATGAATTTCAAATCCTAACAGTGGTTTTTGAGCCATCATCCCAATCTCTCTTAGCTCTTTTAGTCTTTTTCCAATGGTAATTATGTATTTTTGGATACTATAATCTTCAACTACATTGTTCTCCAGAGGCATCCCTTGAAAATAAGGCATGCCATATAACATTTCATATGGCGACAATCCAGTCTCACTGTGTGGTTTAGTTCTTATGTTTAAAAGTGCCAATGGTAAGCATTTCGTCCAGGGCATATGTGTCTCAATCATTAATTTAGCCAGTTCCTGTTTTATTGTTTGATTAATTCTTTCTACTTTTCCTGAGCTTTGTGGGTGCCATGGAGTGTGGTATTCCCACTGAATACCTAATGTTTTACATAATAATTTTATTATTTTAGAGGTCAAGTGTGTGCCCTGATCAGAATCAATGTACTGCATTATCCCATATCTAGGTTTCAAGTGTTCTAATAAAATTTTTACCACCATCTGTGCCGTAGCTCATGCTACGGGGTAAGCTGCTACCCACTGTGTTAAATGATCTATTATTACTAATAGATATTTTATCCTCCCCACTTGGGTAATTCAGTGAAATCAACTTGTATTTTCTTGAAAGGTCTGTTAGCCATTTTTTCTCCCTCCTGTTGCCACTTGTCAAAACACTTTCTTATTTATCTTCTGACAAATTAAGCAACCTTGTGTAATTTGTTTTGCTATTTCAAAAATTCCAATGCAGCTAAATTGTTTAAGAAAATGATCGCTTAACGCCTTTGTACCCCAATGTGTTTGTGCATGTAAGCATTCCAATATTTGTCTGGCGTAAGCTTTTGGTAGTATCTCTCGCCCATCAGGCAGTGTCCATTTCCCTTTTTCTAACTTAGCCCTCATTGTCTCCAATTTTGTTAGTTCCTCAGGGGTGAACTTCTTTTCCCCTTCTTCTCCATCTTCATTAGTATCTCCCTTTGCTTGTACTACATTTGCTTGTACTACCCTGAGTTCTCAGGGCTGCTTCTTATGCTTCCTTATCTGCTAGATTACTTCCCCTGGTTTGGTAATCTGATCCCTTCTGATGTTCTCTTGTATGTACCACTGCTATCTCCTTTGGTTCTCTTAATGCCCTTAAAATTCTTATTATTAACTCTTGATGTGTAAGATTCCTCCCCTGAGTATTAATTAAACCTCTTTCTTCCCAGATTTTTCCAAAAGTGTGGACCACTCCATATGCATATTTAGACTCTGTAAATATAGTCACGCTTTTCCCTTTCAGTAATTCCAGGGCCCTACATAGGGCATACAGCTCACAAGCCTGAGCTGACCATGATGGACTCAAAGGTCCTGATTCCACAGGTTCTAGGTCCTTATTAATTATTGCATATCCTGATTTTCTTTTTCCTTCCACCACTCGGGAGGAGCCATCTACAGTGTTTCTCCTTTTTCTAATTCCCTCAGATCTGGTCTCACCTTAGTCTGAGTCTCAATTACTTCTAAACAGTTATGTTGTAATTTCTCTGATGGTTCTCCAAACAAAAATTGTGCTGGACTCTGAGCAGAGGTCACCCTCAGTTCTAAGTCAGGGGAGTCAATTAGTATTGCTTCATATTTTAGGATCTGGCTATCCGTTAACCATTTTTCCACTTTCTGTTGTAAAACACTTCTGACATTGTGTGGAGTATACACCTTTAAAGGAGCGCTAAAGGTAATCTTCCTAACTTCCTCTATTAATAATGCTGTAGCAACCAAAGCTTGGAGACAAGCAGGCCATCCTCTACTTACTGGATCAAGTAACTTAGAACAATACCCCACGGCTTTCTTGATTCCTGCTCAGTTTTGAGTAAGGACTCCATATGCTGTCTGGTTTGATGTATTCACAAAGAGATAAAAAGGTTTTTCTAAATCTGGGAGGCTCAACACAGGTGCTTGTATTAATGCCTTTTTTATTTCCTCAAATTTCTGATCATCTTCTGCAAACCACTCAAGTTGGTTATTAGTTAATTTCTTATACAGGAATTTTACCTTTTCACTGTAGCTTTCAATCCATGGTCTACAAATATCCTAATAATCCCAATACTTGCTGAATTTCCTTCTTAGTTTGTGGGGGTCTTAAGGCTAGGATCCCAGGTGCCCTGTTGAGATCCAACTTCTTCCTTCCTTTACTCAGCCAATGTCCTAAGTATTTTACTTCATGTTCTCCAAACTGTAACTTTGATCGGGACACCTTTAATCCCTTCTCTCCTAGAAAATTTAGCAATTTAATGGTGGCTTCTCGGGTTCCCTCTTCAGTTTCTCCTGCTACCAATAAATCGTCCACATATTGCAATAGTTTTACCTCCCTGGGTAATGTGAAAACTTGTAAGATTTTCTCTAAAGTTTGTCCAAATAGGTTTGGTGACTCTGTAAACCCCTGTGGTAGCACAGTCCATCTTAATTGTTGTTTTTGTCCCGTTTTGGGGTCCTCCAACTCAAAGGCAAAATAATCTCTGGATCTCTCATCCAGAGGGCAGGCCCAAAAAGCATCCTTCAAATCTTTTACACTATACTTAGGACTTAGCAGGGCTCATTGAGAGAGCTTTAAACTAGAAGTGAAGGGGGAAGGGGAGAAAACTGGGTCTGTTAGGGACAAACACAAGAAGAACGAACCGGGGCCCGAAGGCAGGTGGTCTAGGGAGGATTTAGTCCCACCAGTGTGCTCTGTTTGTTTCCTGAAATGGCTGTATGCTAATGCACGCAGCATGGGGAATAAGCAAGAAGAGTTAGAGGTCAGTGTACGGGCTAAGGGTTATGATCTGGTAGCGATAACAGAGACATGGTGGGATAGGTCACATGACTGGAACGTGGCCCTGGATGGTTATGTGCTTTTTCGGAAAGATAGGGCGGGGAAGCGAGGTGGTGGAGTTGCTCTTTATGTGAGAGAGCAACTAGAATGTGTTGAGTTTTGTGCAGGGGCTGATGAGGGGCAAGTTGAAAGTTTGTGGGTAAGAATTAAGGGGCAGGCTGGTGTGGGTGATACAGTTGTGGGGGTCTACTACAGACCTCCTGATCAAGGCGAGGAGGTTGATGAGGCCTTCTACAGGCAGCTGAAAGCAGCCTCACAACTTCAGTCCCTAGTCCTCATGGGAGATTTTAACTACCCCGATATCTGCTGGTTGACTCACACAGCCAGCCTTTCACAGTCTAGGAGGTTCCTCCAGTGCATTGATGATAACTTCTTAATGCAAATGGTGGACAAGCCGACTAGAAGAGGAGCGCTGCTGGATCTTGTACTAACCAACAAGGAGGGCCTTGTTGAAGCAGTGGTGGTCAATGGCAGCCTTGGCTGCAGTGATCATGAGATGGTAGAGTTCAGGATCCTGTGTGGAAGGAACAGAATACCCAGTAGGACCAGAACCCTGGACTTCCACAGGGCAAACTTTGGCCTCCTCAATCAACTGTTAAGAGAAATCCCATGGGACAGGGTGTTAGAAGATAAAGGGGCTCAAGATAGCTGGTCAATATTCAAGGACCACTATTTGCAAGCACAGGATCAGAGCGTCCCTATGGTTAGGAAATCTAGTAAGGGAGCTAGGAGACCAGCATGGTTAAAAAAGGAACTGCTGGGAAAACTTAAGTGGAAAAGGAAAATCTACAGATCATGGAAGGGGGAGCTGGTCACTTGGGAGGAATATAGGATGTAGGGAGGCAATTAGGAAAGCTAAGGCCTCCTTGGAACTTAACCTTGCAAGTCAGGTTAAGGATAATAGAAAGGGCTTTTTCAAATACATAGCTAGCAAAACTAACACTAGAGGCAATATTGGCCCACTAAGGAATGAGCTGGGAGCCCTGGTGACAGAGGATATAAAGAAGGCAGAGGTGCTGAACACCTTCTTTGCCTCTGTCTTTACTCCTGCAGGGTTTCCGCATGAGCCCCAGATTCATTTAGCCCCAGAAGTAGTCAAGATAGATGAGGAGTTTGACATAGTAGATGAGGATTGGGTTAGGGATCAGCTGAGTAATCTGGACATCCATAAGTCGATGGGTCCAGATGGAATGCATCCAAGGGTGCTGAGGGAGCTGGCGGAGGTCATTGCTAGGCCACTCTCCATCATCTTCAGTAAGTCATGGGTAACAGGAGAGGTGCCTGAGGACTGGAGGATAGCAAATGTCACTCCAGTCTACAAGAAGGGCAAGAAGGAGGACCCGGGTAACTATAGACCGGTCAGCCTCACCTCCATCCCTGGAAAGGTGATGGAACAACTTGTTCTTGTCACTATCTCCAGGCATATCAAGGACATGGGGGTCATCAAGAGCAGTCAGCATGGTTTTATCAAGGGTAAATCATGTTTGACTAACCTCATAGCCTTCTATGAGGAAATTACTAGGTGGATAGATGATGGAAGAGCGGTAGATGTGGTTTATCTTGATTTCAGTAAAGCATTTGACACCGTCTCTCACAGCATCCTTGTAGATAAGTTGATCAAGTATGGGTTTGGTGATCAGGTAGTGAGGTGGATCAGGAACTGGTTGAAAGGAAGGAGTCAGAGAGTTGTAGTCAATGGGGCAGAATCTGGTTGGAGGTGTGTGACTAGTGGAGTCCCTCAGGGGTCGGTACTGGGACCGGTGTTCAATATCTTCATCAACGACTTGGATGAGGGTGTAGAATGTACCCTCAGCAAGTTTGCTGATGACACTAAGCTGGGAGGAGTGGCTGACACACCAGAAGGCTGTGCTGCCATTCAGAGAGACTTAGACAGGCTGGAGAGTTGGGCAGGGAGAAACATGATGAAATTCAACAAGGGGAAGTGTAGAGTTTTGCATTTGGGGAAGAACAACACGATGTCCCAGTATAGGTTGGGGGCTGACCTGCTGGAGAGCAGTGAAGGTGAAAGAGACCTGGGGGTCCTGGTAGACAAGAAGATGCCCATGAGCCAGCAATGTGCCCTTGTGGCCAAGAAGGCCAATGGCATCCTGGGGTGCATTAGAAAGGGTGTGGTTAGTAGGTCAAGAGAGGTTCTCCTCCCCCTCTATTCTGCATTGGTGAGGCCGCACCTGGAGTATTGTGTCCAGTTCTGGGCCCCTCAGTTCAAGAAGGACAGGGAAGTGCTTGAAAGAGTCCAGCGCAGAGCTACTAAGATGATTAAGGGAGTGGAACATCTCCCTTATGAGGAAAGGCTGAGGGAGCTGGGTCTCTTTAGTTTGGAGAAAAGGAGACTGAGGGGTGACCTCATCAATGTTTTCAAATATGTAAGGGGTGAGTGTCAGAGAGATGGAGTTAGGCTTTTCTCAGTGGTGACCAGTGATAGGACAAGGGATAATGGGTGTAAATTGGAGCATAGGAGGTTCAAGTTGAATATCCGAAAAAATTTTTTTACTGTAAGGGTGACAGAGCCCTGGAACAGGCTGTCCAGGGGGGTTGTGGAGTCTCCTTCACTGGAGACATTCAAAACCCGCCTGGACACGTTCCTATGCAATGTACTCTAGGTGGCCCTGCTCTGGCAGGGGGGGTTGGACTAGATGATCTTTCGAGGTCCCTTCCAACCTCTAGGATTCTATGATTCTATGATACCAAATATGTTTGGGATATACATGACCCAGTAAAATATAAGGATTTGCCACCACAGGAAATTTAGTGATTGTTCACTGATTTACTGCTCTCAGGTCCTGTATCATCCTGTATGACTAATCCATTTTCTTTATAGGGAGGATGGGTGTATTATGAGGTGACATACATGGTTCTAGAGTTCCTTCTTCCAGAAGTCTGTCAACTACAGGTTTAATCCTTTTCAACCCTCCATTGGTATAGGGTATTGCTTAACTCTAATTGGATGATGCAGATCTATTATTTGAACATTTATGGGGTCCATTTCTATTTTTACAGTTTCCCCCTCATACCATACTGAGGGATTAATAGCTTCTTCATCCTCTTGTGTTAAAGTGTATAATTTAATCTGCAATTTGTCCCCTTGACTCTGAATGCTCAAGTTTAACTTCAGAATCAAGTCCCTTCCTAACAAATTGTGTTCCGCTTCAGGGAGCAAAAGTAAGTCATTAAGGAAAATTTTCTTCTCTGTTTCTATTTCTACATCTTTCAAGATAGGTCCTTTAAAAGGTTCTCCTTTTGCCCCTATTACACACATATAACTCTTCCCTTTCTCTATTCCTTTTGGAAGTTTTTGAATGGTTGATTTTTCAGCTCCTCTGAGGGGATCATCTAATAGGGTCCGAATTTCTTTCTCAAAACTTCTTACATCTGTGGTATTTAGTGGGACTGCCACAAACCTGATGCCTCCCTGATTGCCTCCAAGGGGTACCTCTCGTAAGGGATATAGAGAAGCTCCCTCAGATATGGCAGTCCTGCTTCTCGTACTTGCAGCCGGAGGTAAATCTAATTCTGGTGCTGTTGGTGTTGGAGGCATCGGTTGGTTGGTGGGCAATGGTGGTGCTGATGGAGGTAGCACGACTGCCAAAGGGGAAGCCGTTGGAGGTGGGTTGTTAGGATATGGAGGTGGTAGGTTATCCAGTGGCTCCCATTTATCATCTTCTTCTTTTTCCTTTTTGCTTCCTTTCTCTCCTTCTTCCTCAAACTTTTCATCTGTTTCTAGTGTAAATATTGAATCTGGAAAAGGACGTGAAGTCCTGGTCCATAATCCTGCATTGTCAGGAAGAGCGCAGTGGACAACACACAGATTAATATAATCAAAGTGTTGCCCACTGCACTCTTCCTGACAAAGGGTGCCCAAACAGGGACACTGGATTACTGCTAGTTGCTTCACGTGACGGTTTATCTTGACGTCGGGAAACGTGGATAGGGTAGGCACTGCTTGGCAATCGCGACAGGAGCTGGAAGTGAGCTGGCCACTCACCCGCATAAGGTAGGCACTGAAAACCTTAGGCAAATGCAGACAGAGGCGGCAGTGCACTTACTAGGTAGTATACTCTCTAAGAGAGGGATTCCTAGTAATTCGAAACAGCTCCATGAGCTGATCAAGTGGGCTAAAGAGAGAGCCCTGATCCCCGCTGTCAGTATAGCTTTCGAGCTGGAAACGTGGGATGAAATTGGGAAGTCCCTATGGGATGTAATTAGCAAAGGATCTAAGGAGGCTGGAAAATTATCCATGTTGTGGAGACTGATTTGAGACACCTTAAAAGAAATGAAACGTGAGAGGGCAGCAGCAGCCTCAGCGTTCGCTGCCTTAACGCCTGATCTACCAGTACCGATGAATGCTCAAAATATGAACTTGACCTCTAAACAGTTATTTGAGACACCTAAAATACCCCCACCAGCACCCGTGGGGGCTCAGCCAATTGTGCCATTTGACCTTGGGGTTTGGACAAAAAATAAAAATGTGACTGAGAAGCAAAACCAAAAGTGACCGAAAATGCCACCAGAATCGTCAGAGGACCCAGAGGGAGAGAAGCTGAAGAACATGGGTGAGGATTCTCAGAATGCAGACTGCCCTCCTCACACCCATCTGCCGCAGCTCCTGGCCGCTCTGCCACCGCTGCTTTCCTCCCCACCTCCACTGCCTGATTTATCTTCCTGACACTGCATAACTACTTTCCTGCTGACTAAAAGGTTCCTTTGAATAAACATGTACATTTAAGTCCTGGCAGACCCAGTCATCAAATATCCAAAACCAGGCCAAAAGACATGTGGTCTTAAAGGCTCCTTTGGCCATTCTACCATACAATATTGAACCATTTTTAATTTACTTTTTCCTTTTCTGGGGCCCCTATCATTCCAATTTCTAATCATTATTCCTAATGGACTTTCTGGTGGTATGTCTGGTAATTTGCTCCCTTTCTTCTGGTCCTAGGTCTTAGATTTTGTCTGACCCATCTAGGAATTTTACTGTGGCAATTCCTACAGCCCTTGGTTACCTTAGTAAGAGTGCCTTAGGACCTATCACCCACCCACAAATCCTATAGGAATCGCTTCGGTCCTTCACTGGCCAAGTCCCTCACGGGAGATTGGAACCACAGTTAGAAGACCTCCACAATCGCTTTGGAACAAGGTTCCGTCTCAGTCACACTCTTACACGCACAGGCAACCGAATCCCACCCAACCAAACGGTATATGCCTTTAATACTTACGACTCCGTCATCTTCGTTCGGATCTTCACGCACAGAATTACGGGCAAAATATTCTGCTGCAGCTGGCAAGGGAGCTCATAAAAATCAAATTCTTTGCTTGCCTTTATTCAGGTTCAGGATGGTGTTAGTCCTGACCCGACCCAAACAGAAGCCACTAAATGGGGCGCCCCTCCTAGATCAAGTCAAAATTCAGGAACTAAGACCATCCCAGACGAGCCCCCAATTGAGATAAATGACTGAGACCCAAACAGGATTGCAATCAAAGTTTGCAATTTATTAAGCGAATAAAGGCAAGCAAACAGCACTGGGTGCGTCAGGAGTCTTCGCTCCACCAAGACGCACACCCACCAAATTCAGTTCCTTTCTTTTATGCATTTTCCCCAAAGTCTCCTCCCTCCTTTTTTCCCGCCATGTAACATCCTATTGGCCCCCTATACTAATACATATTCATAGAAAAGGTTGGTCTTTGCAAATGAATTCCAGGAATAGGTGTGTCTTCTTCAGTGCATGCCCTCTTCACCTCTTAGGGTCTTCTTGACTCCCATCCTCGGCTTGCCCTTAGGACAACCCTAAACTTTACACGTGCGCTTTATAGGCTTCTTTTACGTAACACTATGCGATTAGCAGCAAAACTGGTTTAAACTGGTATACAAGAATGTTCGTCAGGTGGCTTTCGCAAAAAAAACCAAACCAGGAACTATATACATATCATCTTTAATCACTTCTATTTTTCTTAGGCTTGTGGTTATACAAGGGTATGTATGAGAGAAATTCACATTTCATTATGCGACCCTATCATTGTTCCATATTGACACGAATCAGATGAACATATTTCACACATATAAGACTGCACCTTGTCATGAAGCCAATCTATCTGTCCTTGGAAAGTCAACAATTATAACTCTTTAGCATAGTCATTCTGAGTATCATATAACAGCAAGAGATGAATACAGTTCTTCAGATGGGGTCTCATGAAAGCAGAGTAGAGGGTGCTTCAGCAGAAGGCATTAGAACCTTTATTTAATACTTTTATATAATATGGATTATTGTGAGAATGTCAACCTGAATATAATATTCACAATTTACCACTGAAGAAACCAAAATCACAGGATTATTGACTATTACAAGATTTGAGAGAAATAAACCAGATAACTTTAGATTTACATCCAGTGGTAACTGCAATACCTGAAACTATTTTTTTTACGTATTGGCTTTGAAGGATGTTTTTTTTTCTCTATCCTGATAGATGAACAAAGTCAAAAGTGGTTTGAATTCAAGTGGGAGAATTCGTCAAAAGGGAAGAAGACACAACTGTTTTGCACAGTACTTCCACAAGGACTTAAGAACAGCCCTACCTTGTTTGGTAATGTATTGGTGTAGTGATCCATGCTCATGAAGCAAACTGGAAGGAAAGAGGACTGTTGAATTCACATGGAACTGCTATTCAGTATGGTCAAGAAATTTTTACAAGCTATCCTGGAACTAAAAGAAGTAGCGGTGATACACTGTAAAACTCGTTTAAAAAGGTCAAAAGGGAGTTGCCCAAAGAAATCGGAGATCTGACCTAACAGCAAAAAAGACTGTCATCCCTCTTTTGCCAACAACCTTAATTCAAAAGCCATCGGCAAAAAAATGTTCAGAGATAACCCCAGGGAAGTACTGGAAAAGAGATTTCTCTGAATTACCAAAATGTCATGTATTTAGATATCTACTGGTTTGGGTAGATACCTTTTAAGGATGGTCTGATGCTT
Organism: Heliangelus exortis; assembly: GCF_036169615.1. Classification (NCBI taxonomy): domain Eukaryota; kingdom Metazoa; phylum Chordata; class Aves; order Apodiformes; family Trochilidae; genus Heliangelus; species Heliangelus exortis. The sequence goes on along the minus strand of NC_092453.1, from coordinate 1,936,363 downwards.
TCCCTTGATGCTCCAATTGAGCAAGAGAGGTGTGAGGTTCCAATCAGGTGGAATTTTGAATTTTCTTTGCCCCAAATGACAATGTGGCAAACAGGAATGGGGGGGGGGGGGGGGGGGGGGGGGGGGGCAGTTGAATTGAATGTAGCTTGCAGTGAGATGTTGCCTCCGGTAAACTTGTTATGAATTTAACACCTCTGGACTCTAGCTGATAACAGGCAACTGACTTTGCTAATTCCTGGGGAGGAAATCTGGAAAAACTAGTTTTCCTTCTCCTTGGGCCAACAAAGGAGCAGTGAATCATTTGCTTGGAATGGAGGGAATTAGGGAGCATATAAACAACACTGTCAGTTGTCCTTCACCGGCCCACCATCCTGCATCAAGCCCTGTCTGGAATCGGAATGCCATCTTGAACAAGAAACAAGAATCTTGAACAAGAAACCTTTGCTGGACACCTCTGGACCCATTGTGGTGACTTTCTCAAACTCCCTCATTCTTTTCTTTCTTTCTTTCTTTCTTGATTTCTTACTCTTTTCTTTCCTGCTCTCTCTTTTGCCTCTCAACATATCACTTTGCTTGTGTTATTTGTCAAATAAAATGTTATGCTTGCACCCGCCCCTTGGTGGTTGGACTTTAATCCCAGAAAGATTATCTGCAGACAGGGGGCCCCATTTTGTGGCTGAAGTTGTCCAGGGAGTGTCTAAATTCCTACAAATTAAATGGGAATTACACCCTCCATGGATACCACAGTCTAGTGGAAAGGTAAAGAGGATGAATCAAACGTTAAAGACCTATTGCTTTAATGAGAATCAGAATTATTCCAAGAATCAAGGAAGGAGTTATCCCATTTAAAATCAATTAAATAGTTACCTGGGGAGACCAAATGCATATTAAGGGAGAAAATATATTGCAAAATGATTTATTTCTTTACAGAGTTTTTGTTGTCTTTATACAGATATGTCAATCAGTGTGCATCACTCCCCTTGGATATTGCTGAACATGATTTTCAACCAGGGGATTCAGTTTATAGTCGGAAATGGAAAGATAAACCTTTAAAAGAAAAGAGGAAAGGACCATACTCTGTCCTGACCACATACACAGCTGTGAAAGCAGAGGGAATTAATTCCTAGGTTCACCATACTCAAATAAAGAAGGCCCCAATATCAGAAAAATGGACTTTTGAAATGACAGGAACTGTCAAGCCAAGATTCTTTAAAATCAAATAAATTGTACTTGGACAGAGAATAATAAAGATATTTTCAGAATCTCAAAATGGCCCATCAGACAGTGTTACTATTAGTAACATATTATACATATTGCATACATATATGTACATATATTACATATATATTATGCAAACATATATTATGCAATATGTGTTTGTTTGTAATGGTAATTTGATTCTACAACTCATCCAGCCATTCAGTAAGATTTACAATGTTAGTCAAATAACTGCATATCTGCTGTTACCAAAGTCAGCTGTTACAGTGGTAGACTGGGGAATACTCAAATTTTTAATTGTTTTATAAATTTTTCAGAGATTCAGAAGTTAGGACTTCTGACCAGTGGCCAGAAATCTAAGATTAGGATATGTACATCATAATTATTAAACACTTGTACAGGACACATGGACAGGGACAATGATGAAAAGTGAAAATATAAATTGAGAACGAGAAGTCACACTTCCCATGGGACATACTGTAAGTAGTGATGGAACTTGGTCCACCCAGTTAATTCTAAAAAGAGCAAGAAAGCAAATTATATTTGGGATGCTAACATTATGTCCTTTATGGATAAAATGAACACTAGCCCCTGAATTATGGGAAAGAATTTAAAGAGATAATATAGATATTTGGCAGCATCTCTCAACAGTAGGATGGATATTAAAATCGATTTTCAGCCCCAAATTTGAATTTGCCTGTATGCTATGAATCAGCTAAAAATGTGCCCTTTGGGTGAATTGACTAATTATAATATGGAAACCACACCTCAAAAAGTTAAGATACTTGCCTCCACTTGAAGACCCTCACCCACTGAGTTTGTGCAGTAAAATTAAAAGACACTGTACCTTTAAATGAAGATGAGGATACCCCCCACACATTAATCAGCTTTAAGATAAGGGACTGTAAGCACAAGTAAAAGAATAGTGAACATCGAATATGCTAAACATGTTAATTTACAATGTATAAATATATTACTTTTCCTATGTTATTTGTGCTAGGTTTGTGGGAATAACCACTAGCACCCTTTTCTGTGCAGAACTGCTAGTAAATGGCTAATACCTCAACTCTGTTTTATTGGTTTGCACACTGTGTAAAGGACAACACTGGGGGTCCCCGCCTCTCCCATCACTCTCCAACCTGTCCAGGTCCCTCTGCAGAGCCCTCCTGCCTTCCAGCTGATCGAAACTCCCCCTCTATTTGGTGTCATCAGCAAATTTGCTAATGGTGGTCTCAATCCCCTCATCTAAATCATCTATGAAGATATTAAACAGAACTGGGCCCAACACTGATCCCTGGGGGACACCACTAGTGACCGGACACCAACATGGATGCAGCACTGTTCACCACCGCTATCTGGGCCCAGCCCTCCAGCCAGTTCCTAATCCAGCGCAGAGTGCCCCTGTCCAAGCTGTGGGCTGACAGCTTTTTCAGGAGAATGCTGTGGGAGACGGTGTCAAAGGCCTTGCTGAAGTCCAGGTAGACCACATCCACAGCCTTCCCCTCATCCATCAGGCAGGTCACCTGATCATAAAAGGAGATCAGGTTGGTCATACAGGACCTGCCCTTCCTAAACCCATGCTGGCTGGGTCTAATCCCTTGTCCATCCTACAGGTGCTGTGTGATTGCATTGAGGATGATCTGCTACATAACCTTGCCAGGCACTGAGGTCAGGCTGATGGGCCTGTATTTTCCCAGGTCCTCTGTCCAGCCCTTTTTGTGGATTGGTGTGACATTCGCCAACTTCCAATCATCTGGGATGTCCCCAGTGAGCCAGGACTGTCGGTAGATGATAGAGAGAGGCTTGGAGAGCTCTTCTAACAGCTCCCTCATCACCCTTCTGTGGATCCCATCTGGTCGCATAGACTTGTGGGGATCCAAGCAGTTCAATAGGTCACTGACTGTTTCCTTCTGGATTACAGGGGGGTTATTCAGCTTCTTATTTCTGTCTACAAGCCCCAGAAGCCATCTGTCCTCAGGACAACCTGTCTTACTTTTGAAAACTGAGGTAAAGAAAGTGTTAAGTATCTCAGTCTTTTCCTCATCTTTGGTAACTATGTTTCCCCCCATGTCCAACAAAGAATGGAAGTTTTCCTTGCCCCTCCTTTTGCTGTTTTATCTGTAGAAAGACTTTTTGTTATCCTTAATGGAAGTGGCAAGACAAAATTCAAATTATGCCTTCGTCTCTTGTGGAGGCGGGCTTGTGGAGCAATGAGACGACTCATTATGAGTTAGCAACAAAGATCAATTTTATTAAGCAATTATGCTTATGTAGATTGATGGCGACGGTGGTTGAGAAAATAAATCAGGTGGTGGAGGTGGAGAGGAAGGCAGCGGTGGCAGAGCAGCTGGGAGCCACGGCAGGCGGGCGTGAGGGGGGGGTCTGCATTCCAAGATTCCTCGCCTGTGTTCTCCGGCTTCTCTCCCTCTGGGTCCTCTGACGATTCTGGTGCTGGTTTTGGTTGCTTTTGGTTTGGTTCTCCGTCCCATTTTTACTTTTCATCCGAACCCCAGGGTCAAATGGCACAGTTGGCTGAGCTTGAATCAGTATAGCCCCCGCGGGTGCTGGTGGGGGTATTTTAGGTGTCTCAAATAACTGTTCAGAGGTCAAGTCCATATTTTGAGCATTCATCGGTACTGGTAGATCAGGCGTTAAGGCAGCGAACGCTGAGGCTGCTGCTGCCCTCTCACGTTTCATTTCTTTTAAGGTGTCTCAAATCAGTCTCCACAACATGGATAATTTTCCAGCCTCCTTAGATCCTTTGCTAATTACATCCCATAGGGACTTCCCAATTTCATCCCACGTTTCCAGCTCGAAAGCTATACTGACAGCGGGGATCAGGGCTCTCTCTTTAGCCCACTTGATCAGCTCATGGAGCTGTTTCGAATTACTAGGAATCCCTCTCTTAGAGAGTATACTACCTAGTAAGTGCACTGCCGCCTCTCGCTTAGCAAGAAATTTGCTTAATAATGAGATCGTCGCTTCCCTTTCCATCCTTCAATTGGGAAGTTGAACTCACCGGCACTCGGAGGGCAGCTGCTCCCTTTTTTTATCGATCCTCTTCAGTGCAGCCGGCTTTTACTCCAGTCGTCGCTCTCATGGAGAGCCAAATAGCTGATCACGTCGGGGTCACCAATTGTGGAGGCGGGCTTGCGGAGCAATGAGACGACTCATTATTAGTTAGCAACTAAGCTCAATTTTATTAAGCAAAGCGTTACATTTATACGGTCTTGGCGTCTTCGTGGCTCATTGTCGTGATCCGTTTATTATTTTATATTTTGATTATGAGGATTTCTCAGCCTCTGCTTCAGAGATGACGCATAAAATTGCAAGCTAACATGTTTGAACTTAAACAAGTTTACCAGGGTTTATTTTTAGGGAAGGGAAAACAAAATATCACAGTTAAGAAAGGGTAAACACAATTTGCTACTTTTGGAGAGACAAGTCATTAAGGAAAGAAAGAAAGAAAGAAACGAGGGGGTAATTTAAAATGTTTCACTGCCAGTAGGTCCTAGCGGAAGGGGAGGGGGTAGGAGTCGTTTTACCGCGCCGCCGCTGCAGTCGAAAAGCCGCGTTGCCGCTTTCCGCTTGGGCCTTCGGAGCTGCTTGCCCGCCTTTTTGCGCTGAGCTGGCTGGAGTTCGTAGTCACAGGAGCTGCCTTCCACGTGGTTCTTCTGAGCTGCTGGCTCTTCTGAGCTGCTGGCTGCTTTTCGGTTCTTTCTGGGGGATTTTTTAATGCAAAGGAGAGCGGGTCCCCCTCTTTTTTCCTTTTGTGTGAGTTGTTGAAAAAAATCAGGCTTTCTCAGAGTTGAGCATACTTCCCAAAGACAGGTTACCTTATCAGTTCGTTAAGATATGATAATTTCGTGACATCTGCCCACGTGTCAGGCACCAGGAATTTGTTTTCCTGTTTGCCAATCTTTGGATATGTTAATGTGGCAGCATGTTTGATATGTGAACTTGAAAAGAAAAAAAACTAAACAATTGTTGCTCAAGAATCAAATATTTTTTAAAGTGTTTACATCACTCATGTTGATTGGTTGAGTGTTGCTGTCCACGCACTTGTCACGTTGCGATTGGGTGCTGCTTATCATCCTTGTCCTGCTTTGCTGACCGCAGGCATCCTGTTTACAACTTTTTATCTGCCATAACTTTCTTCTTCTCAGGGGCTCAGAACTGGTTAAATACAGCTGTTTATGTGCTGTCTATGTGATGCTTTCCCATCCTGTTATTCTTCTTTTCTGCTGCCAACTCCCTTATCTTTTGCACGCAGCTGATCTTTTAATAACCTTGCAGCTGGGCCTCAAGGCCCTTAGCTCACTCTGGCTAAAGCTACTTAGTCAGGATTGCTCACATGTCCATTTTCTTCCAAAAACTCCCAACAGTCTCTCTGATTTTCTATCTACATGACCTAACTATATTCCTAAGCTCTTCCTGAGTAGCCAGACCTTTTTTCTTTTTAAGCTCTGTAACCTTCAATATCTCCCTGTTCAGCCAGACCAGTCATCTTCCCCTCTGGCTTGCCTTTCAGCACGCAGGGTCATCCTGCTCCTGTGCATTCAGGAATTGCTTCTTCAAGTATGTCCATCCCTCCTGACCCCTTTGTTTTCAAGGGCTGTTTCCCAGGGTACACTCTGAATCAGTCTTCTGAATAGGCCAAAATCTGCCCTCCGGAAGTCCAACTTAGAGGTTTTATTGTTGGCCCTCCTTGTATCCCTGACTATTGAAAACTCTATTATTTCATGGTCACTGTGCCCCAGACAGCCTCTGAGCACTACATCTCTCACCACCCCCTCTCTGTGAACAGAAGGTCTAGCAGGGCCCCATCCCTGGTAGGCTCATTTACCAGCTAGAGCAGGAAATTATCCTCTATACATTAGGAATCTGTAGGCGGCAGGTGCCCGCCCCACCTGTGCCAGCTGGGACTGGCCCAAATGCGCATGCCCGATTGAGGCAGGGTGTGGTTCCAGCAGGTCCCGAGCCAGGTGGATCGAACTTAGTTCTCTGATACTAATCCGAGCCAGCACTAGCTCGACTGACTCCCACGGCGAGACTCATCCCACACAACATCTGGTGGAGAATGCGGGCAGCAATTTCGGTCTAAACTGTCTCCCTGAGCGTTTCGTCCGAAAGTGACCCTTCTGTACAGACCGTCCGATACCCCGAAAAATTCGGGTAAGAGAAACTTTTTTCTTCTCTTCGACATCGTCATCAGTAAATCCGATGATGGGATCCTATGTAAGCAAACCTACCGGCACCGCCGTTGCCGATCAGATTACAACCCAGGCGGAAACGCAGGAAAACCTCCGCTACCCGAGTCCTGAGACCGCCTGGGACCTGTGGGGGGAGGTGTACAACCTGCTGGCAAGTTTCCACTATAAGGAGACCAACGGCGACATTATTGGTGCGGACAACACCTGGCGAGTCGTTTGCAATCTATTAGCTTTTATGAAAGCCGAAATAGAAGTGGCAATTGTCACCGCCGCGGCTCCATTACGAAAGACCGAGGCATTTCCCCCGAAGGAAATGCCTGCTGCGACCCCCTCGGCACCACCCTTCGAGGGGGAGGAGCCTGGGAGGGCGCCGAGCGTAGCCCCGTCAGCGCCGCCCCCCGAGGGAGGGGAGCCCAGGACAGCGCCGAGCGTAGCTCCGCCGGCGCTGCCCTCCGAGGGGGGGGAGCCCGGGACAGCGCCGAGCGTAGCCCCGTCGGCGCCATCCCCGGAGGAAGGAAAAAACGAACAAGTGTATCTGGGGCTGACCACGGGCAAGCCTGCCATAAAGGGCATGTCCGGGAAGCCCCACCAAACCGTGACCGAACTCCTATCGGATATCGTCCCGGAAGTCAAAACACCGGAAAATGATGGGGCGGAAACCGCGGCTGGCGGCACCCCTGGCTGCCGCGGAGAGCTACCCCCGCCGCCGCACCCGGCCCCACGAAAGGCTGCAAAGATAAAAGCAGCCCCTCAACCAGCGGCAGCATCTGCGCTGGAAGACAAGATATCGGCCCTGCAAGACCAGGTCACTCGGGCCGTGCAACTAATAGAGAAGCGGGACGTCGAACATCGCCCAGCTTTTCAGCAGTACAGGAACCCACCCACCCTGACGGACGACGAGGACAATGTCCCGACCCCGCCGCGGCAACTTCAAAACGCCCCGGGCGCTACTACTGGTCGCCCAGGGCGCTGGTCTGGCATCATCCGGGATGCCATTTTGCAGGGCGAGTGGGAGCCCACCACTGTGGCGTGCCCCGTGCTGCAGGACGCTAATGGACAGCCGATGTTTGAACAACACACATGGAAAACCCTGCAGCAGGCGAGGCAGATAATCAAAGAACAGGGGTTGAGGTCGGAGAGCGGCCGGGCCATCCTGGACTGGCTGTTCACCTCCGATGTAAACAGCCCATATGACTGTCGCAGTCTAAGTCAGTACCTACTAACCCCCTCCCAACAAATCATCTGGTTAAAGGAGTGGGAACACCTCGCTGCGGCAGAAGTCAACTGCGCTAGGGCACCCGGAGATCCACTAGCGGGCGTCACAGCGGACATGCTCACCGGCTCCGGGCGCTTTGCAGAGATCGATCTTCAGCTGCAATGCCCGCGCGAGGTCCACCACGCCGCGGCAAGACTGGCACGTCAGGCATTTTATGCAGTACCAGAACCACACCCTGCCTCAATCGGGCATGCGCATTTGGGCCAGTCCCAGCTGGCACAGGCGGGGCGGGCACCTGCCGCCTACAGGAATCTCCTAGACTGCCTCTTCTCTGCTGTGTGGAGTTCCCAGCAGACATCTGGCAGGTTAAAGTCAACCACAAGAACAAGGGCTGGCAATTTTAAGACATCTGCCAGCTTCTTGTAGAATAATAGATGCACTTGTTAGATACACCCTTAGAAATTAACACCCTGTTCCCTAGTCTTAAATAGAGAATCTACTCCTGTTATACAGGGAATTGCACACTCCAGTACAATTCAGAAAATGGTAATGTACATAACACATCATGACTGAGTTGAAGGCAAACCTGGTCTTACAGGGAGATTAACAGAGTACAATGGTAAGAGAGTGCTGAACAATCCTTTGATGTGCTGCCCTCATTCAAGATGATTTACACAAAGACACTGAAGGTTGGTCTGATATTTGGTTCACAGATGAATCAGTGCAAACACTTAAAGGGAAATGGAAGGGCAGGGATGACCTCTTGCAACCTTTGGAGGGAACAGCTTAAACACAGGAAGTCTGTTCAGTAGACTGAGCTCCAGGCAGCAGTGCCGCCTACCCATCAGGGCACCGGCACAATATATACTTGTTTCTATGGAGTCTGTGATGGGGCCACTCAATGGTCCCTATGCTGGAAAGCTGAAGGATAGAAAATTAAAGAAAAACAAGTTTGAGGAAAGGAACTATGAAGAACAAACTATATCTAATAGATAAAGCAAAACCAGATAATGGGAATACACTTAAATGAGGGTGTGTATCAGCACATACTAAGGGTACAGATTTAGGATCCAGATAGAATGATGAAGCAGATATTTTATCTAAAGATTCTAAAAAAGGTAATTATATAGATAGTTTAAAAATATGAATTTCTCTCCACTTCTGTATTGGGTTTATGTGACAAGGTTTTAGTACTGGAAGACTGTAGGGGTGGCTTCTGTAAGATGTCAGAAGCTGCCAAGATGGACCTGCCAATAGCCAAAGCTGAGCATTAGCACCTCCGCGATAACATATTTAAGAAAGGTGCTGATGTAAACACTTTGAAAATACAAAATATGTCTCTCGAATCAGTATTTTTTCTGCTCCTTTTAAAATATACCAAACATCTGTGGGAAAAAATCCGCGGAGGCTTAAAGGACGACACGCAGTCACCAATATGGTTAAAGTGAAGTCGTTTATTAACAGTGGACACTCGCTTTATATAGAGCCTTTGTTTATATAACGATATCTTGCAGGTGGCTATATCTTGGACACAAATTCTGTTCTCACAGATCTTCTGCTGGCTTCCTCATTATCCTGTTATTTCTTCTTTTCTACTGCCAGCTCCCTTATCTTTTTCCCATAGCTCATCTTTCAGTAACCTTGCAACTGGGTCTCAAGGCCCTTAGTTTACTCTAGCTAAAGCTAAATAGTCAGGATTGCTCACATGTCTGTTTTCTTCGAGACAGTTTCCCAACAAACATCCTCAATTAACAGATTTTTCCCCAAACTTAACTAGCTTCTGCTTTACATCATGCTTGACAAGCTCCTAAAGATAAGACTGCTTATCCAGTTGCCTCCTGGTACATGGTCCAGACAAAGGTAATAAATTGAGCAGGGTAACAAGGACTGAAAGATAATATTAAATAAAAGAGAAGTTCTTGAGATGGCAAAATCTGTGTTATTTCTAGCAAGTCTGTGTGCCAGTGATTTATGAAAAGACAGAACTCCTTCTGATGTATAAAACTCCAAGAGAAAAAGAAGCGCGCGGCTCTTCTTCCCCCCCCCCCTCTCTCGGCACTTCGGCTTCAGCTACAGGACAGAAAAGCAGCAGGAGCGACAGACCCTACGCACCCGACTACAGCCAGAGGCCAGGGCTGGCGGACAGTGATAACATCTTAATTACTCCTTCTTTTCTCTTCTTAACGACTCTTCTCTCCAAAGTAACTAGTTGTATAAATCCTAAATAAATACTTATAACTGGTTTAAATCATAAAGACTTGTTATTTTTGTAAATTCACGCATCGTCTATGAGTAGTGGCTGAATTTTCCTCGCAAACAAAATATAAATAATAACTTGGATCGTAACAGGTGCCCTGGTTTGAGCCAGGATAGAACCTATTTTCTGCCTTGTGATTTTACTTTCAGCTAAGTCTCTTCTAAGTAGCTGTTCTTGCTGAAATTAATGGCATGTTTTTCTGTCAGTGTCTGCTTCTAGGACTGATAACATGATTATATTTATATTTATATTTATATTTATGACTGGAGAATGGTATGAACGACCAAGGACACTGCTCAGTTCTGAGGAACATCTTATGCTCCAGAAAGAGAAAGGGAATTAAGGGGTCACACCTGCAACCCTCCTTCAGGGAGTAATGGACAAGACAGGTGACCAAAATTGGCCAGAGTATTCCATCCTATACATGTTCTACTCGGTATAAATCTGAGGGATCACAAGGGTCTAGCTCTCTGCGTCCATGGCAGGATTACATTCATTTGTTTGCCTTTGATCCCAATCCTTGCCCTTCTGAATCTGTGCGTTCCTGCATCCAGCTCCCGTCTGCCGCTGACTCCATGAGCCCAGTTTGAGACTTTTCCAAGGCCTGCCCTGCATCCTCAGTGGTGACATGAGTGTTACTGGGGGGAAGAGGGGAGGAATGTTTGTTTATATTTGTATATATTTAATAATTTTCCTTTTCATCACTACTGTTTCATTAAGGCTGTGTAGTTTAATTTCCAACCCGTAAGTCTCTCTCCCTTATTCTCTCTCTATCTTCCTCAACAGGGCACAGGAGGGGTATTAATAGAGAACATATGTAATTTGCTTAATTGCTGGCCTGACGGTGGATGAAATAAGTGAAACGATCCATCAATATAACAAGCATCATCATTTTAGTAATGAATTCTACTTTTATACTCTTATTATCTGTGCACGAGCACATACATGTTTATGATTGGTTATTATGAACTGTTCGCGTGATATCAAATCTGCCCCAAAAGGCAAAATAGAAACTGCTCAGAGACTAAGTTTCAAGTCCATAAGCAGGAGGTATTTATTAGCAACGCGTTGGGGAACTCTCCAGGTCGCCCTGGGAAAAGAGTTCCGTCAGTTAACAATTAGTGCAGCTCTTTTATACAAGTTTGAGTGTAGGTTACAACATCTTTACATGCATATTCACATATAGGCGGAGTCTTCCATTTTGGGGAGTTGTCTGGTGGGAGTTCCGGTGCCTTCATCAGGGTGGGGGGGGTCATCTTGTTAGTCTTCCTCGGGTTAAACTTTTGAACTTTTCTTAAACTTCTCCTAATTTGGGTAGTTCCCTGGTATACCTGGCAGGGTCTTAGTGACCTTGGCTCATCCTAAAACTTCTGAGGCTACTGATGCCAAATTTTATGTTATTTTATAGTTTTAGTGTTCTTTTCTGTCAACCTGTCCTGTTCTCTCAGACAATTTATTACCTCCGTATTTTCCTAATGCTAAGCTTTCTTATAGTGCCTTGCATTTTATGTTTTAACTCGTTATTTCTTGAAGACTGCTTCCTTTTGGGCGGCTTCACACGCAACAGAAATTCAAAGCCTATAGGTTGTAACAATTTGTCCACACGAAGCAGAGCCTCCTCTAATTGATTAATGTAATCTTCCTAATAAGCAGAATATGTGCTGCTCTACTTTTGCCAAGGTCTTGTTATGTCTGTTATCTACTTTTATCTACATTCTTCTTATTTAAAGTTGTTAAGTTCTTTTTGCTTCAAGGGCAAAGCACTAGCTCATCTAGGCTAAAGTTTTCATAGCCTAAAACACTGTCTCGTACACTGGCCCAGCATTAAACCATGACAAAGGGGTAAAAACATATGTGCAATAGCAGCTGAGAGTAAGAATATGTGAGAGAAACAACTATGCAGATTCCAATGTCAGTGAAGAAGGAGGGGGAGCAGGTGCTCCAGGTGCCAGAGCAGAGATTCCCCTGCAGCCCAAGGTGAAGACCATAGTGAGGCAGGTTGCTCCCCTGTAGGCCATGAAGGTGGAGCATATATCCACCTGCATCACACGGAGGATCTCACATTGGAGCAGGTGGATGTGTTCAAAGGAGGCTGTGACCCCCTGGAAAAACCACGATGTAGCAGGTTTTCTGCCAGGACTTGTGACCCTGTAGGGGACTTGTGCTAGAGCAGTGCATTCCTGAAGTACTGTGCCCAGTGGAAAGGACCCATACTAGAGTAGTTTGCGAAGAACTGCAGCTCATAGGAAGGACTGTATGCCATAGGAGGGACCCCACACTGGAACAGGGGAAGAGTGTGAGGAGGAAGGAGCAGCAGAGAGAAAGTTTTATGTATTGTCACTGGACACCACCATCTTCTTTGCACCTTCCCTTCAGGTATTTATAGATATTGATACAATTACTCCCTGAGCCTTCTCTTCTCTAGACTAAACACTCCTTCTAATGCAGCCCAAGATACCATTAACCTATTTTGCCTCAAGAATACATTGCTGGCTCATGTTAAAACTGGTTCCCATCAGGAATCCCAGGTAATTTTCTTCAGAGCTGCTTTCCAGCAAATTTGTTTCTATCATGTACTGATTCTTGAGGTTATGCCTCCTCAGGTGCAGTACTTGGCATTTCCCCTCATTGAACTGCATGACATTCCTGTCAGCCCATTTCTCTTGCTTATCATGGTTCTTCTGGATGGCAGGATGACCTTCTGCCATATAAATCACTCCTCCAAGTTTTGTGTCAACAGCAAACTTGCTGAGGGTACACTCTACCCCATCATCCAGACCATTAATGAAGCTGTTGAACACATTCAGACACAGCATTGACCCCTAGGGTACACTACATGTTGCTGGCCTCCAACTAGACTTTGTGCCACTGATAGCCACCCTCTGGGACCTTTGGGACACAAGTGTCAAAGGTCTTATTGAAGCCTAGATATCCACTGCTCTTCCCTCATCTACTAAACCAGTCATTTCATCATAGAAGGTTATCAGATTGGTCAAGCACCCCTGGTGAAGCCACACTGCCTACTGATGACCTTCTTGTCCTTCATGTGTCTCTAAGTGGTTCCCAGGATTAGTTGCTCCATCGATTTCCCAGGGACTGAGATGAGGCTGGCCAGCCTGTAGTTACCGAGCTCCCCTTTCTTGCCCTTCTTTGAAGATAGGAGTGACATTTGCTTTCCACCATTCCTCAGGCACCTGACCCATTCATCATGAGCAATCAAAAATTATTGAAAGTGGCCTTACCATGACATCTTCCTCAGGATTCATGGTTGCATCCTTTTGGAGCCCATGGACTTCTGTATATTCAGTTTGCTTAAGTATTCCCTGACCTTATCCTGTTCCACCAAGGATATATCTTCCTTGCTCTCTGGAGCCCGGGGTTCCTGAAGGTTAGTTTTACTAGTAAAGACTGAAGCAAAGAAGGCATTCAGTACCTCAGCCTTTTCCATGTCCTGTGTAACTATGTCCCCTATCTCTTTGAGCAATGGGCCCACATTTTACCTAGCCTTCTTTTTGACACCTGTTTACTTAGAGAAGCCCTTCTTGTTGCCTTTGACATCCCTTGCCAAATTCATCTCCAGGTGAGCTTTGGCTTTCCTAACCTCAACCCTGCACTGCATGTTTTGGAAATAGCTTTCTATTCCTCCCAGGTTACCCATTTTTGCTTCCACCCTCTGTATGCTTTGGTTTTGTGTTTGAGTTTTGCCAGGAGCTCCTTGTTCATCCACACAGGTCTCCTGGCATTTTTACCTGACTTCCTGCTCATTGGGACAAATTGCTCTTGAGCAATTGCTCTTGAGCTCAGAGAAGGTGATCCTTGAACATTAGCCAGTTTTTTTGGGCCCCTCTTCCCTCCAGGGCTTTATCCCATGGGACTCTGCCAAGCAGATACCCGAAGAGGCTGGACTTTGCTCTCTTCAAGTTCAGGGTTGTGAGCTTGCTTTTTACACCCTCTTTAAGATCCTTAACTCCACTGTCTCATGTTCACTTCAGCCAAGGCTACCTTTTGCCCTCATATCCCCAGGAACACCTCCTTGTTGGCAAGTATGAAGTCCAGCAGAGTACCTCCCCTCAGTGGCTTCTCTATGACTAGGTTAATTAAATCAATTAGCAAAGGCATACCAATTTCTTCTTGCAGAATGTAAAGCCTGATTCAAACATCCTTTATCCTAGCTAGTGTGTATCAAGTTTCCAATTAGTGTAATAAAGTTGTACTCAAGTTCATTTGAATTCAGACACTCTTTCCTCTTCACTCTTTATCCTTTTGGCAGTTCAGTATATTTAGGCATTTCTTTGTGATGAGACCTCTTATGAACTCCACCTTTTTAATGGTTTGAATGATCTAATATTAGATCTTGCATTTCTATACCTTGTTAGAAACTAAAAGCTAGGTTGAGACTAGGAAGTGTAATCTAGTTTATCCTCTGTAGTCTCCAAGAACCATCATCTAATCCTATTTGTGTCCAGAGCTTTTGCTGGAAAGAGGAGGCCTGATTGTCATAAATTGTCATGGTTCATTTGGATCTCACAAATTTTGGGGTCAATGAACTCTGTGAATGAAACAATTTCATGAGCTCATTAGGTAAAAATTGGCAAGAACTCAATCCCCTTTTAACAGACAGGTTTAACTTGTTAAGTTTCTAATTTGTTACTGCAGTGATTCATTAATTCACTAAATCTAATGCCAGTAACTTGGGCATCTATGAGCAAAATAGTTATCTATCTGATGGTGGGAGTGCTCATTCTTGATCCTCCATCATGATGGTGTTGTCCCAAAATGGGTTCTTCACCTGGTGATCAAAAACCAATCAACACACAAAGTTGAGATATTTGCTTTATTCCAGTTCTGTGCAGAAAAGGGTGACAGGTGATAATTCACAAAGCTAGAACACCTTTCAGAACATGAGTAGGGTCTTATACAGAAAATAGTAATAAAGGAAAACCACAACAAAATATATGATTGGTTACCAATGATTCATCTGCCACTCCTAACTATACATTGTGTTGTATTAATTTATTATTTAAGGATGTGTATTTATTTCATCTTTTGGAAAACAAATAGGGTCTTATATACAAAAATCACAAGGGAAAAACTGCAACAAATACATTATTGATCAATAATGATTCATTCACCACTCTTAACTATAGATATGCAAGTAAGCTCATGTTTAAAACATTCAGGGAAGTTACTCAATTAGCTCTTTATCCATAAAGCAGTATATATTTGAGCATCAAAATTAGCTAAGGTAACTAGAGGTTATACCTTCATCTTATCAGCTACTAGTAAATTCTTAATCTCATTGCTAAGGTTTCAAAACAGAGATCATCATGGATACTCAGTTTGCAAATCTTTAACTACCTGCTGACATCAATTTTATAGGCACATAAAAAAGACTCACCGAGGAGAGCAGTTGGTAAATCTGCACTGGGGAAAGGGATCATGGCAAAAAGGGCTGGCAAAGGGCTCTTTTGGGGGCTTTTTGAAGCTGAGAAAGTGGCTAGCCTGGGCCGAGGGACTGGCAGCTTGTGGCAGGCTGTTGAGGTGGCATGGGGAGAACCAGCACCAACAGCCACACCACACCCACCCCCATTAAAGGCTGCCCCAGGGAGCATGGCAAACAGAGTGAACAAACAGGGCGTGGCACAGAAGTTCTCACAGGTAGGGCACGTGGGGAGGGCGCTAGCGCTCAGCCAGGGAGTAATGGTGTCTACCCAGCAAAAAGCCATGGTGTCCAGGAGCTCTGCACACATTAGGACTGATACAGTTTCCCAGATGGAGCTCTGGTGCGAACATGCTGTCACCCAGATATAAGGCTGTAGGGAATGCCCAGCAGTGAGCACACTTGTGGGGAGGTGTGCCCAAGTAAAGGAGCTTCTCCACTAGGTAATTTAACTCTGTGAAGAGATGAGTTGGCTAAGGAACATCAGGGAGTGTGAGGGTGAGATAGACTGTTGTGACAAATTAGCCTCCCTGAAAGAGGCCCAACAGTCAGGCAAGACTCATGACACAGTGTTCCCTGTTCTCTCTCCACTGCCCTAATTGGGCACAGGTGGGCTTAACACAAGCTCATGCCCACTACCTGGCAATTAGTGGCACCTGGTTGCCTCATTTCACTACATATAGTTGCCATCACAGAAATGTGGTGGGGAGATTTGTAGAACTGGAGTGCTGCAATTGATGACTACCAACTTTTCAGGAGGGATAGGTAAGGAAGGAGAGGTGGTGGGGTGGTCCTCTATGTTAGGGACAGATATGAATGCCTAGAACTTAATGATGTTGATGACAGTGTTGAGTGTTCATGGGTAGGAATCAAGGAGAAGGATAATAAGGTAGGCATCATGGAGGGAGTTCGTTATAGACTGCTCAACCAGGATGTAGAGGCTGATAAAATATTTTGGAGAAGTCTTGTGATTACTAGCCCTTGTTCTCATGGGGGACTTCAAGTTAAAATCAGAATCATAGAGTAATTTGGGTTGGAGGGGGCCTCTAAACATCATCTAGTCCAACCCCTTGCAGTAAGCAGGGTCACCTTCAACTAGATCAGGTTGCTCAGATCCTCTCAAGCCTCACTTGGAATATCTTCAGGGATGAGGCCTCAACTACCTCCCTGGGGAACTTGTTCCATTTTTCCAGTGCCCTCATGGAAAATAACTTTTTCCTAACATCCAATCTAAATCTACTCTTGTTTAATTTAAAACCATTGCCTCTCATCCTATCATTACAGGCCCTTGCAAACATCCATCTATAGCCTTCCTGTAGGCCCCCTTCAGATACTGGAAGGTTGTTATTCGGTCTCCCTGGAGCCTTCTCCAGGCTGAACAACTTCAGCTCCCTCAGCCTTTCTTTGTAGGAGAGGTGTTACAGCCCTCTGAGAATCTTTGTGGCCCTCCTCTGGACCTGTTCCATCAGGTCCATGTCCTTCCTGTGTTGAGGGCTCCAGAGATGGACACAGTTGTGGAAAAACACCAGGAGAACAGACAGAGCTGCGTGGGATAGAGGTGCCTAACGGGCTGCTTGATCCTGCTGGGAACGGAGTGGTGTGACCAGTACATAACCTGGGAATAATATGAGGAATTTGACTCCTGGAGAATGTTATGGTCTTGGTACCAGGTGCATGCAGTGGGAACAGTTAGATAAGGTTAATGCATGCTTATATATCAAAATGTATTATTTTGACAACACTGCTGAACAGAGTACTTTTAAATCAATCAATAGATACGGGGTAACTATATATGTGTAGCAAACCACACAATAAATGATTCTCATTATGCACAGCAGCAGGGGCCGTGCATTCATGTCATCTGACAAATGATGTCCTGTGTGAGGAACAAAGGGAAATTGCAACAACCAGGAAGGCACCCCCAGTGAGCCAAACAGGAGGTGAGCAAAGGCACGTCCATCCTTGAAGGGAAGTAAGTGAGGATAGTGGCCAGGGAAGAATAAGATGGGTCAAACATCTACCCGATCCCAGCAGCTTCATCATGAAGTTTTGCTGCATATAGCCAGAGAACAGGGGTTCAAGATAAATCCCCCATAACTGACTTTACTATTATTGTAGACACGGCATAACTGCCTTTGGTGTTCAAACTCAGGCACTTACGAAGTGTCGGCGTGGGACACAGTTGGTGATGCATTAACAGACGCGGGTCGCCAGAAAAGACTTGATCATCTCACCCAAGGTATTGCAGAATGAGAAAAGTGGCTAGTTCTTTATCTCCATAGTGATTCGTGGATGGTGGCAAATGCCTTGTGGGGGTCGCTACAGCAATGGAAAAAGGATCAATTGGCAGCACAGAGGTAAACCCATCTGGGCTGCTGCACTGTGGCAAGACATTGCTGCCCAAGTAGAGAACTTTGTAAAGGCCTGTTGTGTAAATGCTCACATGCCTATGGTCTTGCCACTGAAGAACATCAGAACAATTAGCAAGTAGACCAGGCTGCCAGAAATGAAGAGGCTCAGGTGAACCTGGACTGAGAATGTAAGGAGCTATTCATAGCTGGATGGACTCAAGACACATTCGGACATGTAGAGAGAGATACAATGTCTAGATGGACTCATGATCAAGGGGTGGACTTGTCCATCCACACCATCACACAGGTTATTCATGAATGCAAAGCATCCCATAAGCAAGCCAAGTGGGTAAAGCCTCTAGCATGGAAGATAGTGGCTGTAATATCATTATGGGGAGGATCTGCAAGTCCATTATGCCACACTGACACAAAATTGCTAAGGCAAGTGTTATGTGCTTATCATGGTGTCAAGATTTAATGCTGGCCAGCAATTAAATGAATGACAGATGCTCTCCATTAACTCCCTTTCCCTACTGAGGAAGAATGAGAGAGAATAAGGGAGACTTACAGGTTGGAACATAAACTACACAGCTTTAATGATACAGTAGTGATAAAAAGGAAAATTATTAAATATGTACAAATATAAACAAAAGAGATATCGCACTCCTCCCCAATAACCCTCACGTCACCACCAAGGCTACAGGGCAGGCCCTGGAAAAGTCCCAGACTGGGCTCCTGAAGTCAGCAGCAGATGGGAGCTGGAGGCAGGAACACATGGATTCAGGACAGTACGGATCGGGATCAAAGGCAGATGAATGGACAGAATCCTCCCAGGAGGCAGGCCATGAGCAAGGAGAGCTTGACCCTTGTGATCTGTCAGATTTATACTAAGTATGATGCATATGGGATGGAATACTCCATTTGGTCAATTTTGGTCACCTGTTTTGTCTGTTCCTCCCCACAGGAAGGTCCCAGGTGTGACTCCTTTACTCCCTTTCTCTTTCTGGAGAATAAGATATTTTTCAGCTTTCAGCAACTCCACTGCAGAAGGGTCATCTGAAAGGCCAGGCAAAGTATATATCTGTTCTGTGTCCTCAGTCTCTACAGCTGCTATACCAAAGGTACACCAGTACCCTTTTGGTTCCTTAAAAATCACCTCCCTTGAGGCAGTCTATGCCAAGGATGCACAGAGCATCTGGGATAGTCACTATAAGGGTGCATTTGCCACCTTTTCCCAGTGAGGCTCGCATCAGCCTCCACAACACTCATTTCTTGAGATCCTTCTGTTACTCCAGAAATTATGATAGATTCTGTGCCTTTTTGGTTTGGTGGCATTAGGGTGCACTGTGCACCAGTGTCCACCAAGGACTTTTGTGGATCTAATGTGCCAGACCATCAAATCCACTGATGTAAACACTTTAAAAATACAAAAATATGTCTCTTGAATCAATCATTTTTTTTCTTTCTCCCTGCTATGTTGCAACATTTTGTCAATTAACATATGTTTACCTCACCCTATGCCTGACAGACACCTAAAAGATAAGATTGCTTATCAAGTCGCCTCCTGGTGCATGGTGAAGACAAAAGACAATAACAGTAGCAGGTCACCCAAAAAGACTAAAAGATAAGGATGACTCATCTCCGGGAAGTCTGGAAATCTGTATGTATCAGGGACTTATGCAAAAAAGGGACCCCTCTTCTTTTTAGTATAAAAGAGCCCAGGAGAAAAGGAGAAGGTGCGGCTTTCTTCTAGACCCCCCCTCTCTCGGCACTTCGGCTTCAGCTATGGGACAGACAAGTGGCAGGAGCGACAGACCCTACGCACCCGACTACAGCCAGAGGCCTGGGCCGGCGGACGGTGATAACATCTTAGTTACTCCTTCTTTTCTCTTCTTAACGACTCTTCTCTCCAAAGTAACTAGTTGTATAAATCCTAAATAAATACTTATAACTGGTTTAAATCATAAAGCCTTGTTATTTTTGTAAATTCACGCATCGTCTATGAGTAGTGGCTGAATTTTCCTCGCAAACAAAATATAAATAATATCTCGGATCGTAACATCCACACAGTCCAATAAGTTCAGTTGTCCCTCTCCTCCTCTTGAATGGGGGCAGGGCACCTCTAAGCTTGAGCACATGCAGCACTGTCAGCAAATGGGCCATTGGAGTTCTCATTCCCCTTACTCATACCTGATGTACAGGGATCTTGAGTCACCCATATACTCTGGAGAACCACTCGGAGGAAACTGAAGCAGCCATCCTCCTGGAAGGACCTCCTCCAGTATTTGCTTTCCCTAGCAGCTCATGTATTCATGTCTGTAGGTCAGCAGTAGGTTTCTGTTGTGTTAAGAGATAAAGTAATTTGGCAGAAAATAAACCCCCTTGCATTCCAGGTGATCCTCAGATATTAGAGGAGCTGGGGGTGGCTGGGCTTAGATTTTGAGTGATACCCAATTAGGCATTAATAGTCCGGTTGTGCCCAATACATATGTTGAACTCTCACGATTCCAGATGCACTACCAATGTCGCACTATCCATCCTGTTGTGTTTAATATGAACACACATGGCCACACTTAAGAAGTTTGGTTGCATTTAAGCAGAACTCACTCTCATAGCTAGATTAATAAAATAGTGTAATTTACTGACACAACAGATACACATTTCCTTTTTATGATTCAGTTGCTCTTTGCCTCTCAGATTCACTGCCCTTATCCTGGAGTCAGGGAGTTTCCACAGAAAGCAAACTGCATAGCAGACTCTGAACTGGTAACAATTTTGAATGTACTAACAGAAGGCCAAGTTGGTAGCTGTGGCACCAGCTGCTCTCCTATGTTTTTCAACACGGACCCCGGCTTAGCTCCAGATAGGCCAAACAAAGAATGGACAGATCAACAAAAGAATTTGTTTAATTAGGGTAAAGGTTTTCTTGGGTTTTCCTTTGTTTCCCTTTTGTTCTTCAATAGAAGATTTTGGAGGTTTGGCTAAGTAGTTAAATGACAGCAGCCAATCACTTTATTCTATAAAATGCTAGTTCCATCTTTTGATCAGTGAGAATCCTGTACACTCTCCCTAGAAGGTGTGCTGGACCATCTCCCCTCCAGCAGGGATGCCTACTTGAGGGGTCACTCCCTAAGAGGTTGAGAGCAAAGGGATACCTGGCCATATCCATTAAAGGGTAAGAAGTAACAAATCCCTATATATGAATTCTTAACTTTAAGACTTTAGGATCCTTTCAAAAACTGTAGTCACTGTATTATCATATTACCTATAGGTATTATTTTAACTATTGTGCAAGAACTAGTGTAAAACCTATTGATAAATAATTTGCAAGAAGTGCTGTACCTTAAAATGTGAATATAAGTTTAATTTCTAAGTCACCTCCAGCAATTAGTCCACATTTTCTTATCCCACTTTCTCATGTGGTCTCCATAATCACACAGAAGAGACCACAGGGCACTTTGTCCTGTATTCCATTTCTTTTGTTTTGGTCTCATAGGAGGAAGTCTCCTAATGGCTACGAAGTGGCCCCCTCCCCCTATTGGGGAAGAATGGGATCTACTCAGTCTCTCAGTCAATTCTTCTACAGCTGAGACCCAGGCCCAACAGGGACTGGAGACAGTGTCTCCATACTGTCGTGCTTTATTAACCTTGTCAGGCACACTTGGTATGACTGCATCACAGACCCGTATCATTACTGACAATGTATGGGAAAATGCTGATGGTACACTCCGCACAAACTTTTACAGCAAAGGCTTAGGGCATGGCATTTTATCAGGAACTACAATCTGACCACCATCATAAATCATATCTTGCATAGCTAATTCTCTCAAGTACTTGATAGCACTTTCAAGTGTGGTTGCTGTGCTTGAGGTGGGGGCAGTTGATGTTGCCTTTATAGGGATGCCTTTCCTTTACAGATGACAAGAATCGCCTCCATAGGCTAGTAATTCTGACCTTTTCCCCAGTATTCCTATCAAGACTTGCATCTCTGGCCAGGGATCCCAACTTCCTGGCTTCTCTCTCATCCAAATCCATGGTATCAGCCCACATCATCCCAGCATTGGAGTAACCAAGTGAGAAGTGCTTCACCTGCATGACAGCCAAAGTCCTTTTTCAGAGTACACAAGTCCCTCATAGAATAGGATTGAACAAATACTTTTGGTTCTGAGTCCTCCTCCTCAGATGACTCTGCCTGAAAAAAACCTGCTCTCTTATCTGCTTGAGAAGTTGTATCATCCGCTCCCTGATCTTGGCCTTCACTAGTAAAACCTTTGGAGATTTTGCATGGGGATAAGGGCTGGGAACTAACTTCCTCTTTTTCTTTGCTTTCCTCCTAGTCACAAGGTCGACTAGTAGTGGTGTGGATTGAGTGGGAGTGGTTATAGTAGCTGCAGCAGTAACAACAGTAGCAACAGTAGCAGCTTCCTGAATTGGAATGGCGACAGTGCCTGTTGTGGGGCATGAAGTGGCTGCAGCAGTAGCAGAAAAGCTAGCAATAGTTGCAGGCTGTGTCAGTCACAGCAGTGCCTGTGACTGGGGATGCAGAGGCTGCAGAGGCAGTGGTAATTACCTCTACGAGCAACATTTCTCACTCTCTGAGCACCAATTCTCACTCTAGAAGTGAATGTGCTCACTCTCAGAGTTGAGGTGGTTACCTTATGCCTCCCAATGCATAAAAAACATGAATAATATTCAGCAAGACATTCAGAAACAACCCTCATAACATAATGCCATCTTGATCAAAATCTGGTGGAATCAGCTCAAGAGAAAACAGAGTAATTACCAACAAAGTTTTCTATGTCTACATGAAGCATCACTGCACAATGTACCACACTGTATATCAGTATTGAAGACCATATCCCAACTAAAGCTCTTGAGCAGCGCTTACCATTGATAAACCATGAAGAAACACTAATCCGTCTGCAAAGCAACATAATGCATACCCTAAATACCACAGGTACAGCAGCATAATGGGGAAGTTCTGTTCAATTTTCAACCTTTTGAGATATTCGGAAGAAAACCTCTGATAACTCTTTCAAATGAGCCATCTGGGTATTGGAATTCAAACTAATCAGATAATTAATCTGAATTTGAATCTGGGCTCAAGCTTGGTCCACATTGGATGCCAATAAATCTGTCACAGTTTAACACTGGGTTGGCAATTACATAACAAGAGTTGCGCTTTATTAACCCCTCTCCCCCTATAGCAAAAGGGAGAGAGACTTACGGGTTGGAAATTAAACTACACAGCTTTAATGATACAGTAGTGATTAAAAGGAAAATAATTAAATATACACAAATGCATACAAATGTATACAAAAGTGACATCACATTAACCCCACCAATAACGCTCACGTCACCACCAAATTAGCAGGGCAGGCCTGGGAAAAGTTCCAGACTGGGCTCCTGGAGTCAGCGGCAAACAGGAGCTGGATGCAGGAACACACGGATTCAGGAGGGCAAGGATCAGGGTCAAAAGCAGACGAATGGACAGGATCCTCCCAGGATGCCGACCATGGATGAAGAACTTGACCCTTGAGATCTGTCAGATTTATACCAAGTATGATGCGTATGGGATGGAATACTCCATTTGGCCAATTTTGGTCACCTGTGTGCTCCGCTCCTCCCCATAGGAGAGTTGCAGGTGTGACCTTTTTACTCCTTTTCTCTTTCTGGAGCATAATAGTGTCCTAGAAGCAGACACTGAAAAACTGAAAAACATGCCATTAATTTCAGCAAATGCATCTACTTAATTGAAAAGTAGAATTACAAGAAATAAAATTAGTTCTATCCTGGCTCAAATCAGGATACATGGTGAAGTTTCCATAACCTGGAACCAATACCACCACCCAAAACACTATCCTGGGCTTTGAAAAGCATGTTTGGTGGTGGCACACCACCTCAGAAAAACTGAATCAGACAACAGGACTAATTTCCAACAAAAACTGATAGATACATGGGCCAAGGAGCTTGGAATTGACTGGGTGTACCACATTCCCTATCATTTATGAGCCTCCAGGAAAACTGAATGATGTTTTGGACTTTAAAAAAACATAGTGAGAGAGATGTGTGCTGGAACATTCAAGGACTGGGATGTAAATTTAGCAGAAGCTACTTGGCTGTCACTTGGCTGGTTAATACTAGAGGATCTTCTAACCCACCTGGCCCTGCCCAAACAGAATCCCAATGTGCTGTAGAAGGAGATAATGTCCCCATAGTACACATAAAGAACTATCTGGGAAAGTCCATTATTCCTTCCTTGGGAAAAGGCAAATCTGTTTGTGAGGTTGCTTTCACTCAAGGACCTGGGTGTACTTGGTGGGTAATGCAGGATGATGGGAAAATCCCATGTGTACCTCAAGCAGATTTAACCTTGGGAGAAAATAACCCATGATTTGATTTGTGTATTCTAGGAGATAATACAGAAGGAATAACCTGAATCAACAGACAATTAGCCTTGCAAGAAACTGGACAAGTTCAGCAGTGATCTAACCTGAGTTGCTTTGTCATTGGCACCACAACACTGCCTCTCCTGTCCTGAGTGACCACCATAAAAGGTGGACTAAATGAACTCAATGCACATTTGATGGACATTTTATGGATGTTTTACAGGAGTGGCCCATAGACTAAGGGAATGATATCTGTATAAGTCAAAGGATGAGAAGTAAGGTGGTAGTTAATGAAGATGTATTGGACAGTGTAGTACCTAAGCATGACACGAATGGTATAGAATCAGGGGTGGAGACTATACTGTATCAGGCTGGAATGGCGTTAACTTTCTTCATAGCCTGCATGATGCTGTGCTTTGTATTTGTGACTTAAACACCAGTGTTTTTTTTTTTTTTTTTTTTTTATCTTAAAAGGAAAGAGTAATTTTATCCCAAAATTTGGTCAGCAGTTCAAAAGAGGAAGTATTTTAATATAAGTCTCTCCATATTCCAGAATGTTTGAAAAGATTATGTCATGGTTTAATGCTGGGCTGGCAATTACACGAATGACAGATGGTCTCTATTAACCCCCCTCCCTTCTCCTATTGAGGAAGAATGTGAGAGAATAAGGGAGAGAGACTTAGGGGTTGGAAACTAAACTACACAGCTTTAATGATACAGTAGTGATGAAAAGGAAAATTATTAAATATATAAAAAAGCAATATCACATTTCTTCCCCTGATATATGCTCACGTCACCACTGAGGCTGCAGGGCAGATCCTGGAAAAGTTCCAGGCTGGGCTCCTGGAGTCAGTGGTGGGAACTAGAGGCAGGAACAAATGGATTAAGGACAGCATGGGCAAGGATCAAAGGCAGACAAATGGATGGAATTCTCCCAGGAGATGGGCCATGGACGAAGAGAGCTTGACCCTCGTAATCCCTCAGATTTATACCAAGTATGATGTGTATGGGATGGAATACTCCATTTGGTCAATTTTGGTCAACTGTGTGCTCTGCTCCTCCCTAAAGGACGGTCACGTGTGACCTCTTTACTCCCTTTCTCTTTCTAGAGCATAAGATGTTTTTCAGAACTAAGCAGTGGCCTCGGTTCTGCATACAATTTTCTATCTGTAACTATAAACATTGAGTGTTATCAGTTCCAGAAGCAGACACTGACTGAAAAACACGCCAATAATTTCAGCAAGTGCAGCTACTTAGAAGTGACTTAATTGAAAATTAAAATTACAGGAAAGAAAATTGGTTCTGTCCTGGTTCAAACTAGGACAGATGAGATGCAATTTAGAGGTTGAAGTCCTAAAGTACATACACAGCCTTCTACCTGTGCCCAGCAGGACCTCTTACTTTCTTGCCCAAAGTATTTTTCCAGAAGACACTTATCTCTGAAAACAGGATTCTCCAGGGATGGTTGTGGGTCAAAACCACAGATACAGATTAATGGAAATAGGACACAGTGAAGATGTAGGAAGTCGGGCACAGGATGCAAGGACCAGGGCTCAGCCAGACAAGCATTCTCACAGACCCCTGTATTAGATTTGTGTGTCAGGGCTTTGGTGGCAGGGGAGGTGCTACAGGGGTGGCTCCTGTGAGAAAAGCTACAAGGTTCCCTGACTCCAAATAAGACATGCCCCTGGCCAAGGTCAAGCCTATTAGTGACAATGGTAGTACCTATGTGATAACATATTTCAGAAGAGGAAAAAACCCAAACACTGTTGCTGGACCTGCAGCGGAGAGAGTATTGGGAAAAACACCTATGCAGGTGCCAAGGTCAGTGAAGGAGGGGAAGGAGATGTGCTGGAGCAGAGATTCCCCTACAGCTCATGGTGAGACAGCAGGCTGTCCCCCTGCAGTCCATGGAGGACCACAGTGGAGCAAATATTACCCTGCACCTTGTAGAGGACCCCACACCAGAATAGGTGGCTGTGTGTTGTTGTGGAATGTTAGAGAGGTTTGGAGAATGTTGGAGAATATTCCTGAATATTCTCGAAGAGATAGGGGGTGCGACCCCTTTACTATGCCCAACCCCATGTTTGGGAGGCCAATTAGATCGGCCCATGCTCCGGTGCTACCTGCACCAGAGATTCGCTGTGCTACAGGTAAACACACCGGGTGTCCAATAAAAAGTTATGTTGGTGGCGGGGGTGTGGTCACGGAAGCACTATATAAGTGAAAGTTGCTGCGCAATAAACCAGAAGTTCGTTTATCAACCAAAAAAAAAAAAAAAACCAAAAAAAAACCACACCAGACTTCGCCCGTTATGAATGTAGTAATTGAATGTTGCAATCCTAAATTTAACACAATTCAGCAACTATGAAGGTCCTAGGACTCCGTTATGCTATGAGCCGGTGGGACCTGGAGACGCTTATAGGGGCCCCCCGACAACATTTCGTCGGATAAGCCTCTCCTATCCCTCTTTTGGCTCTCTGCACTAGTGGATGCCAGACCTTCCTAATATTGAACAGAGCTCTGTTAAAGAGTGTGTGAGTATGAATGATTGTATGAAACAGAGACATATCATAAATGCGAAGTCGACTCTTACTTGATTAAGACAACGAAGTCTGGTTGATAACTTGTTAACCAATTTCTTTGATTCATTACTTGAGTGGTTTGAATAGCTTTTAGATTATTTTACAAGGGCATTACAACATTGAATGTATCAACCTGTTTGATTCATTAATTGAGTGGTTTGAGTAGTTTCTAGATTGTTTTAAAAGGGCATTATATTATTGAATGTATCCTTAAGTTTTGCACGTTTTGTTATTTGCACTATATTTGTTTGAAAATTAGCACTGCAAAATTTTAAACCAAACATGGGCTTGTGCAAAAAGAAAAGGGGGATATGTTGTGGAATGTTAGAGAGGTTTGGAGAATGTTGGAGAATATTCCTGAATATTCTCAAAGAGATAGGGGGTGCGACCCCTTTACTATGCCCAACCCCATGTTTGGGAGGCCAATTAGATCGGCCCATACTCTGGTGCTACCTGCACCAGGGATTCGCTGTGCTACAGGTAAACACACCGGGTGTCCAATAAAAAGTTATGTTGGTGGCGGGGGTGTGGTCACGGAAGCACTATATAAGTGAAAGTTGCTGCGCAATAAACCAGAAGTTCGTTTATCAACCATATTGGTTGCACGCATTTTCTTTGCCGCTCCCGCAGTGTGTGAAGAAGGCTGTGACTGCATGGGAAGCCCACACTGGAGTAGTCTGTTCCTGAAGGACTGTACCCGGTAGAAAGTACCCCTGCTAGAGCAGTATGGGAAGAACTGCAGCCCATAGGAAGGACACATAGGAGAAATTGGGAGTAAAGTTGATCCTGGGAAGAAGGGAAGGATGGGGGGATGGTGTTTTAATATTTGGGTTTATTTCTCATTATTCTACTCTGATGTGGTTGGCAATAAATTAAATTGTACTCCTGTACTACCTTCCACCTGATGTCCTGGATCAGTTGCCAAGTCCAGGTTGATCTTGGAAGTGGTGCCTGTGTGTAGTGAAATGAGGCAATCAGGTGTTGCTAATTACAAGGTGGGAGGCGTGAGCTTGTGTTAAGCCCACCTGTGCCCAATTAGGGCTTACCCCAGCTGCGCATGAGCAGGATTGGGTGACCAATAAAAGGTGAGCAGCCAGAGGAGGTGGTGGTTAGCTGAGTTTGGAGCAGAAGCCCCAAACAAGGCTAGCCAAGTCTAAAGGCAGCAAGACCAGAGCACTGTTTGTGCACCTTGGCAAGAACACCTGTTTGACTTTGAAGTGCCGTGCCCCAAGAAAGGTTTGTCTGCTACACCTGTGATTTCTTGATAGGGCATCAATTACTGTAACTACTGTGGTTTGTTTTTCTGGGAAACCTGTTCCAGTGCTCAGTCACCTTCACATGTTGAGATGGAATCTCCTACATTTCACTTTGGCTCATTGGCTCTTGACCTGTCACTGGACACTCTTTAGAAGAGCCTGCTTTCCTCTTCTTTGTTCCCTCCCATCAGGTATTTATACTCATTAATGAGAATGCTCAAGCCTTCTCTTCACCAAGCTACAAGTCACAGCTCTCTCAGTTTGACCAGTACCACCCTGATCCTGACCCCTGGTAATATGGTTAGCATAACTAATGCAATCTTATAAAGTAAATGGCCATTCTCTGTGACTAAGCTGGTCACATATTGATCCTCTTTTCTCTCCTCATCAGGCCCTGAAGGACCCGCACACCATACTTCTCCCCTTCCTTATTGGCCTCCAGGTTTCTGGGCAGACTTCTTACCGGACATGAAGGTCCCAGGCACCTGGCTAATTAGGTACTCTGATCATAAGATTCTATGCTATGCTGGTCATAAATTTCTGCTAAAAAAATAAAGCTTTAATTTTAACTATAATTTAGTATCATCATCATTCTACCAAGGATCCCCAAAAGAACCTTTCTGTCCCCATAGAGCCAGGTGACAGCCTTTCCTCATAGGAGAGATGCTCCAGATCTTTAATCATCTTCATGGACCTTTTCTGGACTCTCTCCAGTATGTCCATGTCTCTCTTGTACTGGGGGGCCTAAAACTGGAATAAAGGGTAAGGATCACCTCTCTCAGCTTTCTGGAAGCATACTAATGCAGCTGCCTTTGTCACAAGGGCACATTGCTAGCTTGTGTTCAGCTTGGTGTCCACCAGGACACCCTCCCCCTTTTCTGCAAATCTGCTTTCCAAATGGTCAGGCCCTATCATGTACTTGTGCATGGAGTCCTCCCTAGGTGCAGGACTTAACATTTCCCCTTGTTGAACTTCATGAAGTTTCTTTCAATCCATTTCTCCAGCCTGTCAAGGTCCCTTTGGGTGGCAGCACAACCTTCTGGAGTATCAGCCATTTCTCCCAGTTTTGCATCATCTGCAAACTTGCTGAGTGTGAAGTCCTTCCTGCTGTCCAGGGATGTTGGCAACTTGGTACCAAAAATATATATTGGGGATTTTGCCTTCTATAATCAGGGAAAAGGGAAGAAGGGTTCATTGATAGGGCTTTAAATTAGGTTTGATGGGGGAAGGGGTTAATAATCTCATGCTTGCCTGTGACAAACAGTGGGGCAGCACACCAAGGGCAGAGGGAAGGAGTGCTAGTAAGGGCTCTCAACTTGTTGCCCAGAGGCAGGCTAGGGATGATAGATCAGGACACCCCAAGGGAATCAAGGCGGATTTGCACAAGAGGATGACACAGCCAGTCCAGCTGAAGTGCCTCTACGCGAATGCATGCAGCTTGGGCAATAAACAGGATGAATTAAGCGCCACGGTGCTGCTGGAAAACCATGACATAGTGGCTATTACTGAAACTTGGTGGGATGATTCCCATTACTGGAATGTAGGGATAGATGGATATAAGCTTGTAGTGACCAGCTGGAATTGAGGGAGCTCCACCTGGGAAATAATGATGAGCTGGTTGAGAGCATATGGGTTAAGATTAAAGGGATGGTAGGGGAAGGGGATTTCATAGTAGGGGTCTGCTACAGGCCGCCTAACCAGAAGAACCAAGCAGATGTGGCCCTCCATAGGCAGATAGATGAGGCTTTGTGTTCACAGGCCCTGGTCCTCGTGGGTGATTTCAACCCCCCTGACATCTGCTGGAAGGACAACACAGCAAGACATCAGCAATCCAGGATGTTCCTGGAATGCATAGATGATAACTTCCTCCTCCAAATGGTAGAGGAACCAACAAGAAAATGTGCTATGCTGGAACTTTTTCTCACCAACAGGGAAGGGATGGTGACCAATGTGAGGCTCAGGGACAACCTTCCCTTCAGTGATCACAAAGCACTTGAATTTAAGATCCTCAGGGCATCTAAGAAGATGTATTCCAAGCTTACAACCCTGGACTTTAGGCATGCAGACTTTGATTGCTTCAGGGATCTGCTGGCCAAAGTACCATGGGACAAAGCCCTAGAGGGAAGGGGAGACCAGGAGAGATGGTTAGTATTCAAGGATCACCTTCTCCATGTCCAGGAGAAAAGTATAGTGACAAAGAGGAGGGCAGGAAAGAATGCTAGGAGACCTGCCTGGATGAACAAGGAGCTCCTGGACACACTGTCACACAAAAAACAAACTCTACAAGGAATGGAAGAAAGGACATCTAGAATGGAGGGCATATAAGGAAGCTGTCTGAGCAGCAAGAGACCTAGTTAGAAAAGCCAAAGCTCAGTTAGAACTAAATCTAGCCAGGGAGATCAAGGGGAATAGCAAACATTTCTATAGGTATATTAACAGCAAAAAGAAGACTAGGGAAGGTGTGGGCCCCCTCAGAAAACAAACAGGTGAGCTAGTGACAAGTGATATAGAGAAGGCTGAGGTTCTCAATGACTTCTTTACCTCAGTCTTCACTGGCAAGGGCGCCAGCCACACTCCTGAAGTCACAGATGACAATGGCAAGGGTTAGAAGGAAAAACTGCCAATTGTAAGTGAAGATCAGGTTTGTGACCATCTAAAGAACCTGAAAGTGTACAAGTCCATGGGACCTGATGGGATACATCCATGGGTACTGAGGGAACTGGCAGATGTTGCTAAACTGCTATTATATTTCAGAAGTCATGGCAGTCTGGTGAAGTCCCTGCATACTGGAAAATGGGAAACATAACCCCCATTTTCAAAAAGGGAAAAAGGATGAACCAGAGAATTACAAGCGAGTCAGTCTCACCTCTGTGCCTGGTAAGATCATGGAGCAGATCCTCCTGGAGGCACTGCTGAAGCAGAAAAATAATGAAGAGGTGATTTGGTATAATCAACATGGCTTCACCAAGGATAAATCATGCCTGAGAAATCCGATAGCCTTCTATGAAAAGGTCACATCACTAGACAAGGGAAGAGCAAATGACTTCATTTATCTAGACCCGAGCAAAGGCTTCAACACAGTCCCACATGACATCCTGGTCTCCAAGCTAGTAAAACATAGGTTCGATTGATGGACAACTCTGTGGATTAAGAAATGGCTTGATGGCTGTCAATGGGTCCGTGTCCAAGTGGAAGATAGTGTCAAGTTGAGTCCCTCAAGGATCAGTATTGGGACCAGTCTTGTTTAACATCTTTGTCAGCGACATGGACAGTGACACTGAGTGCACCCTCAGCAAGTTTGCCAACGACACTAAGCTGTGTAGTGTGGCTGACACACTTGAGGGAAGGGATGCCATCCAGAGGGACCTTGACAGGCTGGAGAGGAGGGCCCATGCCAACCTCATGAAGTTCAACAAGACCAAGTGCAAGGTCCTGCATCTGGGTCGAGGCAATCCCAAGCACCGATATAGGCTGGGCAGTGACTGGCTTGAGAGCAGCCCTGAGGAGAAGGACTTGGGAGTGCTGGTGGATGACAAGTTCAACATGAGACATCAGTGTACACTTTCAGCCCAGAAAGCTAACCGGATCCTTGGCTACATCAAGAGAAGCATGGCCAGCAGGTTGAGGGAAGAGATTCTCCCCCTCTACTCTGCTTTCATGAGACACCACCTGGAGTACTGCATCCATTTCTGGAGCTCCTATTACAGGAAAGACATGGACATGCTGGAGCATGTCCAGAGAAGGGCCACGAGGATGATCAGAGGGCTGGAGCACCTCTCCTATGAAGACAGACTGAGAGAGTTGGGGTTATTCAGTCTGGAGAAGAGAAGGCTCTAAGGAGACCTTATTGTGGCCTTCCAGTATCTTAAAGGGGCCTATGAGAAAGCTGGTGAGGGACTCTTTAGGATCTCAGGCAGTGGCAGGAGTAGGGGGAAATGGCTTAAAACTTGCATTAGGTAGATTCAGATTTGATGTTAGGAAAAAGTTCTTCACCATGAGGGTGGTGAGACACTGGAACAGATTGCCCAGGGAGGAGGTAGAAGCCCCATCCCTGGAAATTTTTAAGGCCAGGCTGGATGAAGCTCTGAGCAACCTGATCTAGTGGGAGGTATCCCTGCCTATGGTAGGGGGTTGGACCTAGATGATTTTCAAGGTCTCTTCTAACCCTGACAATTCTGTGATTCTATAAGGTTAAGGAAAGTATCACAATTTCAATATTCAAAGTCAGGCTTGCTAATTTACCTTTAATGACATAAAATTATTAAGTGTTCTTGCATTAGTATGAAGAACTCGTGTCTTAAGGAAATTCACAGGACTGCGGTATTATTCTCTTCACTGATCATCACCTCTAGGTTTGGATAAATTCTACTTTATTTTTAATTTAGTGAGTAAAATGAAAATCAAATTTTATTTAAGTATATTAATTCAAAGCAGACAAATGTGTCAGATAAACACTGAGAAACACTTCTACTGTTCCCTGCTGCTGAACTACTGTTGTTCTGGAAAATACTACTGAGAACTACTGTGTTCTGGAAATACAGTTTAATCATTATGCTTTATCTCAGTCAAATACCATCTTATTGACATTTATGTTTGGGAAAAAAAAAAAAAAAAGATTTGACTTAGCAAGCAAACATTTCATAGGGGAAAGTATTACACCGTAGTACATAGCTCAACTTAAAAAAAAAAAAAGCTAACTCCTTTGTCATTAAAATACTGAAGAAACTGCTTCTTCACAGTCTGAAGTCTACCTTTTGCTCATGAGAATAAAATTTACAGTCATGAGTTGCACATAAAGGATTTATTTTAAATGTTTTAAGGATAGAGTTACATCATAATTATAAAAATTACTTACAGAATTAAGTGACAGATTTAAAGTGTTCATACTTCTAAATGAGGAGAAATAAAATAAAAACAATGAAACATAACTCTAAAGATGAAGTCATTACCTAATTTTAAAATGTGAACACAAAGACTTTTGAACACATACCAAGAACCATCCAAATTGTACTAATGATGTAAAATACAAAAAGCACAGCATTTTCAAGGAACCAGAAACTGCTTTTACCATATTTCTTCTTCCCCAATGCAACTGTAATCTATTCTATCGGAATGTAAAGCCTACATTTAAAAATTAATTTAAAGAAGGCTTAATTAATTTAAAGAAGGCTTATACCAATTGCAATAAATAGGATTTTTCCCAAAGTACTTTAGTCTTTATGTAGTCCAACTTAGTTTAAGGTTTGGCACTGAAAAGAAAAATAGTGTTTTACTGATTGATTGTGATTTTATTTTATTTTTGAACAGAATACATGGTCCCTTCAAATCCTGTATGACACATACAACTGGAAAATTACCTTCCATTGGCACTAAGATCACCTCACCAGTGCATTTAATCTACTAACAACCATTCAAACAGCACAATAAGCAAATTCACAAAAAAATGAACTAAAAATAAAAACAGAACAAAACCCAAACCTAAACATTATAACATGCAACTTTAGTTTGTTACATTGAACATTCTACCATGCATTCTAAGCATGCAAAAAAGGATGGTCTGCATTTAAGGGTTTTTTTCCCTTTTAAAAAGTTTTACATGGCAGCCTGACATCATGCACACACACAATATACAACAATACTACAGCAGGTAAATGAGAGAGGCCAGTAACTTTTATACAAAGATCCATGGCTTGTGCCATCACAAGCCGTATGATAAATTTGGAAAGTAATGTTGAACCCCTAGAACAAGGGATCAACATGTAGTTTCTAGGGTAATGCAAGCACTGTATGCAGATCTGAAACATTAGCCTAAACAAAGCCCAAAGCAGATGGCAAGGAGTGGAATTAGTCTCAAAAAGGTGGTTTAAGCTGTTAATAAAACCAACTACAATCCACAAAACACCCCCCCCAAATCTTAAGAAAAAAGATGAGAAAAAACCCACCCCATGCAACAGACAATGGGGACATCTAAAAAAATCATAGCATTTGACAGTGTATAGATTATATTCTAATTAGCAAAATACGTGGTGTATTAGAGTGGCTTGCATAAAACTCACAAATGCAAGACTAATACTAAAATTGTTCCAGTAGACCTAAACCTCAATTATTTCAAAACAAACCTTGTATGTAAAGCCCAAAATTCATTGTACTAAGTTATTAATGAATTTTGTGTGCAATCAATACACTCATTCTTGTACCACAAATATCAGCTTGGGCTCATGGAGCCAGGCTCGGCTTTGAAATTTATGTGTAGGACTCTTAAGAGTCAATAGAAAGCACATAACAGATCTGCAGCATGAAAGCACTGTGTTGCAAATCTGCTCACTTTGTTCAAAACACAATGAAAATGTACTGACTTAATGCTTAAAAGACTGGTTTGAGGAGCTGTGAACTGAAAGACAATAGCATGCCTTTGTTTGCCCATGATGAAATACAGGACATAATGCAATATTGTAGCAAGGAACAAAGAATTAAGATACTATATTTATACAGTATTACCATTTAACAGCATAATGAGGCACTAGCCTTAAGGCAAAAAAATGAAATCAGGTAAAAAAAAGGACGGAAAAGGGCTTAAACCACTGAGTCTTTGATATCAAGAATACCCACAATAGAGGTCAGATCTCTGAACTCTGATTACCAGTACCTCTCCTGCATCCTTCCACTAACAGCATAAGGTTGGATATCTATGTATTACTTCTTCCTATCAATAGTGTTGACTGTATTCATTCTTCACATACTGTATTTCTGTGAAGCAGTACTTGGAATCTTGTAGAGAGCTCTGCTTTAACAATTTTGTTGCTGTGCTGTTCCTTGTTACAATTTTGATACTTTAAAAAGTTGCTACACTTAAAAAAACAACAAATACCCTAACAATGATTTACAACTGTCTTGCAAGATTAAAACTGTGAAAGGATTCCACTGTTGTGGGCTGCTATTTACATCCACAATCTCATGTAGATGACTGAACCACTGAGACTGTCTATAGCTCCCATTAGATAGTACACCACTGGCATGCACAACTCTAGTGTTCACAGAAAGAAATTCATGTTAACAGCATACCTCAAAGCAAGGATACCAGAAAAGGCAACAACAGGTTTAAACTGTAGATTTGTCTGGACACTCCTTATGTGGAAAAGCCAGAAAAAGAATACATTGAGAGGATGCCTTCTTGAACCAAAATGGTTAAAAACAATAGCAAAAAACTCAAATCAAAGGAATGCATCAGACTGAGCAGAAGGCAACAAATACTTCTCTAAAGGAGGTCTTTAGTGTAAAAGGACTCCCCCACCCCCATAAGATTGTATTTACTATGTAAAAGATTAACTATTATGTTTCTAAATACACACGCAAACATCTGGGTTGCTAGGTTCTGATGTTCAGTAGGAGACAGCTGATTGCCAATGTGTAATCTTAAGTCTTAAGTAGCATATATACTATTAAACTTGTGGCACCAAGCACTTGGGTTCTGCTAAGAAATGTGTATAACAAAAGAGTACAACATTTAGGATTAAAGGCAGATTTGTTGTATGTATTTTACTGATTCCTACAACTTGCAAACACAGGGCCTTAACCTGCATTTTCTAATTAACTGTTTATACAGATTAAATATATTTTTTATAGTTTAAAGCCTTTTCACTGAAAGGTGCATAAGTCAAACACTGCCCTGTGACTAGTAAAAATGCACAAGTATTTCCATGTATTGCAAGTTCTTAAAAAGCTTAATTTGAAATAAAGTGTAAAAACACAGTAGATTGATGTTACTTGGGTTAGGCACTCCTTACTGCTGCACAAACTGTTTAAAATTTTTAAAGAGTAACCTCTGTCCCAACCAAAAAACAAAGACTGCCAATAGCCAAGAAATTAAATTTAATGTTACAAAAGAAAACATCGAAAATAGCAAACTACACTTGCATGTGGCAGTTGAACAAGTGAGAGCAAGGTTGAAGAAAAAATTAAAGTCTATGAAAACAATAGATTACAATACTAGATTGACTTCGCACACATGTAGCTGTTCTTTGCTTTTAACTCCTTCCCACCCAAATGTATCAACTTCCTTCAAGAAAAGTTCTCTTATGCAAAACATGTCACATTCACATAAATTTGTATTAATCAGAACAAAACAGTTTTGCTGTCAGAGATTGTGGGTTAGCAGGGACATTTAAGCTTTCATTTACCTGAAAAACAGTCAAGTCTTGGTGTCTACAAATTTTACATTTAATAGTTCCACAAATTTGGCATAAGTTCATGATGATGTCTAGGATGTCTTCACCAAATCATAGACATAAATATGGAAATCATCATCAAACTTGATGAAATAGACAGATGGTTTGGCTTCAACTTGATGAATGACCATGCCAGTCCGTTTTGAGCCATCTTCTTTGGCATATTCCACTTGCTTGCCTACCAGGCTGTCCACAACTTCACCTGGTTCCCGTTCTGCAGGAGGTGAATCATCTGTAATATGAAAATAAAATGTACTTTGGTAGATATTTATGGATTTTTTCCAATATACAAAACTTCAGAGCCTTCTTTAAAAGTCAAGAAATAATCACAAGTTTTAAATGTAGAGTATGCCTAAAACATTAGGTGCTGTCTTGTTCAGAGAAGCACCTAATTAGTGCCATGCTTCTAGAAGGTATAGTCACAAAATTGTAATTTTTTTAGGTAATACCATCTTCAGTTTTCTGAAGTAAAAAATAGGACTTCAATCACTTAGTAAATTTTTGACATGAAAGTTTACACAACAGTTATAGAACATGTTTGTAGATAGTTGAATTTAAGCCCTCAGCATAACAAGGCACTGAGTCTCTAACAGAAAGACAGGTGTGCTAGAACTCCCTCTGCTCACATTGCTTTATCCAAGATGTCAATACAAACATGCTATTGCAACAAAACCACATCTTCCAAGCTAAGTGTAACCACCTTAATCAATTATTATGTTAAAAAGAGCTTTTTATTTAACACTAGAATGGATACTGCTGAGAAGTCTAACTATTTGCTTTTCTAGCAAAATCTACCAAGTATCCTTAAGTATACAATTAATGTTCCTATAAAAGATTCAGGGAAGATAGCTCATAGTTCAGAGTGTCTTAGAAATAGATATAAGTAGTAGATAGTATCAGGAAAAAAGAGTGCATTAAAAACTTAATTCTTAAATATGGAAAGCATAAGATTTTAGCTTATTTTTCTAAGATGGAAGAAAGAAAATCAGAAATTAAAAAGGAATTGCAAGGTATTTGGAGGTGTCAGCTCTGAAAAAGTCTGCTTTATTTGTTTCTTTATGAATATGAAGGTCACTTTTTCCATTAACATTTGTGGCTCACTCTCTTCAAGCCACAGATATATTGGGTTTTGTTAGGCTGGGAAAAAAATCTAAAAACATAGAATTATTATAGAGGTTATGTAAATAATATGCCACTTATTTACTCATCAATCAGACTATTTGTTATCAGTGCTATATATAAAGGAAGACAGCCTCAGAAACTCAATGAAGAAATTTTAAATAATATTTATGTAATGCATTACATAGTCAAACATTAGTTATCTAATTAATCATTTACTTTAAAATAAAAATTGCCGCCTTTCTGTCAGAGAAGTGCTTTTGAGATACAGAAGAAAAATGAGAGTACAATATTCTTAACAAACTTTTTTTTAAACTAGCTATCCAAATCTCTTGAACAATATTGATTCAGTGAAAATCATTCTATATTTATTGAAAAAAACTCCATAACTTTCACTTCAAGAAAGGAAGACAAAATATCCCTCCTAACCTATTGAAAATGTTTTCCTGTTTATGAGTTTAAACTTATGAGTGAAAATGAGCTTTCAAAAGATTAATGCTTCTTCCCTTCAATAAACAATTCAAAAGCTTTCTAAATTGAAGATGTCTACCCAAACTCAATTAATCTTATTATTTTAGTTAGCCCCAAAGCACTATTCTTATAAGAACTGCTTCAGAAATATAGCTCGTTGAGATGGCTCTTGGTTTATGACACTTCTAAAACAAAATAACAGTGGAAGGCTTCGAGTTTGTCAGTTTCTCTTAAAAAAAATCTAAGTGCAATCTCTTCCACAATGTATATTTTTATCAGAATATATATATTACATATAATACATATGATATTCCATACAAATAAATAATAAATATAATATATATAATATAGATATAATATGTATGGTATATATATATATTTTAGCAGAATTAGGAATGATTATGAAAAAGGATTTTCTGGTATTTATTGCGTATTTCACCACTGATTTCAAGTAAAAATATTTCAGAAGTCATGTAATACACATGTATTTACTGTCGTACCGTGGCCTTTGTTAGTTTTTATTTTAAAAAGATTATTGTTCGTCAACTCTCTTTTCCATATATAAACCATAAGCCAAACAATAATACAACGAGAGATGCTGCTTTCCAAAATAAAAAATTAACTAGCCTACTTACTGGAATCAGGCATAATGCGAAGGTCACCTTCTTTATAGTCATCTAAGAGTTGGTACATGTACAAGACAGGATCTTTCTCGTAGGTAATGTAAAACCATGTGTTCATAATAGGAGCTCGAGCCAAGACCATCCCCCTCCATTCATCTTTTGAGCCATCCTCTGTCTCAAACATATGTTCCACAGCTTTGCCAATCATTGTGTCTGCCAGGTGAGCATCGCTAATTCGAGATGAAGCTGAAATGGTAGCAGTTCATAAATATGTCCATTCAAATGTACAAAAATAAGTCTTTGTAAAAAATAATCTTTATCCAGAATCATGAATAAGTTCATTTCAAAGTTAGTCAATTCACGTAAAAAACAAATATTGTCCATTCCAGACAGATGAAGACCAAAGAACTGCAGAACCTGAATAATTATTTTAACATGTTAACACTCTTATCAACATTTTCCATCACTGTAACTCCCCCCACTGTAAAGGGAAATCAATATAGGTCAAAGCAAAGAATGGAGTTTGTAAGTGGGGGGAGGAAGAGAGGTTAAATCACAGAGGAGTTGTATGAAGTTATTCATGGAGGTGCCTAATTTGGTTTTCCCTAACCCAATTCTAGAGACTGCTACTGATCTCTTTGAA
Organism: Heliangelus exortis; assembly: GCF_036169615.1. NCBI lineage: Eukaryota > Metazoa > Chordata > Aves > Apodiformes > Trochilidae > Heliangelus > Heliangelus exortis. The sequence continues at coordinate 1,897,357 of NC_092453.1, read as the reverse complement.
GTTAGGAAAAGCAAGAACTTATTGCATTCAGAAAGAAGTAATTGCTAGGGTAAAATTTGAACTTTACAGTTTGGAAAAGTAGTTTAACAATGCAGTGCTAATTATGAAATCCAATAAAGCCTTGTCACTAGTCGTTATTTCACTAAGAAAATGCTTTTTTTCCTCTGTTTTTACTAATATCTAGAGAAAGCAAATGAAAAAAACCAACCCAATCAAATACATAATTACTGTCAAACACACACAAGGCAACATAGCCAGGATATTTCTCAACTGTCTCAGTATAAATTTTAATAGAAATATCAATTTTACATGTACATAAGCTTGTTAGGGGATAAGACTCTAAACAAGAAAAAATACAGAATTTAGTGCATAACATTTAAAGACAAAAGACAGCACTATGCTTTCTGGCATCATAAAATCTTTGTGAAATCAAGAAAAATTAAACAGAGCATTTAGATTATCTGCAATGTGATGGAAAGTATTTTAATAAAATGTAAATGTTCCAACAACACGTGCATATAGGAAAAAACCTCTTACCAACTCTGTCTGGAAGAACTTCAAGTGCTGAAACTCTTTCATCTTTGTGTAGTTCTAGTCCATACACACAATCAAATCCATCATACTTTATAAGATACAGAGAGGGATTTACAGGAACTTGATCAAGAACTGTGCCCTTCCATTGTGTTACAGGTCCACTCCCTTCTTTCCAGCCGTGCTGTATTCTGCAGCCAACAATGTTTCTTCGTGGCTGAGAAACAAGTTTGCTTGGTCCAACATTGTTTCTATGCTTTCTGTACACAGATACAAACAGAACATTAAACAAGTACATATTCAAAATGATACTGAGAACAAGAGCTGTATGCTTAAGAAGGCAATATATTATTATATATTAATAAAGATACATTAAATTATGTCATGTACAGCTTAGTGTACCTTATTCAAATTAGGGTACAAAGCATTTTGTGTTGTACTGGGAAAAGAAGAAAAAATCCCACACTGAAAAGTAGTGGAACACTTTCAACATTTTTTATAAAGTTGCTTTCACAACAGTAGTTTCAATAACTAGTTTGCTTAAGTAAAAAGAACTATTTTAGCCATTGCTACACTGAACATGAAAAGTAAAATTTGCTTGTTAAAACCCTAAATCAGGTCTCAAAGATCAATGGGGTTGTTGAGACCCAAGTGCAGGACTCAGCACTTAGCCTTATGGAACCTCATGCAATTGGCCCATTGATCCAGCCTGTTCAAGTCCCTCTGTAGAGCTTTCCTGTCTTCAAGCAGATCAATAATCCCTCCCCACTTAGTGTCATCTGCAAACTTGCTGAAGGTGCACTTGATCCACTTATCCAGATCATTAATGAAAATATTAAACAGACTGGCCCCAGTACCAAGTGCTGGGGAACACCACTTGTGACCGGCTGCCAACTGGATTTAACTCCATTCATGACAAATCTTTAGGCCTGTCCATTCAGCTAGCAAAGAGACATCCAAGCCATGAGCAGCCAGTTTCTCCAGGAGCATGCTGTGAGACATGGTGTCAAAAGCTTTGCTAAGGTCCAGGTAGACAACATCCACAGCCTTTCCCTCATCCACTAAGTGGATCACCATGTCATAGAAGATCAGGTTAGTCAAGCAGGACCTCCCTTTCATAAACCCATGCTGGCTGGGCCTGATGACCTGGGTGTCCTGCACATGCTGCATAATGGCTCCATAACCTTCCCCAGCACCAAAGTCAGACTGACAGGGCTGTAGTTCCCCAGATCCTCCTTCTGGCCCTTCTTGTAGATGAACATTCCATTTGCTAACCTCCAGTCAACTGGGACCTTCCCAGTTAGCCAGGATTGCTGATAACTGATTGAAAGTGGCTTGGTAAGCACTTCCACCAGCTCCCTCAGTACCACTGGGTGTATTCCATCCTTGTGTATTCCAAAGCGGTTGTCACAGTTTAACCCTGGGCTGGCAATTAAACAAATGACAGATGCTCTCTATTAATCCCCCTCCCTTCCTCTATTGAGGAAGAATGAGAAACAATAAGGGAGAGAGACTTATGGATTAGAAATTGAACTAAACAGCTCTAATGAAACAGTAATTATGAAAAAAAGATTAAATATATACAAATATGTACAAAAGCAATATCATGTTTCTCCTCTCTTTCCCCCAGTAATGCTCATGTCATCACTGAGGATGCAGGGCAGGCCCTGGAAAAGTCCTAGGCTCGGCTCCTGGATTCAGTGGCAGACGGGAGCTGGAGGCAGGAACACATGGATTCAGGAGGGCACAGACTGGGCTCAAAGGAAGACAAATGGACAGAATCCTCCCAGGATGCCGACCATGGACGAAGAACTTGACCCTTGAGATCTGTCAGATTTATACCAAGTATGATGCGTATGGGATGGAATACTCCATTTGGTCAATTTTGGTCACCTGCCTTGTCTGTTCCTCCCTAAAGGAGGGTTGCAGCTGTGACCCCTTTACACCCTCTCTCTTAGAATCATAGAATCATAGAATTGGCTGGGTTGGAAGGGACCTCAGAGATCATCAAGTCCAACCCTTGATCCACTCCCGCTGCAGTTACTAGACCATGGCACTGAGTGCCACATCCAGTCTCTTTTTAAATATCTCCAGGGATGGAGAATCCACCACTTCCCAGGGCAGCCCATTCCAATGCTTGATCACCCTCTCAGTAAAGAAATTCTTTCTAATGACCAACCTAAACCTCCCCGGGCACAACTTGAGACCGTGCCCTCTTGTCTTGCTGAGAGTTGCCTGGGAAAAGAGACCAACCCCCACCTGCCTACAACCTCCTTTCAGGTAGTTGCAGAGAGTGATGAGGTCTCCTCTTAGCCTCCTCTTCTCCAGGCTGAAGAGCCCCAGCTCCCTCAGCCTCTCCTCATAGGGTCTGTGCTCGAGTCCCTTCACCAGCCTAGTTGTCCTCCTTTGGACCTGCTCCAGGACCTCGATATACTTCCTAAACTGAGGGGCCCAGAACTGGACACAGTACTCGAGGTGTGGCCTCACCAGCACTGAGTACAGGGGCAGAATCACTTCCTTGGACCTGCTGGCCATGCTATTCCTGATACAGGCCAGGATGCCATTGGCCTTCTTGGCTACCTGAGCACACTGTTGACTCATGTTCAGCTTCCTATCAATCCAGACTCCCAGGTGCCTCTATGTCTGGCTGCTCTCCAACCACTCTGTCCCCAGCCTGTAGCGCTGCATGGGGTTGTTGTGGCCAAAGTGCAGGATCCGGCACTTGGCCTTGTTGAACCTCATCCCGTTGGAATCAGCCCAACTCTCCAGTCTGTCCAGGTCCCTCTGCAGAGCCCTCCTGCCTTCCAGCTGATCGACACTTCCCCCCAGCATACTGTCATCTGCAAACTTGCTGATGATGGACTCAATCCCCTCATCTAAATCGTCAATAAAGATATTAAATAGAACTGGTCCCAACACTGATCCCTGGGGGACACCGTTCAGCACCACTCTCTGGGCCTGGCCCTCCAGCCAGTTCCTAACCCAGTGCAGAGTGCCCCTGTCCAAGCTGTGGGCTGACAGCTTTTTCAGGAGAATGCTGTGGGAGACAGTGTCAAAGGCCTTGCTGAAGTCCAGGTAGACCACATCCACAGCCTTCCCCTCATCCACCAGGCGGGTCACCTGATCATAAAAGGAGATCAGGTTGGTCAGACAGGACCTGCCCTTCCTAAACCCGTGCTGGCTGGGTCTGATCCCTTGTCCATCCTACAGGTGCTGTGTGATTACACTGAGGATGATCTGTTCCATAACCCTGCCAGGCACTGAGGTCAGGCTGACAGGCCTGTAGTTTTCCAGGTTCTCCTTCCGGCCCTTTTCGTGGATTGGCGTGACATTCGCCAACTTCCAATCATCTGGGATGTCCCCAGTTAGCCAGGACTGTTGGTAGATGATAGAGAGAGGCTTGGCGAGCTCTTCTAACAGCTCCCTCATCACCCTTCTGTGGATCCCACCTGGTCTCATAGACTTGTGGGGATCCAAGCAGTTTAATAGGTCACTGACTGTTTCCTTCTGGATTACAGGGGGGCTGTTTAGATTCTTGTCACCTTCTATAAGCTCCAGAAGCCAGCTGTCCTCAGGATAACCTGTCTTACTGTCGAAAACTGAGGCAAAGAAGGTGTTAAATACCTCAGCCTTTTCTTCATCTGTGACAACTATATTCCCGCCCATGTCCAGTAAAGAATGGATGTTTTCCTTGCCCCTCCTTTTGCCATTGATGTATCTGTAGAAGGACTTTTTGCTATCCTTCACAGAGGTGGTGAGATTCAGTTCAAGTTGTGCCTTTGTCTCTCTAATTTTCTTTCTACACAACCTAACTATATTCCTAAATTCCTCCTGAGTAGTTAGCCCTTTTTTCCATAATTTGTAGGCCCTCTTTTAAACCCTAATTTCTTTCAAAGTCTCCCTGTTCAGCCAGACCGGTCGTCTTTCCCACCGGCTTGCCTTTCAGCACACTGGGACAGCCTGCTCCTGTGCTTTCAAAACTTGCTCCTTGAAGTACGTCCATCCCTCCTGGACCCCTTTGTTTTCAAGGGCTGTATCCCAGGGTATACTCTGGACTAGTCTTCTGAATAGGCCAAAATCTGCCCTCCCGAAGTCCAACGTAGAGGTTTTATTGATGACGCTCCTTGTATCCCTGAGTATTGAGAACTCTATTATTTCATGATCACTGAGTCCCAGACATCCACCGACCACTACATCTCTCACCAGCCCCTCTCTGTGAAAAGAAGGTCAAGCGGGGCTCCATCCCTGGTAGGCTCATTTAACAGCTGGAGCAGGAAATTATCCTCTATACACTCTAGGAATCTCCTGGACTGCCTCCTCTCTGCTGTGTGGAGTTCCCAGCAGATGTCCGGCAGGTTAAAGTCACCCACGAGAACAAGGGACGATGATTTTGAAACATCTGCCAACTGCTCGTAGAATAATTCATCACCCTCATCCTCCTGATTGGGTGGTCTGTAACAGACTCCCACCAGGATGTCAGCCTTGTTGGCCTTCCCCCTGATTCTTATCCACAGGCACTCAACCTTATCGTTACTGACTTCAACTTCTATAGAGTCAAGAGACTCTCTAACATATAGAGCTACCCCTCCACCTCTCCTACCCTGCCTGTCCCTTCTGAAGAGCCTGTAGCCACCCATGGCAGCACTCCAGTCATGGGACTCATCCCACCATGTTTCCGTGATAGCGATTACATCATAGCTTTCCTGCTGCACGATGGCTTCCAGCTCCTCCTGTTTGTTGCCCATGCTGCGTGCATTGGTGTACATGCACTTCAGCTGGGCTGCTGGTTTGTCTCTTAACTTGGGCTGTCCACCCTTGGGTTCCTTTCTGGAGAGCCCAGTTTCAACCCCTTCCCCCTTCAAACCTAGTTTAAAGCCCTCCTTATCAGCCCCGCCAACTTATGGGGTAGAGTCCTTTTTCCCCTGTTAGACACAGCCCATCTGGTATGCTGAAATTTGGCCCATAGTCAAAAAACCCAAAGTTCCTCTGGTGGCACCAATCCCTTAGCCACCTATTGATGAGATAGGCTTTCCTATTCCTCTCCTCATTCATCCCCTCTACTGGAGGAACTGAGGCGAACACCACCTGTGCTCCTGTCCCATGGACTAATCGACCCAGGGCCTTGAAGTCCTTTTTAATCACCTTTTTAATCACTCCTTCCATTAATGTCATCACTGCCAGCCTGGACTACCAGCAGTGGATAATAATCTGAGGGCCGGATTAGCTGAGGGAGTCTCCTACTAATATCCCTCACCCGGGCACCAGGAAGGCAGCAGACCTCCCTGTGGGATGGGTCCGGTCAACATATAGGGCCCTCAGTTCCCCTCAGAAGGGAGTCACCAACTACAACTACCCTTCTTTTCTTCTTTGTATCTGTAGTTGTAACCCGTCTGGTAGACAGGGGGCGAGCAGGAGACCTTGCAGACAGATCTTCCTCTTGTCTGTCCTCTGCTTGATTCTCTGAGTCCAGGGCGTCATATCTGTTCTCTAAGGGCACCTGGGGGGGGTGGTGGAGGTTGGGAGGGGATTCTTTTACCTCTCCGATGACAGACCTGTTTCCATTCCCCCTCATCCCCTTTGTTAGTGTCAACTGCCTGATGGCTGGAGGGGCAAAGCTTTCTTATGCTCTTTCTGGAGCATAAGATGTTTCTCAGAACCAAGCAGTGGCCTTGGTTTGGCATAACATTCTCTAGCTGTAACTATAAACACTGAACATTATCAGACCTACAAGTAGACACTGACTGAGAAACGTAATTAATTTCAGCAAGTGCAGCTACTTAGAAGAGACTTAACTGAAAGTAAAATTACAAGAAATAAAATTATTTCTATCCTGGCCTGAACCAGGACAGTGGTGCAGCAGGTCACTAACCATTTCCTCTTGGATCATGGGGATTTTGTTCTGCTCCCTGTCCGGTCTAACAGCTCAGGGTCTGGGTACCCTGAGAAGAACTGGTCTTACTATTAAAGACTGAGTCAAAGAAAACAGAAAGTACCTCATCTTTTTCCTCATCCTTTGTCACTCTTCTTCTGCCCACATCCAAAAAAGGATGGAGATTCTCATTAACAACAGAAGGAAGGCTAATTTATAGAAACATTTTTTATTGTCTTGTATAACAGTAGTCAAGTTTTACTTGGGCATTGGCCCTTCTAATATTATCCTGGCATAACCTTATGACATCCAGGTAGTCCCCGAGTTGCCTACCCCTTCTTCCAAAGACCATAAACTCTCCTTTTTTTTTCCCCTGAATTCCCAGAGTTCTCTGTTCAGCCAAACCAGTCTTCTTCACCACCAGCTCATCTTTTGGCACATAGAGATGGCCTCCTCCTTTGTTTTTAAGATTTCCTTCTTGAAGGACGTCCAACCTTTCTGGACTCCTTTGCCCTTCAGGACTGCCTCCCAAGGGACCCTTGTCAACCAGTCTCCTAAACAGGCCAAAGTATGCCCCCTGGAAGTCCAAGGTGGAAGCTCTACTAACCACCCTCCTTAATTCTCCAAGAATTGAAAAACTATGATTTCATGATTGCTGGGTCTGAGACGGCCTCCAACCACAACATCACCCACAACTCCTTTTTTATTCGCAAAGAGTAGGTCCAGTGGGGCACCTTCCTTAGTTGGCTCACTCACTATGTGTGTCAGGAAGTTATCTTCCACACCTCCAGGAACCTCCAAGACTGTTTCCTCTCTGCTGTATTATATTTCCAGCAGATATCTGTTAAGGTGAAATCCCCCACAAGAACAAGGGCTAGCAAATGTGAGACTTCTACCAGCTGCTAATACAGTATTTCATCTGTCTCTCCATCCTGGTTGGACAGACTCCCAACAGGATATCTGCCTTGTTGGACTTACCCCTGATTCTTACCCCAAAACACTCGACCCTTTAGTCACCATCATAAAGCTCTAGACAGTCAAAACACTCCCTAACTGTTGGGAAACTGTCTGGAAGAAAACAGACATGTGAGCAATCCTGATTGTTTAGCTTTAGCTAGAGTAAACTAAGGGCCTTGAGACCCAGTTGCAAGGTTACTGAAAGATGAGCTATGGGAAAAAGATAAGGGAACTGGCAGCAGAAAAGAAGAAGAACAGGATAATGAGGTAGCCAGCAGAAGTTCTGTGAGAACAGGATTTGTGGCCAAGATATAGCCACCTGCAAGATATCGTTATATAAACAAGGATTCTATATAAAGCGAGTGTGAATTGTTAATAAACGACTTCACTTTAACCATATTGGTGACTACGTGTCGTCCTTAAGCCTCCGTGGATTTCCCACACCTAACATACAGGGGCACCCCATTGGGTCTTGGATATTGTCAATTGGCCACCAGACACTTTTACACTGCCAACTCACCACTGGAACAAGTGGTTGGCACGCAGCAGGTTGGTCACCATGTAAGCACCATGACCAGGACCTTGGGAAGCATGCGACTCTGCTCATATCGCTGTCATTTTTGCAAGGAAATCCTGAATATATAGGGGAGTTCAGGTGTATGAGTCACACAATTTGTAACACAAAAAATCAATGACAAGATAAAGGCAACTCAGTTAAACATATTATGAACAGCTTGTTTCAGGTCACAGTCTTTAAAAATTCAAAGCACAGTTTTTTAAAGTAATGTTAATTTCTTTTTCTTAACATTACTGATGTAAACACTTTGAAAATATAAAATATGTCTCTCGAATCAGTATATTTTCTACTGTTTTAAAAATACAAATATATTCTCAATTAACAGATTTTTACCCCAAACTTAACCAGTTTCTGTTTTGTATCATGCCTGACAGGCACCTAAAGATAAGACCGCTAATTAGGTCATCTCCTGGTACGCTGTCAAGACAAAGACAATAAATTTAGCAAGGTAACAAGGACTGAAGGATTACAATAATTAAAAGAGAAGTTCTTGAGATGGCAAAATCTGTGTGTCATCTTTGGCAAGTCTGTGTGCCAGTGATTTGTGAAAAGACAGAATCCCTTTTTGCTGTATAAAACTCAAAAGAGAAAAGGAGAGGACGAGGGCTCTCTCTTCCCCCCTTCTCTCGCCACTTCGACTTCAGCTACAGGACAGCACCAGCAGAGGAAAAAAAAGCGGAGAACAGCAGCCAAGGAGGAACGGTGGGCCCTAGACCACCGCCCCCCCCCAGCCAGAGACCAGGGCCGATGGACAGTGATAAAACTTAATTGCTCTCTTGTTTTTTCTTTCCTTTTCTTTTCTTAGCAACTCTCTCCTCAGAGTGACTAATTTAGGCAAAATCTCTACTCTTTTAAACTTGTTTTTTCCTTTTAAAGGTGATGTTATTGTCTCCTTTCCCTGAAATAAATCTTTGTAATTTGCTTAAAACATAAAGCCTCTTATTTTTGTAAATTCGTGTGACGTCTATGAGTAGTGGCTGATTTTTCCTCACAATCAAAAGATAAAATAATAGCTCGGATTGTAACAATTACTTTTAGAAAATATTTCACATTTGATTGAATTGCCTTTATCTTATCGTTAGATAACCAAAAACAGTTGCAAAGCAAAAATCACAGAGCCATGAGCAGAGCCACCTGCTTCCTGAGGAGGGGGGGTGATGGGTTTGGCCTCAGTTGCTCCTGGCCCCACCCAGGTCTTGTCAGCAACTGTTGCATGAGCCGTGGCCTCCTGGCTGCTCTCTCCACTCCCCCTGAAGCTTCTTGAATTCAGGACCCCCCCTGCACACCATGGTTGAGAGTTCTACTGTGCATCATGCCAGCATTGGTACTGTTCGCCTTAGTGACTGAGTATTTATCTTGAAGGCATTAAGCTGCTAAGTAAAATCTTGTTCCGAGAAAGAGTTTTATGAGAAGAACCAGATCATGGAAAGTTAAAAGAAATTTATAAAATAGTACAAATGAAGCATAACTGCAATGGTTAGTACAAGTTCTGTATTTCATAGTGACATGTAGAAAAGTTATTAAAAATAGGGCCCAAATTAGAATTTTGATCTTAATACAGACTGTCACTAACAGGGGATCATATGATCAGAGAATTGTTATCAACTATTTTTCCTCAGTATTCAGTCTATGAGGCCCATTACTACAGACAGAAGTTTTAAAGTACTTTCTGTACTCCTTTAAAAACCATTGTTCATTTTTGAAATAATTTTCTTAAGATTGCAAGTGTATTTGGTACATGTGGACACACATATACACACACAATGACACCTGTGCGGGTAGCCTTGATGAGAAGAAGTCAGGAGCTGCCCTGCAGCAGATACATCTGCTTCCAGCTGGCTTGGTAATGGCCCCACTGCAGGCCAAAGTTAAACCCATCAGTGAATTTGGTGGCACCTTTGTGGAAACATATTTTAGAAAAGGCAAAAAAACCTCTGTAAAGGCAGAGAAGGAGGGGTATAAAATGTGTGTGTGTGTGTGTAAGTGAGAAACAGCAGAGGGAACACCCAGTTCAGAAAAGAAGGTATAAGAAGGTATTCCATGGGGCCAGAGCAGATATCCACACTGCAGCCTGTGTAGGACCCATGGTGGAGTAGTTAGATATTTCCTGAAGGAACTGTGGCCCATGAAGAACCCATGCCAAAGCAGTTTTCCTGACAGGACTGTCTCCTCTGGAAGAGCCCATGCTGGAGTCGATTTTTTTGACAGGAACTGTGGCCTGTAGAGAACCCATGCCAGAGCAGGGGAGAAGTAAGAATACAAGGGAAGGAGCAGCAGAGAGCAACCATTATATATTAACTGTAATCTCCCTTACCCAATTTCCCCTGCACTGCTCTGGGGGTGATGAGTGGTAGAAGAGTCTGGAGTGAAGGAGTAAAGTTGAGCATGGCAAAGGGGGGCAGAAAGGTGTTTTAATGTTTTCCTGTTTCTTACCACCTGAATCTATTTAATTTGGCAATAAATTACTTTTCTCCAAATCAAGCCTGTTTTGCTTGGGACAGTATCTGGTAAGCAATCTCCCCATCTTTATCTTGACCCATGAGCTTTTTCATCCTATTTTCTCCCCCTGCCCTACTGAGGAGGGGAGTAAGCAGGTGGGTGGGAGTTTGGCATATAGCCATGTATAACCCACCACCACAAGTTAAAGTGTGATCAGAAATTTGCAGGGGATAATTGCAGTGGTAGTTAAGCTACAGATGCAACCTCCACCTCAAGAGTCCTTGAACTGCCAGCTATGAGAAACCTGGAGAATATAAGGAAGATTTTATATTTACACTGTTTTGTGCACTCTTTTTTTTTATGGGTGGAAAGGATGAGAGCCAAGAGACTACTAACTGATCTGACACAAACAGAGCCAGCTTCATATTCACAGATATCATCACTACCCATTGACACTGACAGAGCACACAGATTGGCCCTTTTGCAAAGCTGACCTATAACCATGGGACCCTCTTCCAAAATGGTCAATGGTTAACGACCATTTTAGTTAAGAAGAGTTGAAAAGACTAATCCACACACCTCATTTTGTCCCTTCCTCAGTTACTGGAGCATGCCCTGTTCCATCCTGTTGACGCTTCTCTCCCTGATTAATTTCTGAACCTAGTTTACAATCTCCCCTATTGCCTTCAAGTGTCAGTAGACTTCTTCCTCTTTTTCTTTAAATGAGGAATGTAAAAGTCATCATAATTAAATCAATGAAAAAGTATGCATTAGTAATTAATGTTCTGCTGTAACAGCACATAGTAGTATCAGAATACATTTTTAAATAGTGATTCATATCTCACTTTTTTACTATAAACATGTCTACAGCACTACTTACTGTTCATTTCAAAGACGTAAGCAATGAATATCGAATAAAAACAATTCTATACTAGTCTCTGTCATTCTCAGAGACGTCAGCAAGCAGCATAGTCATCTTGGTTTGATACAAGATAAAACCCTTACCAAACAATTCTTTAACAATTGAACTAGGCTAAATTAACATAAAACTCAGTTGGGCATTAAATGCCTCAAAATCACGTGACAGGATCATGACTTATTATGCTCCATAGAAGCCTTTATACTAAAAACTATGCAACCTATTTAGATATTTAAATAAGTGTATAACAATAAAGACAAATCCAGCTACCCTCAAGTACAAAAGGCAACCCACCTCTGATAGTCTTCCCATCATACACTCCTTTCTCTGAGCGGTTGAAAAAGAACAAGAAAAATTAATTTTTAACTCTACCTGTCTCTAGACAAATAAATGTTTATCTTTGCCTTGTAAGGAGATAGACAAGACTGAATAGTGATGAGCTTGTGGAAGGAATTAGGAGTAGTTTTACATTGGGTGTTGTATCTGGGAAACAATTAATACTAATTCAAATGTTAATCACAGAAGATGTTTCTGACAGACAAATTGCTTTGGATTGATGCATGTTGTATATCACCACTATAGGATTTCATACTTAAAATATAATTAGTAGCATTTAAATAAATTTCACCTTTCCCCAGCTTATTTTAGAGTTCACCCACCAGAGATGCAGCCAAATGCAATGCCTAGCTGTCAGATGCTAAGGTCAATCGTGTTATCACCTCTATCTTCTCACATTTACTCATAGCAGCATTTAGCTGCTACCATTTCAAAATGTAGTTGAGAGAATAATGCATGCCATGAATGGATAGGATAAACAAGTATCCTTCACACAAATAGCTGCCCTATAGAAGCACTTCAGTATGCCCTTTATTAATTTAAATAAATAAATAAATAAATAAGGTGAAAAATCCTTTACACAAAATAAAGCTGTAATGAATCCTAGAGTACATGTGCCCAATATCTGGTCTACAACCTCTTGTCTCTGAATTATAGAGTAAATTAAAGAACTGTTTTGACAGGATAATTTCTCTCAGAGTAATATTCAAAATTATGTTTAGAAGTCTACCAATGGTGCATTCTTTCCTACTGTCCTCCCCAAAAGAATTCGTCTGATTCTATACACATTGTCTGAATACTACTCCACATGATTTTCAGCGAAAAATGTCTGCAACAATACAGATACATTTCTAGAATGGTACTTGCAGTTATTGAGAACTATACTTTAGGAAAGACATTAGCAACTTACTTGTGGGAAGTTCTTTTCTTCATCATGCTTGCAGAGACTCCTGCATGACCTACAATAAAAATGATGGAATTATTGAAAAATAAAGTGTGATTATACACAATATCAAAAAGCTATTTTACAGAAAAACTCTCTTTTTTAACTTAAAAAGTTTGAATACTTCATGTTGTGATTGATCAGTGAGTTCCTACAATGGAAGGAGGCTCTGAAGAGACAGGCAAGGACTTTGTACTCACAAAGCAAAGTGAAGTAGGGAGTGACTGATGACAACTGTTACTAAAAGCTGAATTTATCTCTAAAGAAAGGAGATGTCAGGTAGCCTTTGTTCTTGATAAATGACTACAACAGTTAAGGGAATCAAATGGCTCTGTAACTACTCTTGACACTCATAACAATGATGATGATGCTCCTGAGTTAGCGAGGCCAGAATGGGTGGGTGTATAAAGACTCAGTATGGCACACACAGTATAAAAACTGTACAACTAACAGAAAGAACTTTGAAGAGAGAAACAGGCTTACGCCAATTTCAATCCACATATTCCTTCCCAAGGACTGAGCACTGGAGCAGGCTGCCCAGAGAGGTTGTGGAGTCTCCTTCTCTGGAGAAATTGAAAACCCACCTGGACACGTTCCTATGTGACCTGCTGCAGGCGACCCTGCTCTGGCAGGGGGGTTGGACAAGATCATCTTTTGAGGTCCCCTCCAACCCCTAACTTCCTGTGATTCTGTGACTGGGGATGCCCAGCATCATGATAAAGACCAGTAATGAGAATCACATCTGTATTGTGATTCAACTGTATACTGCAAATGCTATACTCTGCTAAATGTAAGTTGTACTGTGATTTAAGTAAATTGCTGTATCATTCTAATAAATCAAAGTCCCATGTAATGTTAAATAAATTCAGTAAAATAAGTTATTAAACATTTAACCCTCTACATATGGAATATCCAAAAGAACTCAGTCAGAGAGTGTTGGACACATGTATGTTATCAATAAAAAATACCTCCTGTATCTGCAGAAACATGTTCAGAATTTCATCTATGGATGTTTACATTCAAATCTACAGAGAAATACTTAATTGACATTTCTCTACAAATCCAAACAAATTCTTGAACTTCAACATTATGTGTATGCTCTAAGCACATGTATTTTGAAAATTAATTTTCATGATAGCAGTAGTGTCACAAGAGTTATGCACTGAAAGGGCAATTTACATTTAAAGTTTTCATAAATATTTTCATCTTTTTATATTCATATGGAGAAATAAAGAGGAAATATATAAAATGACAGAAATGGCAGAATTAAAATAAGACTACATACATCTTGTTTCCAACACTCAAGCTTGTACTGAATCCATGGAAAGATACATCTTGAGTTTTAATAACAGGTGGAATTTTAAGTTTTCAAAAATTAGGCCCTCCATGCAAATAGATATAGTAAAGATCCTATTTGCAATTTTTTACTACTATAAGTCCAAGTAAATCAAACTTCCCTTTGATCATGTTTATAAGAACTATTAACTAGAAATTAAAACACAAGATATCACAAAAAATCTGAACAGAAAAACAAAAGACTTTGGGACTTGGCTGCAACCACTAAATGAGCATTCTCATCATATCATTAGCCATCTGGAGCAAGTCCAATGGGCCACAAAGATGATCAGAGGACTGAAGCACATCTCCTATGAAGACAGGCTGAGAGAGTTGGGGTTGTTCAGCCTGGAGAAGAGAAGACTCTGGGGAGACCTTATAGCAGCCTTCCAGTACCTGAAGGGGGCCTACAAGCAAGCTGGGGAAGGACTTTTCACAAGGACAAAGGGTAATGGCTTTAAATTGGAAGAGGGTAGTTTTATGTTAGACATTACGAAGAAATTAATCACTGTGATGAGTCACTGGAACAGGTTGCCCAGGGAAGTTGTGAATGCCCTCTCCCTAGAAACATTCAAGGCCAAATTGGATGAGGCTTTGAGCAACCTGGTCTAGTGGGACCCCCATGGCAGGGGGTTGTAACTAGATGATCTTTAAGGTACCTTCCAACCCAAACCATTCAATGAATCTATGCTCTCTTAGTTATATGAGGAAAAAAGTTAGAAAGCATACTTCTTTAAAAAAAAGAAATCTATTCTCACTAAGTAAAAGAACATGAACGCACAGATTTCAGGTTTTCTATTACTGGTTGATAAGACAAAGTAAGATTTAACTAAGTCAGGAGTTAAAGCACTATAGATAGAAAAAACACACATATAATCATCAGGGTGGTTCAGCACAAAACTTATTTTCTGTCTTCTGCTCAGAGATTCTGAATCTTATTACACAGTGCAACATCATTTAGCCTTCCAAAACAAAAGGAACTCTACAGGCACACAGAAGGAAGATCTATTACAGAAGCTGCAAAAACCACAAAGGAGAAGTTATGCATGCTACTGAGAACAAGTGTTTGCCCTATTCAGTAACTGCTAACCTTAGGCATCTCAAACTCTACAGTCAGATGTCTTTTCTCTCAAATTCAATTTTGTTCAAAATTTTTGGCTATCCATACACAATCTCTATGCATGAAATTACATGTACCAAGCCTCCAAATATTTACAACAACACTGAACTAAGACTTTGAGAGAATACCCTTTTTTTGCTGACAGGTGAAAATGAATTTGACAGTTCAACTGATTCTAAGAACTTGCTTGTTCATGTACCTAGCACTAAACAAAAGCTAAATAAACAAACTGAGTACTGCTCAGTTTCTTGTGTTGGTAGCTTAAGGTAGTGTGCAGTTTAATAAATTAATATTATGAATAATGTGAATACTGCCTACTTACAAGAGATGATAACCCAGCACAATAAATACATGTACCTGTTGGACCAAGTACAGAGGGGGGCCACAAAAATGATCAGAGAGACGTGATGTTGATTATTGAAATAAGAATTTTTGGCATGAAAAAAAACCACAGAAAGAGCAAAGAGATGGGTAGAATAAAAACAGAGCTTACACAAAACTAAGACACTGACAATTAGAAAAAACATATCCCTAATAGTCAACAGCCTGTCCTTGAGAAACAGGCCTGCAAGACAGATGAAAGATGGGAGCACTGACACAACTTATCTTGGTTATAGCCTTGAGTGCTAGGTAGAAAACACAGAGTAATCAGATTGACTATATTAACATCTCATCAGCATATTAATGTAATATTAGCATACTAAAACACCCACCCATAGGCTAGAGGGACCCCTACTAACCAAAAGCCCCCTACCCTTTGAGCATTTTTTAAGCACTGTCACTTTAAATGGAAGCAAAGAACTAGTTAACCATTCATGCATACCAATGATAAAATACAATTAGAGATAAAGTAAATTTACAAAGTTTCTGTGTATAAAAATAGCCCTTGTGTTTCAGGAAGCTGAGCTAGCTTTGTGGAATACCACCTATCTCCCTTTTCTGCATAAAACTGGAAATTAAACTCCATTCGAGGTGGAGTCTCATGAGTGCAGAGTAAAGGGGAAGAATCACTCACGGTGAGGCCACACCAATTTTGAATATAGCAGGATCATCATCTCTTTTGACTGGCTGGTTATATTGTGTTTAATGCAGGGCACGCTACTGACTCCTACTGAGATTGCTGTCAACCAGCACCCACAGATCCCTTCGTGCAAGGGAACTCCATCCACTCCTCTCCACCATTTTAAACTCGTGCCTAGCATTACTCTGTCCTATGTGCAGAATCTGGCATTTTGACTTGTTAAATTTCATCCCATTAATCACAGCCCAATGCTCCAATCTATGTTCCAACATTAGCAATTAGACAAGTAATCAGATGCTCATCAAGCAAGCACCATATATCGGTGGTAAAAATTTGGCAAGCCATGACCATCAACAGAAAAGAATGGTTACAAACCCCAAAGGGCCTCCATCAATTTTCACCTCTTATAGGTGAAATATTTTCTCATGTTGGGAAACTGTCTGGAAAACTGTTGGGAAACAGACATGTGAGCAATCCTGACTATTTAGCTTTAGCTAGAGTAAACTAAGGGCCTTGAGACCCAGTTGCAAGGTTACTGAAAGATGAGCTATGGGAAAAAGATAAGGGAGCTGGCAGTAGAAAAGAAGAAATAACAGGATAATGAGGTAGCCAGCAGAAGTTCTGTGAGAACAGAATTTGTGTCCAAGATACAGCCACCTGCAAGATATCGTTATATAAACAAAGGCTCTATATAAAGCGAGTGTCCACTGTTAATAAACGACTTCACTTTAACCATATTGGTGACTGCGTGTCGTCCTTTAAGCCTCCGCGGATTTTTTCCTACATTTGGCGCCCGAACAGGGACCCTCTCGCTGTTGCTTCCAGGAGCGATGAAGACAGCTGGAATGAGAGGGTCGTGAGAAAGCCGACCGAAGGAACGGTGCGGCAGGAGCGGAGAAGCCAGTCGAAAGGAGACTGCTGCCCCGGCAGTCTATGTAGCTGGTGCCCGGCTACGGAACGAAAGAGGTACCTCAGAATTGAAGAATCTTGCCAAGAAAAAGGTGAGCGGCTGGGGAGGAGATGGGGTCTACACTCTCTAAAGAAGAAGAGGCAGTAGTTAAGCTCCTCCAATGTATTCTCTCTAAGAGAGGTTTATCACACGAAGGCAGGACCTTACGTGAATTACTGAAATGGGCACGGGATA
This sequence comes from Heliangelus exortis, assembly GCF_036169615.1. Taxonomy (NCBI): domain Eukaryota; kingdom Metazoa; phylum Chordata; class Aves; order Apodiformes; family Trochilidae; genus Heliangelus; species Heliangelus exortis. The sequence continues at coordinate 1,880,166 of NC_092453.1, read as the reverse complement.
GACACTTGATCCCCTCGATGGGTACCGTTTTTGAGTTACCTACTTGGGAAGCCATAGGTACTGCTCTATGGGATAAAATTAGCGATGGAGAGAAGGAGGCACGACGCTTAGTGACACTCTGGAAATTGATTAGAGAAACCTTAAAAGAAATGAAAAGTGAAAGAGCAGCAGCCTCAGCGTTTGCTGCCTTAACACCTGATCTACCAATACCGATGAATGCTCAAAATATGGACTTGACCTCTAAACAGTTATTTGAGACACCTAAAATACCCCTACCAGCACCTGAAGGGACTATACTGATTCAAGCTCAGCCAACTGTGCCATTTGACCCTGGGGGGTCAGATGAAAAGCAAAAATGGGACTGAGAAGCAAAACGAAATGCGACCGAAAACACCACCAGAATCGTCGGAGGACCCAGAGGGAGAGAAGCCGGGGAACACAGACGAGGAACCTTGGAATGCAGACCCCCCCCTCCTGCCCGCCTGCCACGACTCCCAAACACTCTGCCACCGCTGCCTTCCTCTCCACCTCCGATGCCTGATTTATCTTCTTGACCACAGTTGCCATCAATTAATCCTCTGCTTCACCTGTCAACACCATCAGTGCCTGCTATAGAGCAACAACCAAGGAAAGAACTGGGACTCGGAGACAAGCAGCTCAGAGAACTGCTAAAGAAACTGAAAGAACTGGAGACCAAGGATGAGTATACCCCTGAAAAAACCCTAGTTTTTTGCTCCGGGGAACACCCTGAACAACCCAGGGGCACTAATCCAATTTTATCCCCTGATCCGTTCCCTATCCCTGCTCCTACTTCCCTTAACCCTTTAACACCCACTGCTCCACCTCTTCCAGATCCAACATGGGGAGGGGAGGGTGGTGGGGGGGACAGTGGGGGTGGGGGTATGGAAGTGTGTATCCAGTAACTAGGTGGAAGGGAATTATTCAAAATGCTGTAGTTGAAGGAGAAATGGTTCCCAATATGGGTCCAATGGCTTTTCCAGTGATAGTGGGACCAGGAGGAGGAGGTCAATGGGTCACATTAGATTGGAAAATGATAAAAGAAGCCAAAGCTGCCATTACGCAGTATGGTTTGAAATCGTCATTTGCTCGATCTATTTTGCAACATCTTTTTACTGCTCAGTTGTTGACGCCATATGACACAAAAATGCTCATTAATACTCTGTTAACTCCTTCTCAACAACTGCAATTTTATCATAAATGGCAAATGCTGTGTGAAAATGAAGCTGTGATTCCTAGACAGAACACCGATGCATTATACGGAGTGCAAGCACAAATGTTACTTGGTGCTTGTCCTTTTGTATGTGCAGATTTGCAGGCATGGTTTCAAACTGAAGTGTTACAACTTTCACAAGAATTGGCGTATAAAGCTTTGCAAACTGTGCATGATCCTGCACAAGCAACTCCCTCTTTTACAAATATTAAGCAGGGGAGAGCAGAGCCATATCCAAAATTTGTGGATCACTTATATTCAGTGGTAATAGCACATCCCGATTTGACAGAAAAGATGAAAACAAAATTATTTATATGTCAGCATATGACAATGCTAATGAAAAAAACTAAACATGCATTAGGACTACTCCCAAAAGGTGCTACAGCAGCTCAATTGTTAGAAGCTTCTGAGCAAATGCTAGAAGCAGATAAAGCTGCTTAAGGACCATCATTGCAATATGGCTCTCAATATTGATTTATATTGTGGTGCATGGTGCACTGGTGTTTCATACAGAGATAAAAAACAAAAAACCAAAACAACAACAACAAAAAAACCCTGGTAATTACACTTGAGTTTTGGTTTGGGAGACTGTATCACTTCATTTTGTTTCAGTCTGACTCCACCAGATTTTAGTAGCAATAGCATTTCATTTTTGAATCTTCTGGTGGTTGTTGTTAATTTTTCTCATATATTGGTGAGGAGTAAGAACAAAAAAAACAAAAAAACAAAACAAACAAACAAACAAGAAAAAAACCCAAAAAACAAAAAAAAAACAACAAAAAAAAAACCAAACAAAAAACCCACAGTTATGAGAATGAGTATGCCTTTTCGGAGGCCAAGAGGTGCTGCGGAGAGTGAGAGCTTGTCCTGGTTTGGGCCAGGATAAAGGTGATTTTTCTAAGTTTCTTGTAGATGGTTGAACTTGCTGAGGTTGACAGCAAGTTTCTCAAATGGAGTATTCCATCCCATGTGCATCATCCTCGGTATGGAGTTGGGGGATCACGAGGACCGAGCCACACCCTTACCAGCTGATCGGCCTCACCTGAGTTCACCAGCAGAAGTGCTGGGTACCACCCCGTTAACAGCTAATTGGTCTCACCTGTAGGACTATAAAAGACCAGCAGAAGCTCCTGCCTGGCTGCTTCCCTGGCTGCTGCCCTGCCCGCCTTCACCCAGCATCTTGGAAGGATCCCATCCATTCATCTGCCTGTGGTCCTGATCCGTGCCATCCTACACCTCCAGTCCGTTTGCCTGCCTGTGTTCCTGCCTCCTGTGTGTCCAGCCTGGACTTTCCCAGGGCTGCCCTGCAGCCTTGGTTTGTGTGAGAATTGTTGGGGGAAAGGGGGAAGGAATCTGATATTCATTCTCTTGTATATTTGTATATATATATATATATATATATAGCATTATTGTTTCATTAAAGTTGATTGGTTTAGCCTCCAACCCATAAGTCTCTCTCCCTTATTCCCTCTTCTTTCTTATCAAGGAGGAAAGAGAGATTAATAGAGAGCATCTGTCACTCGGTTCAATCACCGGGCCAGTGTTAAACCGTGACAGAGCTGCTCCTCGTACAGAGAGCACCTCCACTCCTGCCTCCGCAGCCGCTTCTCGCCTCCCCACACACAAGGGCACAACTCAGATATGGCCGGTGAGCATTGCCAGTGTATGTGTTGCAGCTGCTGTCTCTACCCCCACAGACACTGCTGCTGCTCAAAAAATGAGCCCTGCTGCAGACACCACAGCAAAAAAAAAAAAAAAAGAAAGGGGGGGGGAAAAAAAAAAAGGGAAAAAAAAAAAGGGAAAATATGGGGGAGGGAAAGAGTGTGTGCCTTTGCTGTTTAAAGGCTTGGAATTCTGTCTCTAAACAATTTCATTAGGCCTTTTTGAGCCTTAATTTGGCAACCATGAAGGAAACCAGGACTCCACTGTGCCGTGACCTGGGAGGGGTCTGGGGACACTTTTGGGGCCCCCCTGACCAATTTTTGTCGGATAAGCCTCCTCTACCCTCTTGGTTCTACGCGCCAGTGGACACCAGACCTTCCTCATACTAGAAAGGTATTTAAGTCCTTCCACTGCAGTGTGAAATGTGCTTTCCATATTGTATTGATAATAGGTTCTTGTTAATGTTGTAATTCATGTGATAGTTTATATGTTGATTATGGGATCCCTTGTCTATGTGTTGATTGTTGATTGTGCTATTCTGTTGCACTGCTAAGTAGATGAACTTAACTTCTGGTATTTTAACACAGATGCTAAAAGATGTTGATAGTGTCAGACATGCAGTTTTATAATATCATGCTGCCACTGACTTTTTATTATTAGCTTTTAGGTTATGTTTGTGAAGACTTTGATGGAGTGTATTTGCATGAATTTATCTGATCATTCAGAGTCAATTCACAACCAAAAACAATTGATTAAGATAACATGAAAAATTAACTGTTGCATATACTGGGTTAAATGAATGGTTAAATCACTTAAGGATATAGGGATAGCTTAGAGATTTAATTAGACAAGGTTTATCAATTAAATTTGTTATTATTGGTTTTGATGCTTTCGTATTATTAGTATGTTGTTTATGGTAATGTATTATTAGCATGTTATCTCACGTGATGAAGTCAGGATTGCTCAAAAACAAAAAGGGGGATATGTTGGGAAACTGTCTGGAAGAAAACAGACGTGAGCAATCCTGACTGTTTAGCTTTAGCTAGAGTAAACTAAGGGCCTTGAGACCCAGTTGCAAGGTTACTGAAAGATGAGCTATGGGAAAAAGATAAGGGAGCTGGCAGTAGAAAAGAAGAATAACAGGATAATGAGGTAGCCAGCAGAAGTTCTGTGAGAACAGAATTTGTGTCCAAGATATAGCCACCTGCAAGATATCGTTATATAAACAAAGGCTCTATATAAAGCGAGTGTCCACTGTTAATAAACGACTTCACTTTAACCATACTGGTGACTGCATGTCGTCCTTTAAGCCTCCGCGGATTTTTTCCCACAATCTCAGCCACACAAAGATAAAATGTTTGCATGTGTAGCTGTCTTTGAATGGATGCAAACACTATTCCTTCAAGTGGTGAAGCTCATTTCTCGTGGTTTAGGCCCAGACAGTAACAAAAAAACATGTATCTGCTCGCCTCCCCTCCCCCCATTTGTGGGATGTGGAAGAGAAAATCTAACTAAAGCTCCTGGGTTGAGATAAGGAGGGTTGACTCACCAGTTATGGTCACGGGCAAAACAGACTCAACTTGGCGGAAAAAAAAAATTTATTACTAATCCAATCAAAACAGGAAAAAGAAAAAAATTAAACCAGATCCTTACCTTACCCCACCCGTCCTTTCTTCCCGAGCCAAATTACTTTGCTCGCAGTTTTTCCACCTCCTCCTCACCCACGGCACAGGGGGACAGGAAATGGGAACTACGGTCCGTTTGTCACACGTTGTTTCTGCCACTCCTTCCTCAGGAAGGCCTCCTCTCACTCTTCCCCTGCTCCAGCATGGGGTCCCTCCCACGGGGAAGAGTCTTTCATGAACTCTTCCAACATGAGTCCCTCCCACAACTTTCAGTACTTCAGGAACAGAGTGCTCCAGTGCGTGCCGCCCACAGAATTACGGCCTGCTTCGGATATGGGGTCCTCCACGGGCTGCTCCACCGTGCTCCTCCATGGGCTGCAGGGGAACCTCTGCTTGGGCACATCCCCCTCCTTCCTCAGTGACCTTGGTATGTCTGCATGGGTGTTACTCTCACCTCCCCATCTCCTCTGCCCTGCAGTTCTTAGAGCAGCTCGTTTCCTCTTCTTGAATATGTTAATTGCGGAGGCCCATCCTGTGTCCTGATGGGCTCAGCCCTCCCCAGAGATGGGGCCGGATTTTGGAGCCAGGGGAGCTTCCAGCAGCTTCTCATGGGAGCCACCCTGGGGACACTCTCTCTGCTACCAAAGCCCTGCCACACTAGCCCAACACATCATTACAATAAATTCACAATAGAAATGCTGTTCTGTTTTTCTTTTCCCTAGAAGAATTTAAAGATGAATTTGAATACTAATGTTCTGATGCTTTAGGATATGCTTTAGGTCCTGTGTATTATTTTTTTCCCTTAAGATTAAAGGAAGAAATAAACTCTCAAAATATAAGGTAAACATAAACCTTATCATGCTAAGGCAACAAATCATCTGCGTAGAGGACTTTTCTCTCTTGATTTCAAGTTCCAACCAGCTTGTACAATTTCTTTACAGAGATGTTTATTTGTAAATGTATGATGTTTTAAGTATTAGTATGCCTTAATTACTTAAGACATTTGAGACCAAATAAGAATATTTTGATGTATTTTTTACATATATTGCTGATCATCTCCTTTAGCAGAGAATGGCAAACATAACAAGGAAAGCAGCAACTTTACTTACACAAATTATCCTGAAACCTCTAATACCACCTAAATGGCTTGTGATAGAAGCATAATTAGCATTAGTCATTCCCTGTCAAGGACCCAATTCAAGGAAAGATATTAAAAAATTTCTCAAGAATTTTCAAGGGCAATATGTTCATAGAAATCTTTTAAGTGAAAAAAATAACATATCAAGTGTTTTGGGGTCAAGCATGTTTTGGTCACAAGCAATAATGTGACTTCAAAGATGTTAACAGTAATTAGAGAACAAGAACGGAGAGTTTTCATATTCTATATAGCATGAATGCCATTTAATGTATTTAAGTTCATATCTTTTACCTTATTCTGACTATAGAATGAAAAGTGCTACTGTTCTAACTAGCACATTCCATGAAATTCCGTGTTTTAGACATTGTTCAAAATAAACTGTACAACTAAGTTGCCATGAATATAAAACCAGAAGATAATACTGATCAACAGCAACAAAATACCCCAAACACACACACAAAATGATTGGATTTTTTTATGCTTCTTCATAATAAGCAGCAAAGAATCAAACTTTGATATATCTGAGGGAGAAAATACTTCTGGCTCAGCCTCTTATGACTACAAAATTAAATATTTTCCATAATAAAAAGTCAAAAAATTCCCAACTCCCAGTCAAGAACGAAAGAATTAAGCATTTATTTGTCAGTAGGTCTATGTTTTTGAGCCTAAATTAATTCTTCCTTATGTATCCTTAAAATAGATTGTTAAATTCAATATCAAAACTAGGAGCTGTGCTTCTACCTTACTCTCACAGAGAAAGAAGGGTTAGACAACATAGAAATAAACATTCTTTGAGGGTGTGGATTCTAAAAGGGAGTACACACATTTCAACTGGGGTAGGTAGGAAAACAGAATAGGAAGAAGGATGGGAGAAAGCTACTAGCAATGGTTTTAGTTGTCACATCAGATGGTACTCTCCCTTCAATCCATCAAAATTATATGGACTTAAAACACACCACAGCTGTTTATTTCTCAGAATATCCCATCTTTATGACAGGCAGCCAAAGATGGACATTTTAAAATTATTGTCCTGGTTTGAATCAGGACAGAACCAGTTTTCTTTTTTAATTTTCAGATAAGTCTTTTAAAAGTGACTGCACTTTCTGAAATTAACAGCATGCTTTTCAGTCACTATCTGCTTCTAAGACTGATAATGCTCAGTGTTTATAGTTATTGCTGGAGAATGATATGCAGAAAGGCACTTGCTTATATTTATTCCTATAGAAATCAAAGTCACTGCTTGGTTCTGATAAACTTCTTATGTGTTCCCTTCTTTGGGGAGAAGCAGACAAGACAAGTGACCCAAAATTGACCAAACAAAATATTCCGTATGTCCCGGTTTGGGCCAGAATAGAACTAATTTTTCATCATACTCAGTATAAATTTGAGGGATCACAAGAGTGATCACTCTTCGCCTTTGCCTTCACCTTTTGCTCTCCCCTTCAGCCCTTCTTCGCCTGTTCCTGCTTGCTTCAGCATCCCGGAAGGATTCCATCCGTTCATCTGCCTGTGGTCCTGATCTGTGCAAGCCTGGATCTGCGTGTTCCTGCCTCCACTTCCCAATTGCTGCTGACTCCAGGAGTCCAGCCTGGACTTTTCTAGGGCTGCCCTGCAGCCTCAGTGGTGACGTAAGCATTGAGGGAAAGGGGGGAGGAACATGGTATCGTTTTTCTGTATATTTGTATATATTTAATAACTCTTCCTTTTGTTTTATCATTACTGTTTCATTAAAGTTGTGTAGTTTAGTTTCCAACCTGTAAGTCTCTCACCCTTATTCTCCATTCTTTATCAGGAAGGGGAGGGGGATTAATAGAGAGCATCTGTCATTTGGTTGATTGCTGGTCCAGCGTTAAACTGTGACACCATACCAGACGTGTTCTGCTCAGTATAAATCTGAGGATCACAAGGGTCAAGCTCTCTTCCTGGGAGGACTCCATCCATTCCTCTCCCTTTGATCCTGATCTGTGCATTCCTGAATCAGTGTGTTCCTGAATCCAGTACCTGTCTGTCACTGAGTCCAGGACTTTCCCAAGGCCTGTCCTGCAGCCTCGGTGGTGACTGTTATCGGGGGAGGGGGGGTGGAGGGAGCAGGGGGAAGCATGATATCGCATTTGTATATATTTTTTTATATTTCATTATTTTCCTTTTCATCACTACTATTTCATTAAAGTTGTGTAGTTTAGTTTCCAACCCATAAGTCTCTCTCCCTTATTCTCTTTCTTTTCCCCTTCTGGGAAGGGAGAAGGGTTAATAGAGAGCATCTGTCATTCATTTAATTGCTGGCCCAGCATTAAACCATGACAGATTTAGTGGTTACATCGGTGTAGGACTGACGGTTGGATTTAATGATCTTGAAGGTCCTTTCCAACCATAATGATCTGATGATTCTATGATGTATTGGTGTCCAACCCAGGCAATGGAAACACCATATAATCACATAAGAATTATTCTTGATCTATTGGCTCTTTCAGAATCAGTGTGACAGACCTAAAAATTCCAGACATGTTTAATCACACCTAATATTGCCAAATGTCATCTTTAAGAGTTTGGGAAAGTGGACCAGGAGAAGAGTGGTAAAATGAATTGCTGACTGTCAAAAGATTTCATTGCATTTTTAAGCAAGTTGCATCTGGGAGTGGTATCCCTTCTTAATTACCAGTACTGGTAATGATGCCAATTTTATGCCCCAAACAAGGCATGGACAGAGTAACTGCACAGAGATAAAGTTTGTAGTCTTTAAGCAGGAAGTATTTATTAACAGCCGGGGAGCAGCCAGGTTGTCCTGGGGAAACTGCTCCAATTCAGCAATCTCACAATTCAGCTTTTATACAATTTTGCCAAGCAATTGCAACATACATTATGAATATTCATTATATTGCAACATCTACTTTTAATATTCATAACAGGCAGAGTTGAGGCGGAGTTAGAGGCTTGGTCTTCAATTTGGGGAGGATTTTGGGCGTTGTTCCTGTTTTTCATCCTCTTGAACTGGTGTCCTTTCCATAACTTTTTCCTAATTTGGATAGTTTCCTTGTGCATTTGGCAGGGGTTTTTTTCGTGTCTGACAAAAATGCTGACTGCTTAGCTCATCTCTTTCCTTATCTCCCTTTGTTTTTCATAGGTCCCATTTTTTCATGTCTTATTTTGGGGATGCTAGCATTCTTTAGTTCCTTTATGTCAAAGTGACCTGTACCCTAGCGGATTTATTACCTCTGTTGTTTCTCCATTCTAAGTTCTCTATGCTTTTGCTTAAGCCTGCATATTGAGTTTAACTCTCTAATTCCTGTATTGCTACACTATATTCGCTTTCTAGGTTTTACCTGGCTTCAGTAACAGCTAGGAAGGACTGTAAAGGACCATGTCTTACACTTTAACAGCATAAAAAAGTGATCACTAACAAAAAGACAAAATATAAATGTAAACACAACAAGGGTAATCGCTACTTAGCTTAAAAACAATTGTAATAGATGTTAATGGAAAAAAATAGGATTCACCTCTATTGGGGAGGCCTGTGCACTAATAGAAGTACAGAAAAATTTAATAGCACAAAGCAGCTGGTGGATCTATTGACACTACATCCTGGAAAGCTGCTCTATATTTAAAAAAAGACATTGAGGCTGCAGACACATACTCTACTGTAGAGAGAACCACAAGTCCTCAGGTGTCGCCGATAATGAACTGGGAGCTTAGGCCCAGGTGTGCCCAATAATTAGGGCCTGCCCCAGCCAGAAATGGGCGGGGCTGAAGGGCAAAATAAAAGGCATGCTCCCAGAAGCAGAAGTCAGTCAAGAGATGAAGACGCCTGAGGAGGGGGACGGCAAGAGAGCTCCGGAGAAGAGCCGTGTCCCCGAGAGGAGGCTCGCCGCAACATCTGGTGGAGAATGCGGGCAACAACAGCAGCCATGAACGCTGAGGTATCATAAAAAGCTCTACACGACCACGTTGGTTGCGGGAAGCTCTACAAAGCCTGGCTTAAATGCGAAAGGCGATATAAAGAGCTTCAAAATACGCAACCACGTCAGATGGAGCCACCACGTTGGTGCGGGACGCTCTAGAAAGAGCTCCAAATACGCAACCACGGGAAAAGCTCCACAAGGCTGAGCTTAAATGCTGTAGGCGGCGTGTAGAAGAAGAAGCCCAGCACGGCAAGATACAACAGCCCGGAATGGCGAGCCAGGCAGGAGAGAAGAATGAGGCTCGAAAGGCGCGCGAGTGAACTCAAACCCGAGGAATGCTGAAGCTGAAGCGGAGCTCTGAGTGCGCATCAAGTCAGTGCTCCTGAAACGGAGCCTCCCAGGGACACGCGATAGTGCGTTCCTGAAACGGAGCCTCCCAGGGACACGCGATGCGGTCCTGAAACGGAGCCTCCCAGGGACACGTGACGCGGTCCTGAAACAGAGCCCCCAGGGACACGCGACAGTGCGGTCCTGAAACGGGGCCCTAGGGACACGCGATAAGACTGGTGCGCTGAATGCTCGGAGACGCCTCTGCATGGCTAGGCATCCCGAGGTGGTGAGTACCAGCGAAAGCTGAGCTGGTGTTTTGAGACCTCATCTCCTGCTGATAACAAAGGCTAAAGCGGCGCAAAAAAAAGCCGGTAAGAGCCCGAATTTTCCCTCCACAAAGGCAAAGAAAGTTGTAAAATTAAGAAAATGACGAAAAAATAATGAAATGTTTAAAAATGTTTGTAAATTATTAAGAATGTGAGGCCGTAAATTATTGTGAAATGAAATATTTGTAAATTATTAAGAATGTGAGGCTGTAAATTATTGTGAAATGAAATATTTTAAAAAGTAATGTTTGAATGAATTGTTTAAATGAATTTTTTCAACAAACAACAAAAAGGGGGGAAATGTAGAGAGAACCACAAGTCCTCAGGTGTTGCCTATAATGAACTGGGAGTTTAGGCCCAGCTGTGCCCAATAATTAGGGCCTGCCCCAGCTGGAAATGGGCGGGGCTGAAGGGCAAAATAAAAGGCATGCTCCCAGAAGCAGAAGAAAACAAGAGATGAAGACGCCTGAGGAGAGGGACGGTGAAGAGAGCTCCGGAGAAGAGCCGTGTCCCCGAGAGAAGGCTCGCCGCAACGTCTGGTGGAGAATGCGGGCAACAATAGCAAGCCGTGAACGCTGAGGTAAAAAAAGAAGCTCTACATGACCACGTTGGTGCGGGAAGCTCTACAAAGCCTGGCTTAAATGCGGAAGGCGATATAAAGAGCTTTGAAATACGCAACCACGTCAGATGGAGCCACTACGTTGGTGCGGGACGCTCTATAAAGAGCTCCAAATACGCAACCACGAGTGAAGCTCCACAAGGCCAGGCTTAAATGCTGTAGGCGGCGTGTAGAGCTCGGAGTAAAAGCCCAGCACGGCAAGACAACAGCCCGGAATGACGAGCCAGGCAGGAGAGAAGAATGAGGCTCGAAAGGCGCAGCGAGTTGGCACGCGGAACTCAAGCCCGAGGAATGCTGAAGCTGAAGCGGAGCTCTCAGTGCGCATGAAGTCAGTGCGGTCCTGAAACGGAGTCTCCCAGGGACGCGCGATAGTGCGGTCCTGAAACGGAGCCTCCCAGGGACACGCGATGCGGTCCTGAAACAGAGCCCCCAGGGACACGCGATAGTGCGGTCCTGAAACAGGGCCCTAGGGACACGCGATAAGACTGGTGCGCTGAATGCTCGGAGAAGCCTCTGCATGGCTAGGCATCCCGAGGTGGCGAGTACCAGCGAAAGCTGAGCTGGTGCTCACGAGACCTCATCTCCTGCTGATAACAAAGGCTAAACTCCTGCTGATAACAAAGGCTAAAGCGGCGCAAAAAAGCCGGTAAGAGCCCGAATTTTCCCCCACAAAGGCAAAGAAAGTTGTAAAATTTAAAAAATGACGAAAAAATAATGAAATGTTTAAAAATGTTTGTAAATTATTAAGAATGTGAAATGAAATATTTGTAAATTATTAAGAATGTAAGGCCGTAAATTATTGTGAAATGAAATATTTAAAAAAGTAATGAAATATTTGAATGAAATGTTTAAATGAATTCTAAATTTTTTCAACTAACAACAAAAAGGGGGGAAATGTAGAGAGAACCACAGGTCCTCAGGTGTTGCCGATAATGAACTGGGAGCTTAGGCCCAGGTGTGCCCAATAATTAGGGCCTGCCCCAGCCAGAAATGGGCGGGGCTGAAGGGCAAAATAAAAGGCATGCTCCCAGAAGCAGAAGTCAGTCAAGAGATGAAGACGCCTGAGGAGGGGGACGGCAAGAGAGCTCCGGAGAAGAGCCGTGTCCCCGAGAGGAGGCTCGCCGCAACACTCTACTGCTGTGAAAAAAATGGCTTTCCTTCATTTCTCCATCTTCATTGTTATTCTTTTTTTTCTCAAGATGGAACTATTAAGTCTGTTTCCCAGTAAAGGTAGACTTAACCTGGATATTTTAGTCAAACACCTTTTTCTCCTTTTTTTAAACCTACTTTACAACAAACCCAACTTGTTAATAGTACATATTACTATTCGTTGTTACTCTTTTATGTGGGCACAAATGACATCACAACCCATACGTAACCTAGGCAGAATCAAGAAAGACTACAGAGCTCCAGGCAAAAAGTAAAAAAATTTTTGGGCCAGAGTTGTCTTCTCCATTTTAGCAGTCAGAGGCATGGGGGCAGCCAGAAATAGGTGTATAAAATATATCAACCTATGGCTACACAACTGGTGTCATCATGAATGTTTGGGATTTTACAATAGTGGGACATTCTTCTCTGATCGAAACCTGTTAGGGAAGAATGGGATCCATGTCTCTAGAAGGGGCAAAAGGATCTTTAGCAACAGGCTGGCCAACTTAGTTGAATGGGCTTTAAATTGGAGAACTTGGGGGGGGGGGGGGGGGCCTGTAGAATCCCAAAAAGAATATTTGTCTCATGTCTGCTTTAAATGCCAGCACTGCCAAACAAAGTGGGGTAGTCCCTGACAAGAGGCAGATATGGGTCAAGGATGTGTTTGGGTATTCCGAATCCCAGCCTGAGTAAAATGCTGGTTGCCCAGAGATACCACCCCCCCCCATAACCACTGTGATATTGGGCGTGTTCCCAACAAACATTTCGGGGTTAGATTTATTAAAAGGGAAAGCATGGACAGACTCAGCAGGAAGGGAATGGAAGTTTGGATCTGCTGCAACCCTGGTAAGGCTCTTGCAGACTGCCCCTATACTTTCACCATCCAAAGTCGTAAATGTGAAACCTTATCCTCTACCACTGGGTGCAAGAGAAGGAATCACCCCAGTAATAAAAGAACTGCAGAAACAAGGAGTAATTATTCAAACTCATTCTCCTTATAACTCTCCTGTATGGCCAGTTCGCAAACCAAATTGATTATCGACGCCTAAATGCAGGCATCAGTCCCCTGACTGCAGCTGTACCTAATATAACTAAACTAATTTCCACCATACAGGAGCAGTCTCATCAAATTCTGCGTACCACTGATGTAAAGGATATATTTTTCATGGTACCTATACAGGAGAGTGACCGGGATAAATTTACATTCACTTGGCAAGGTATTCATTACACCTTTACTCATTTGCCCCAAGGATATTGGCATTCCCTTACCCTGGCACATTATGCCCTAGCCCAGGCACTTACAGAAACCACTCCTGAGGAGGGAGTTAGACTGTACCAATACATTGATGACATATTAATAGGAGGGTCCGATACTGTTGCAATAGGGCAAACCCAAACAAAAATTATCACTCACCTAGAGAGTCTAGGACTTCAGATTCCAGCAGAGAAAGTGCAACTTCCCTCTCCTGAGGTAAAGTTTCTAGGCATATGGTGGAGAGGGGGAGCAGCATGTATTCCTCTCAGCACCCTGACTGCCTTAGAACAAATAAAGATACCCGAGAACAAAAAGGAATACCTAGGCCTATTAGTATTCTGGAAGAAACATATTCCAGATTTCTCCATTATTGCTCGTCCACTGTATGATCTAACATGAAAAAGAGTTGCCTGGAATTGTAACTCCATTCATGAGGAAGCCTTAAAACTGTTAATTTTTGAAGCAGGACTATATCAGGCCTTAGGCCTGATACACTCTTCTGATCCACTCCAAATGGGTGGGGCTTTCCAATCCATGGAGTGTCAATAGACATGTGGCAGCGTGGACCAGAGGGTCCAACTTGCCCCATTGGATTTTATTCTTGCAGCTTTAAAGATGCAGAAAAATGTTATTCCATCTGGGAAAAAGGGCTATTTGTAGTCAGTCTCACCTTGCAAGAAGCTGAGAAAACCATAAAGTCACAAACAAAAATTCTGAGGAGACCCTTTAAGGTCCTAAAACCTGTACTAGCTGGCACTCCACCCCGTGCAGCCCTTGCACAAAGAGAAACTGTTAGAAAATGGTATGCTCAGTCACATATACCAAATAGAGGAGGGAGCAACCAAAATACTTCAGATACAAGAAGGATCATCTGTTTCCCCAGATAAGGAAACTCCTCCTTCCTATATCAAAGAAGCCCCCTCATTTGAATCCCATCTGAGAAATGTGTGGTTTACTGATGCCTCTTCAAGGAGAGAGGAAAAAACTTGGAAATACCAAGCAGTAGTTTTGCACATTGATTCCAGAGAACAAATTATAACAGAAGGAGAAGGGAGTGCTCAAGTGGGGGAATTAATAGCAGTTTGGAGTGTGATAATAAGGAAGGCAGACAGTACTGAGACTGTATACATTTATACAGACTCATATGCTGTATTCAAAGGATGCACAGAGTGGCTTCCCTTTTGGGAACAGAACCAGTGGGAAGTAAACAGAGTGCCTGTGTGGTCTGTGCCGCACTAGATTAGAAAAACACCCTCTGCAAGATCCCCCACTTCACTTACATGAAGGAAAAGGACTTTGGGATACCTGGCAAGCGGACTATATTGGTCCCTTTCAGAAATCAGAAGGGAAACAACATGTATTGGTAGGAGTAGAGGTAGTATCAGGATTAGTACAAGCAGAAACTGTAACATGAATAACAGGAGAAAGTACGGTAAAGGACTAAAAATCTGGTTTAGCTTTTTACCCAAAGTCATTTCAATCTGATAATGGTACTCAATTTTCTGCTAGGATAGTCCAACAGTGGGCAAAGACTGAAGGAATTCAATGGGTATTCTATACTCCCTATTACCCACAAGCAAATGGGATAGTGGAAAGAACAAACGTTCTTCTTAAATGATTAAGACCCCAAGATTCAGGGTGGTCAGACTTTACTCTGGGATGCAATGACTAAGGTGAACAATCGATGGGGAGTAAATGGGTGTCCAAGACGTAGAGCATTTTTTCCTAAAGCACCAACTATCATCCCCAAAGATGATGGACCTAATGATTCCAGGAATCCTTTGCACTATCTAGGACAACCAGTGCTGGTAGAACTACCAACAGTCGGACAGGTCCCAGTGGTACTAAAGACTCCTATAAATGTGTATGCATGGGTAGGCACCGATGCCCATGGTAGAGAATATAAAATTAACACCAGGTGGATAGTACCTTCTTTTTAACACTGGTTCTGATGGAACCAGGTTTTCTTTGCTCTTACAGGAAAGGAATCTACTGAGTACTGGAGAGGCCCACCACAAACAGAAGACTTATGCTGCTTTTGATTTTTTTCAGTCACCTGTGTGGTTTTTAGTACTGTAATTTTTATAATAAGTATATATTATCACTGTTCTCATTGTTTTGGACAACCTGTCTCTTCTCCTTTAGTGTCAAGGGAGGAGATGAAAACTCTGTGCATAATCTAGCATGGGACTTGATTCAGGGTTTTACACGAGTGTGGAATCATACAGATCAAGGACTATGTATTGCTCTGCCTAGATCTGCTGAAGATGGTTTATGACTTTTTGCTATTCCTATTAACCTGTCCTTTATGTTTAACAACAGGGCAACACGCCCTGTCCATCTGCCAAAAGTATGGATACAGGATCTTTATAATGCCAGGATATGGTGGACTAAAATTTCAAGGGTTGAAGGAGTGCATGAAGTATGGAGGCCTATAAGGAAATCCCTCCTCGATGCCACCCTATTTACCTGAACATGTAAAACTGATATTCCAGCATTTGATGTGACCATCCCATATCAAGTATTGGGACTTAAATCACTAGTTGCTTCTGGAAACACATGGAATGTTGAGAAAAAGACATTCCTGAATAATACAGGAAGATGGCCTTGAGAGTACTATCCCAAGGATCCAAAATTTGATCCACTTAGTAAACCTGATTATTATGAAGCAAATTATGTTACAAATGTGACAGTAAATTGGTGTGTGGAACTTCCAAAGACTGTTGCCACCACTGCCTGAGATTTATCATATCTAATGTGGGCCTGGTCACGTAATGCAACACTGAAAGCCTTTAAGTTAATCCACCTAGTGAATCTGTCAGGAGCCCCTTATTTAATTGTAGTAAGGTAATAACCTGTAACGATGGCCCAGGTGACCCTCCTGAAACCTGGTTTATCCAGCCCCTACAAACTTTAGTTAGAGATATGTGTACTTGTTGGGGACACCCTTCCAGGGGATGGAGAAATAAAGATACTCAGTGTGATACCACCAAATATGATAGCAAAAAAGCTCGTATATGTGGAGTCCCTGGAACACATTATCCTGTAAAGGGTACCCACATAGAGTCAGATCCTAAATTGGTCTTTATAGATTATACTGATACCTGGACCTGTGACTCTAGTATTTACCCTGCACCCCTTGGCTTAGCATGGGGGTGTTCTGATGGCAAGTTCTATTCATACCTCTCTCTAAAACAGCATGCTGGACTGAGGTGTGGAGTGGTACTTCCATCCCTGTGTCCATCTCGTATTTTCAGTTTTGCAGACACTTCCCAACGATTGTGTCGAGACACAAGCACGCCTGAAGAGTGTCCCAGTTGGGCAATACAGGGAGTTAAAACACCAGACTATTATCAATTACAGGTCAATCAATATCTCTGATGTTGGAAAACGTATTTGCCCCTTATGTAACTCTAAAAAGACATCAATTTGTGTTAGAGAACATAACTTGGCAAGTACACCTTTTGAGTAATTGGACTAGATATGCTTCTGGAGAACTAAATTTACAGATACAGCAAGTCTCAAAAATGACACTTCAGAACCACTTAGCTTTGGATATGATACTGATTAAAGAACAAGGAGTCTGTGGGATGTTAACTTAAAATAACGCAGAATTTTCTATCACCATACATAATGCCACCACATCAATTGAAGAAGCTCGAGCAAAGATGAAGGAAATAGCTGACCAAACATCAGAACTCTTCCGAGCCATGCAATCTAAGGATTGGTTTGACAGCGAGAATCCAGTTTCATGGTTATCATCTGTCCTACAATCTTTGGGAGCACGGTTTATGAAAATAGCTCTAACTTTGTTAGCAGGGTTTTTCTTTTTGATAATTGGCATATCCAATTGTGTGATGCATGATTACCTGTGCCATTTCCTCTTTTTCTTCTTCTTCTATCTATGTTCGAATCACTACCCTGGAAGAATATTTTTCCTGAAGACATCAAGATATCTGTTTGAGCTACGGGGTGGTGTAGAATAGTCTCAAAACAGCCACCCTGACAAAGTGGACATTGCGCTCAGGTGGAGGCCTCATTCGATAAGCCATCTGGACTCTGTTCTCTCAAGGAGAGACCCTCATTTGGGTAACCACCCTGATAAACAGGGCCCTATTCTTGCAAGAGCAGCCCGTCATTTAGTGGCTATCCTGATAATCTGAACACTGGCCTTGCAAGAGAATCTCTGTTTGATGGCTACCCTGACAGGCAGGACACTGTCCTTATTCAAAAAGGGACAGGGGCAAGCAAGCTGCACCTTGTGGAGGCAGAGTGACATCTTGTGTATGCCCCGTGTAAAGCCACTGAAGAGGGCGCATGCACAAAAACAATGATCGTTGATTGGACAACCCAGCTGGGGGGCCCAAGGAAACACCTGGCTTTGCAAGATATGCCAAAGCTCCCCCCAAAAAGGTGGGGTCAGGTGGCATAAAAGAGGCACACTCGAAACGCTGGATGCTTTGTTAATTTCTTTTAGTTGTAACCGGTTGCTTTGACAATTTACTCAATTTTTGTTAAATTGTAATCCATTGCTTTGAAAGTACCATCATTTCTAATTCTGCTAGTTGTAATCTGACATGCTTTATAATCTTACTAATTTTTAAGTAAAGTTGTGTTTTATATACATTTATACAGAGCACTGGAACAGGCTGCCCAGGGAGTTTTTGGAGTTTCAAAACACACCTGGATGTGTTCTTATGTGACCTGCTGTAGGTGACCCTGCTCTGGCAGGGGTGTTGGACTTGATGATCTTTTGAGGTCCCTTCCAACCCTTAACTTACTATGATTCTATGATACTCTGGTGGTGTCAAGAAGGAGGGTGGGGAATGGGGGTTGCGGTCAGTTCATCATACATGATCTCTGCCACTCCCGTCTCCTCAGTGGGAGGAATCCTCACACTGCAGTTCTTCACAAACTGCTCCGGCATGGGTCCTTTCCACAGGGTGTAGTTCTTCAGGAACAAACTGTTCTATCATGGGTCCCCCACAGGGTCACAAGTCCTGCAAGCAAACCTGCTCCAGGGCAGGTTTCCTACATGGTCACAGCCTTCTTTAGGTACATCCACCTGATCTGGGGTGGAGTCCTCTAAAGGCTGCAGGTGGATGTCTTCTCCACCATGTGCTGCAGGGAAACAACCTGCCTCACCATAGTCTTCACCATAGGCTGCTGCAGAGGAATTTCTACTCCGGTGCCTGAAGCACCTTCTCCCCCTCCTTCTGGTGACCCCAGCACAGGAAAGATATAGACCTGTTGCAGAGAAGGGCCACAAAGATGATCAGAGGGCTGGAGCACCTCTGCTACAAGGCAGGCTGAGAGAGTTGGGACTATTCAGCCTGGAGAAGAGAAAGCTCCAGGGAGATCTTATAGCAGCCTTCCAGTACATGAAGTACATGAAGGGGGCCTATAGGAAAGCTGGGGTGGGGCCTTTCACCAGAGAGGGGAGTGACAGGACAAGGGGTAATGGTTTTAAACTGAAAGAGGTTAGATTTAGGTTAGATATTAGGAAAAAAATCTTCACCATGAGGGCAGTAAGATACTGGAATAGGTTGCCTAGGGAGGTTACTGATGCCTGGAAATGTTCAAGGAGATATTGTATGGGACTTGTGCAACCTGATCTAGTGGGAGGTGTCCCTGCCCATGCAGGGGCGTTGGATCTTGATGATCTTTAAGGTCCCTTCCAACCCTAACCATTCTATGATTCTATGATTCGCTGAACTTGTCTGCAGAGTTGTTTCTCTCATATTCTCACTCCTCTCTCTCCACTGCTACAGTTCTTCACAGGTTTTGGGACTTTTCCCCCTTCTTAAATATGTGATCACAGAGGTGCTACCACCATTGCTGATTGGCTCCACGTTGGCTAGTGGTGGGTCTGTCTTGGAGCTGGCTGGCATCGTCTCTGGGACACAGGGGGAGCTTCTAGCAGCTTCTCACAGAAGCTACCTCTGTAACCCCCTTCCCCAACCAAAACTTTGTCATAGAAATCAAATAAAAACATTTTTATCCACAAAATGCTGGACTGTAGAATTCTTAACTTGCAATCAATAATTTCTAATCATCATAGAATCACAGAATCAAAAAATTGTTTGGGGTTGAAAGGGACATTAAGATCATCTAGTTCCAAACACCCTGCATAGACACGGACAGTTTAAAACTGTTACCCCTTGTCCTATCACTACTTATGAGAAGTTCCTCCCCAGAGTCCTGCATGCTAGTCTTAAGAGAATGCACAGCTAAAGCAGTCTGCCTTAGTTTATACAAGACCAAATACCAGCATAAAGAACAATTCTTGACTGGTAACTTGATTTTTTGTTGTGTCATTGCTGATAAACCTTATTACAGAGTCTACAAGATTTACTGAGATTCATTAGTCTATCAAGATGCAAAACTTCAAATAAGCCTAACCAGTAATAAAAGGCTAAGTGGATACTCATATTTTGAGTTTCTTCAAATTAAGAATTCTGTAAAATATTTTGACTAAATATTTCAATTTACAAAACCCAAAATATAGCAATAATCTCTGTATATTTAGAAAAAGCTTTCTGAAGTGTTTTTGAGAGATGCTCTTTCACAATTACTATCTGACCAATTTCTATAAAATCATTAAATTTTTACAAGTTATAAATATACGGTTAATACATTATTGCTTATTTTCCAGCAATTCCAAGATGAGCAAAAGAGAAATTTTCCCTTTAAAGTGTATGGTATGGAATATCCCTTTGGTCATTTGGGGTAAGGTGTCCCAGCTCCTGTTTCCTCTACACTTCTTGTGCACCCCCAGTCTACTTGCTGCAAGGGTGCAGCATGAGAAATAAAGAAGGCCTTGACACTGTATAAGCATTGTTCAGCGATAATTAAAACATCAGTTATCAACATTGGTTTTAGCACAATTAAAATCCAAAACACAGCACCATGCAATCTACTATAAATAAATTTAACTCAATTGCAGCAAAACCCAGTAAAACTTCTTATATGTAAGTCTGTACAGCTTAAGTTTTTGTATATAATTTCAGTCCCACAGCTTCTATATTTAAAGCAATAATTCTTTTCTTAAAAACCACGACCTTCTCAACAAACAGTAACAGCTTCATAAAGTCATGAGTACATAGGATTATCTATAAAAAGGGCACTTTTTTACTCACTGAAAACAACAAACAAACCCCCCAAATTCAGTAACACCTCACCTGCATCAGCTCTGGATCGCTGACCTGGTGATTTTCCAAATGGGGTCTTCATTCATCTGTGTTTAAGTGAGCAGCAAAGCTGCTAGACTAGGGTGAAAATCTGTTTCTTCCCAACTCCCAAAATATCTTCTTATTTTGTAATACAACAGCTATTTATTAATCCACCATCCAATCACCAATTTGTTCTTCCTCAAATATAGGAGAAGCACTTTCAGTTATATCACTCTGAAAAACAAATCAGAAAGTATAGTGTTATTCAAGACCTGGTTAAAATAAACACTTAAGTGAATAAAAATATTTTTTCTTTCATGCTCAATGAGAAGTCTCTTCATATTCTGTTATTCTGGATGCATTCAGTAAACAGAAGGAAGGTAGGCAAGAAGACAGCCAAATGTTAAGGCTTGTACTTTACCTCATATTCTCAATTCAAGTTCTGTATCAGATCAAAGTCATCCATAGACAGATAGATACACAAAGAAAAACCTAACTAAAAAAAACTAACAAAACTTTGCTTAGTATAGAAGAATGACTACTACTTTAAAAACTCTGCCTGAAAGCAGAAGAAACTGTACTACCTTCTCCAGTAGTAAAGCACAAACCAACTACTTCCATTTGTTATAAAACAAACCAAAATGCTTCACACCCACATATCAGAATTCCTTCTCTACAGATACATTAAAAGTACAGTAGAAAAAATTTAAACATTTAAAAGGTAAAAACCCCACAAATTCTATTGCAGTACTCAAACTAACAGTTTGTTAAGTCATTAGTTTATAGAAGATCTGTAAAAGTCACTGGTGATTTGCTACACCTAAATTCAGATATCTGAAACATTTAGTAATCACATTCCTGTAGATTAAGGAGATATGGGAGGACAATGCTTTAAAGTATTTTCCAAGATTTGTTACAGACACTTGTTATCACCAAAAACTTTGAAGAATTATAGATCAACTATTTCAGACCAATGTTTCTAGACAGAAAACATTTTTCCTAATTAATTCATTAATTTCAATGATGCACATGGATAAAACAACAGGTTAGATCAGCTCATCCTTTTAGACTGTTTCTGATGTCAGCTATTAATTGAAATATTTAAAATTTTGGCAAAAATCACATAAGAGAGAAGAAAGAGCCACGTAGAATAAAAACAGAGCTTACATAACACAGCAAGAATTAAGAGAAAAAGACATCCCTAGTAGTCAATAGCATGTCCTTTAGGCAGGTCTACAAGATGATGAAATGGATGAAAGGGAGTACTCATAACTTATTTTGGTCACAGCCTTGAGTGCTAGGTAGAAAACCTGACTAATTTCACTTATCCTATTAACATAAAATTAGTATATTGATGTGCTATTAGCATACTAAACCACCAACCTACAGGCTAGAGGGACCCCTACTAACAAAAAACCCCTTACTCTTATGAGCATGCATGGTGAAATTTTTAAGCACTGTCACTTTAAATGGAAGCCAAGACCTAGTCAACCAATCATGTATAGAAGTGACAGAATATAATTAGAGATAAAGTAACTTTACATGTTTCTGTGTATAAAAGTAGTTCCTGTGTTTCACCTAGCTTTGTGAATACCACCCTGCTCCCTTTTCTGCACAGAACTGGAAATTAAAGTAAATATCTCGACTGTGTGTGTGGATCAGCTTATTGTACTCTGGGTGACAGACCTGGCTTTTGGGCCAACATTTCTGGCACACAGAAGGGACTGCATTAGAGCCTTGCCTAGATCGTCTTGCCTCTCGACAATGGACTTGACTGCTGGGGCTTTAGTGCATGCCAACCTGTTGATTGGGGAACCTCAGTGGATCCTCTCCAGTGTCAGGTGTTAAGCAACTCAAAGGTACCACACTATAAAAGATATCTGCGTGTGTGGGGGAGGTGGAATATCTGCTGTAAGTAGTTGGTTTATTGGTACCATCTCAGCTTAAGTTGTGCAAGTTCACAGCAGTAGCTTAAAACTTAATTGGTTAACTAGGGAAGTTTCACACATACACGTGTGGCAAGGAAAGGGGGGTTATTTGCCTTTGTGGACAAGGGGACAGAGCTGAGTGGTTGAAACCTTGATTAAGATAATTCTTTTGCGGTTACTGTATGGGTATGACTGTTTCCAGTGAGACATCTCTTGATTCTCCTCTTGGATGCATTCTTAAAAGCTGAAAAACATTTGGGAATGTTCTAATGACAAAAGAGGAAACGAAAATGTATTGCAATCATTGGTGGCAGAATTATAATCCTGATTATGTGGAAATGTGGATCCTTAAATTATTGCACCATATTCCACTTGATGTTGTGTTGCTGTAGCATGGATAAACGGGATGAAGTACTGTATGTAGATGCTTTTATGACTCTGCATAGGAGGCCAGAAATTCAAAAGAAGTGTGGTATTAAGGAGGATGCCATTAGGTATGAGGAATAGAAACCATGATGACAGTTGGTGAAAGGGGATGAGGATGTAGATGTGTGAGTGTTGGTACCCTCAGCCCCTCCTCTCCACCCTGGAAATACACCACTTGTGTACCCTAGGAAGTGGTGTAGAAGACCCAGATTTGCCTGCTAACAGAGGCACCTTCTACTGAGGAACCTGAAGACAACATTGCACTTCAAGTCAGAGAAGGGGTAAGCCCATTGGAGATCTTTTATGGTAAACCTTATCCAGTTAACAGCATTGTAACAGTAAGTGAACAAATGCATATCAAAGGGGAGGGAATGTTGAAAGATTATCTTTGTCATAGGTTTTATCATCCCTTCACAGATACCTGAACCAGGGAGCTCCTCTACCTTTGGACTCACTTGTGCATCACTTCCAACCAGGAGACTCAGTTTACATCCAGACCTGGAAGGACAAGCCACTGAAGGAGAAGTGTAAGGGACCTTATGTTGTTTTGCTGACCACTTACACCACAGGGAAGATGAACAGGATCATCTCCTGGATCCATTACAACCGAGTGATGGATGCTACTCCTGAAGTACAGTGGACATCAACCCCTACGGAAGGACTTAAGTTAAAACCGTCTAGAAGTCAGCTCTAATTAATGAACTGTACATGGTAATCAGGGGATGCTTATTTAGAGCTCAGTTCCCCCAGGAGCTATTAATATTATTCTGTGTAATAACCATATTAACCGTGGTAGTTTTATCTTGATTGTGTAGAGAATCAGTTAGTCAGAGATCATGATCACCCAGAAGAATACAGGTTTGTTGAACGTAACAACACTAGTAACTAATTTAGGAGTATATGCAGTGGATACATCTCACATATCTTGGAAGAAAAATACGCACATCAGCTTGCCCCAGGAAATAGCTAGAATGAGCAACAAGCCCAGTTGCTGGTTTTCTACTAATTTTCCCAAACATTGAAAGGGGTACATGTGATTGGTGTTCCTTTTCCTTCCAATATCTCCTGGACCAACCTCTGGGTAAACACAACCTTTAATAGGAATTAGAAACCCAGGAGCAAGAAATAAGTACCCCAATACCAAGGAACAAGTATTGCATTTGTATACAAAGGTGCAACCCCCCCAAAATGTATAGATAAGGTAAACTGTCTGATAGACTCTTTGTCGGGAGATATTGAGGATGTGCCCAGAATCTTTCAATGGGAAGTTGGACAGTACCTGGAGGAAGAGGTTGGTACAGGATATGTGGAAACATAGCAAGTGCTACCAACAAATTGATCAGGAATTTGCACTTCAGTAGCTGTTGTCCCTAATGTAACCACTGTTGACAAATTGAAAAATGAGGAACAAATATGGCTCAGAATTTTAACAAAAGAAACAAAAGGGGTAGTAACTCCCTGGTCAGAAAAAATATGGTATTTCACTCCTTTTCCAAATGGTTTGTCCCTTGGCTGGGAGTAAACAAATTAGAAAAAAGCAATAATAAATATCTCAGCAGTGACTGAGACAATTGAGAATAAGATTGCTGATGAAATTACAGTACTCCAAGAGGAGGTCTCACAATTGTCAAAAATTGCAGTACAGGATAGGATAGCCTTAGATATGCTCTTGGCATTAAAAGGGGGAGTATGCACAGTAAAAAAGACAAGCTGCTGCATGTATGTGGATCAGAGTGGAAGAATATCCACAGACGTGAATGAAATCTGGTGACAGACCCATCTTACATGAGAGAGAAAAGGATGATATCTCTCTTGGATTTACTGAAACGTGGAATTTGCTTACGTCTTGGTTTCCAGACTTAGTTAGTTGGTTTAGAAGAATTGCAGGATTAATAGCAATTATTATATTAGCATGTGTAGGTTTATATCTACTTATACAATGTGCTCTAAGATGTTGTAGCCAAGCTCTGCTCTCAAAGAGAACTCCAAATATAGTCATGTTACTCAAGCATGAGCCTCCTCCCAGTCTTAGTAAAGAGAAAATACAATGGGATTTGCTAAAGTATGACTGGACAAGAATAGATGAAAATATGTCCCGGAAGGAAAATATGAACAAGACTTAAATGATTCAATTGAATAAATTTAAGTATCGAGGGGGGAATTGATGTTGGTTATTAATTGAAATAAAGTAAAATTTTGGAGAAAAATCACATAAGAGGGAGCAAAGATACACGAAGAATAAAAGCAGAGCTGAAATAACATGAAGACCTCAAGTACTGTGTTCAGTTCTGGGCCCCTCACTACAAGAAAGACATTGAGTTGCTGGACCAAGTTCAGAGAAGGGCAACCAAGCTGGTGAAGGGCCTGGAGAACAAGCCCTATGAGGGAAATGGGAATGTTTAGTTTGGAGAAGAGGAGGCTGAGGGGAGACCTTATCACTCTCTACAACTACCTGAAAGGAAGTTGTAGGGAGGTGGGTGTTGGCCTCTTCTCTCAAGTAAATAACGATAGGACTAGAGAAAATGGCCTGAAGTTACACTAGGAGAGGTTCAGATTAGATATTAGGAAGAATTTCTTTTCTGAAAGAGTAGTCAGGCACTGGAATGGGCTGCCCAGGGAAGTGGCAGAGTCACCATCCCTGGAAGTATCCAAAAACTGTGTAGATGTAGCACTTCAGGACATGCTTCAGGATGCCAATAATTTATTTTTTTTTTTGTCTGGGCTGACATTTGGACACAATGATCTTAGAGGTCTTTTCCAACCATTAAATTCTGTGATTCTGTGAAGACAGTGAGAATTAGAGAAAAAACACATCTCCAGTAGTCAACAACCCATCCTTGAGAAACAGGCCTACAAGAGAGATTGAAAGGGAGTACTCCCCACAACTTATTTTGATTATAGCCTTTAGCACTAGGTAGAAAACACGGACTAATTTAACTTATCCAATCAACATAATATTAGCATATTAATGTACTATTAGCATACCACCCTGATCCCTTTTCTGTACAGAACTGGAAATTAAAGCAAATGTCTTCACTCTGTGTGTGGATGAGTTTTGTGCACACTGGGTGGCAGACCCCACTTTGGGGACAACACTTTCCTTAAGAAATGTGATTGCTGTAATCATGTTCTGTGTAATCTGTCAGTCATTGGTGGCCTTCTCCCTTTCACTTTTTTCTTCCCAGCAGTAGCTTTGGAACCTGCTGTTAATTTGGATAAAAGAGTAAAACACAGAGGAATGCTCTTAAATAGTGACCCAGCTTTGTGAAAAGGTGTACTTTATATTCATGCTTTACTGAACAACTGAACAAGGCTGTTCCTTGAGGCATAGTACAAATGCTATGCTGAAACTTGCATTGCATCTAATAACTCTGCCAATTCTTCCATGAACCACATCCACTAACTCCTAGGAATATTACAACAATGCAGAGAAATATTCCTAAGAATAAATAGCAATAGAGACTCAAACAAAATTAAATACTAGTTTCTGGTGTTTCTAATTTAAGGAAATATTTGGCAATTTGTAGTTTTTTGAAAGATCTGCGCTATATTTGTAAGAATTCTTTAGACATTCAATCAGGAAGGAATAAAAATTTATGAAATTAAACTTAAATATCCATTTAAAGGAACTTACCATTTTTTCCACATTTCTTCTCTTCCTGAAATCTACCCATTATATATTGATGTAAAGACTTTGAAAATACAAAATATGTCTCTCGAATCAGTTTTTTTTTTCTGCTCTTTTAAAATATACCAAGCATATTCTCAATTAACAGATTTTTACCCCAAACTTAACTAGTTTCTGTTTCATATCATGCTTGACAGGCACCTAAAGATAAGAGTGCTTATCAGGTCGCCTCCTTGTACGTGGTCCAGACAAAGACAATAAATTTAGCAAGGTAACAAGGACTGAAAGATAAGAATAAATAAAAAGATAAATTCTTGGGATGGCAAAGTCTGCGTCATCTTTAGCAAGCCTGTGTGCCAGTGATTTATGAAAAGACAGAACCCTTTTTGCTGTATAAAAACTCCAAGAGAAAAGGAGAAGAGGCGGCTCTCTCTCTTCCCCCCCCCTTCTCTCGTCACTTCTGCTTCAGCTACGGGACAGCAACAGGGGAAGAAAAGCAGAGAACATCAACCAAGCAGGAACAATGGCTCCTGATAAAACTCCATTGTTCTTTTCATTTCTTTTCTTAACGACTCTCTCCCCCAAGGTGACTAATTTGTGTAAATTCTCTCCTCTGGTAAACTTGTTTTTCCTTTTAAAGGTGGCATTATTGTCTCCTTTCCCCAAAATAAATCTTTGTAATTTGTTTAAATCATAAAGCCTATTATTTTTGTAAATTCGAGCGACGTCTATGAGTAGTGGCTGGTTTTTCCTCACAATCAAAATATAAAATAATAGCTCGGATCGTAACATCTTTAATTGGCGTCACGGACAGGATAATTGAGGAAAGTATCAGAGCCTGCTCTTAGTCTGGCACCTGAATTGCAAAACTAACTCTTAAAGAAATTTAATTTAAAACAAAAGTAAAACCAAATGGATTCTATGGCTGGTTCTACCAGTACCAGTGGGGTTCAAGACCAGACTGTTTCCTTCTATAAGGAGGAAGAATTGCGTGAATATGCTCTGGTTCGTCCCTTCTGGGACCACCTAACAACTCATAAATATACCCCGAAGGAAACTCTTTATGATCTGATTTACAAAAATTATAAGAAGGGAGACTTTACCGCCTTTGCTAGATCTGTAAAAATTTTAGACAATCGTTCTGCTCTTGACAAAGAATCCAAAAAAACGAGTGAAAAAACTCAGTGTAGACTATTTCAATGCTCATGCCTTTTTTATCCTGGCCACTATAATTTGGCAGGAAAAAGAAGAATTGTGCCAAAAATTAGAAAATCTTGAAAGTGGCACGTTAGTAGAAATTGGAGACTTCATAAAATTTGACGAAACTGAGGAATCTGGAGATCAAAATTCTGAAATCAGTGCTAACCCAAATCCGCTGCTAGAGCACCCCCCATCTACGTCTGAATATACAACAGAGGAAGGGGAGTATGTCTCTCCCAAAAAGGGGAAAAGCCGACCCTCCATTTTAAAAACAAAGCCACAGCCAAGAGCTGCCAACACCCAGACTCGTCCTCCCCCTCAGGCTGTTAACCTGCCCGAGGGAGAAATGGCTGAATTATGCCATTTGGTCAGCAGGTTTATACAATCTGGGGCTAAGAGATTTGATAAATTCGAGAAAAAGGTCCATCAGCTCGCTGTAATGAGTGAGAAGGCCTCTACGCAGTCTTCCTCCTACCATCATTCTTCTGATAGTTCAGACGATGAGGGGAGACCTATAACACACAAACATCTGCGTCCTGTGATAAGAGCAGAACATACACATGAACTGGATACAGGACGAGAACAAGTTACCCATAAAGAAATTCCATACTCTCCTCTGGAGCTGACACAATTGAAAAGACAATTTGGCAGATTACCCTTGGAAACTGATATAGATTATGTAGTAAGGGTTTCATCTTCTGGTGGAGATCACATATTATTATCAGAAAAAGAAGCCTCAGGCCACTGGGGTCCTGGAGTTATGTTAACTACTGGCAATCCCAGAGCTCCATGGTCCCTGACCCAACGAGCTGCTTATAATGTGCAATCACTGAAGTCAGTCACACCCTGCATTATCCTCTGAACTTCATGGGCACATCACCCTAGCTCATCTCCACTGAGCCTTCTTCCATTGTAGGGGTTTAATGGCAAGTCACAAAGGCAAACTGACATTGTAAAATAGTGTATAGACATTTTAGTTTCATTTTTTTGTTAAGTAGCTGTAATTGCAAAGAAAAATGAAACAACACACATGTTTTGGCTATCTACAGTTTAGTAAGCATTTTATTGGAATGATCTGTCCCCAATCACTACTATGCCAACAAAGACATGCCTCTTAGAAGGAAAAAGGCTTCCTAATCCTTTTAAAGTCACAATGCATTTGCTAATACTTAAAGCAGCATTTCAGTGAACCAAAGGACACAAGACTACTGAAGTGAAAAGCTGATTCAACAATTCAAACATTTACTATAAACTAAGCCAAGTAACTTCTATGAATCAAACACTTAAGATTTTCACAGAAAGGAAACTTATATTTTCCTAAAATTAGTATTCTGAATTCTTTACATGTCAGTTTCACAGTGACAGTTCTAAAGGCGTTCATAAGTAG
Source organism: Heliangelus exortis (assembly GCF_036169615.1). NCBI lineage: Eukaryota > Metazoa > Chordata > Aves > Apodiformes > Trochilidae > Heliangelus > Heliangelus exortis. The sequence goes on along the minus strand of NC_092453.1, from coordinate 1,851,194 downwards.
GGATAAAATGAGATTTTTCTGAAGTTGATATACTTTGAGAACATCTTGAACTTTAAAGCATATGTAAAAATTTTTCAAGCCTTGTTTGCCTTATTAAAATAAAACAGAAAAATATACAACTTATATATTGGGTCTTTGTTATAAAGTTTTGAAATAAAAGGTTTTGAATTTTGTGGGTTGAATTTTTTTGATAATTTTCCATACTAAAGATTTCAAATATTTATATTATAGCATTAAATGTGCTGTTCTCATTAATAATATCTATAAGTCTAAGAATGCCATGTTCCACACAAGAAATTAGCAACATGATTCTGACATACTAAGTATCAATAAGTGATACTGTTAAGGAAGAATGGAAATTCCTAGTTAGAATGATGTACATAAGATGACTTACAAAACCATCACCTTTTGGGGGTAATTTTGTTGACAGTACCAGAGTTTAGTATTTGAGCAATTTCAAATGAGAAAATGGAAAGTCATTTGAAAATATTTCCATATGACTTCTCGTCTTGGTTTCAGCTGGAAGAGAATTAATTTTCTTCCTAGTATCTGGTATAGTGCTGTGTTTTGGATTTAGTATAAAAACAATGTTGATAACACACTGATGTTTTAGTTGTTGCTAAGTAGTGCTTACAGTAGTCAAGGACTTTTCAGCTTCTCATGCCCTGCCAGCAAGAAGCTGGGAGGGGGCACAGCCAGGGCATCTGAGCCAAACTGGCCAAAAAGATATTCCATACCATATGAAATCATGCTCAATATATAAACTAGTAAGAGTTGGCTGGGGGGCACCACAGCTCTGGAACTAGCTGGCCATTAGTCAGCAGGTGGTAAGCAATTGTGCTGTGCATCAATTATTTTGTATATTGCTGCTGGGATGTTAAGGTTTTAAAAAGCCTTAGTAACAGTGACCATGACATGGTGGAGTTTAATATTTTACAAGGAAGAAGGGCTGTAAGTAGGACTACAATCCTGGACTTCCACAGGGCTAACTTGGTACTCCTTAAGGATCTACTTGCAGGAATCCCATGGGCTAAGAATGTGGAAGAGAGCCCAAGAAAGCTGGTCAGTTTTTAAATACCACTTCCATCAAGCCCAAGACATTCCTTTGAGTAAGAAATAGGGTAGAAGCAGTAAGAGACCTGTGTGTATTAACAAGGAACTTATGAAGAAAGTCTCATGGAAGAAAGAAATTCACAGCTCAGGCCCTCTTAGAACTCAAACTAGCAGAGGAAGTAAAAGGAAACAAGAAGAGCTTCTTCAAACATATCAGTAGTAAAAGGAAGAATAGGGAAAATATGGGCCCACTGCTGAATGGGGCAGGAGCCCTGATAGCTGAGGATGCAGAGAAGGCAGAGGTGCTTAATGCTTTCTTTGCTTCAGTCTTTATTCCTAGGATCAGCCCTTGTGAACTCCAGACCCTGGACATAAGAGAGAAAGCCTGGAGGAGGGAAGACTCACCACTGGTCAATGAGGATTGGGTTAGAGATAAGTTACACAAACTGAATATACACAAGTCTATTATATTCCAAGTCATGTCAGTCCAGTGAAGTCCACACTGACTGAAAAAGGGGAAACATAACCCCCATTTTCAAAAAGGGAAAGGAGGATGAACCAGGGAACTATAGACTGGTTAGTCTCACCTCTGTGATTGGTAAGATCATGGAGCAGATCCTCCTGAAGGCACTGCTGGAGCAGAAGAATAATGAAGAGGTGACTGGATATAATCAACATGGCTTCACCAAGGGCAAATCATTCCAAGGAGATTCCAAATAAACACGAGAAGAAATTTTTTCCCCGTGAGGGTGACAGGGCACTGGAACAGGCTGCCCAGGCACTTTGTGGAGTCTCCTTATCCAGAGACATTCAAAACCAGCCTGGATGCGTTCATACGTGACTTTCTGTAGGTAACCCTGCTCTAGCAGGGGGGTTGGACTAGATGATCTTTCAAGGTCCCTTCCAACCTCTAACTTTCTGTGATTCTATTATTATCATCATAATCATTATTATCATTATTCTCTTACTTTTCTGTCCTGTAAAATGTCTATTTCAATCTACGAGTTTAACCTTTTTTTCTGATTCTCTTCCCTATCCTCACTAGAGGGAGAATGAACAGTTGTTTTAGCTGCCTGCTGGTTTAAACCATAAAACTTTTGGAAGTCAGCCTATTTAATAACAGTTTAGTGAACCAATTCTAAAACCACTACTTTGTTCTTTCATATAGCAAATATAACACAGGTAGCTATTTTGATCCAAATTGACACATCCAGAACACACTATAATAGTCTTTACAGACTATCCGTAACTTTTAGAAAAGCATCACAGATTGCCAGTTCGGCACTGATTGCCCCCCCACCTGACTGCATGGGTTACTAATGGCTCAGTTGCAGGTTTCATTTAAAGAACAGTCTTCTGATTAGCCATCAACTACAATTATTCACCAGCCCAAGTGTTTTGCATGCAAAAGAAAAATACTCAGTGTGGTTTATTTCTTAGGTCAGAACACACTTATGAAAAACAATGTACAAGTTAAATGAATACTTTGTATGATACAGTTCTAATTACTTAGGAGTGTTTCACACAAGAAAGGTCTACAAATTGTCAGTCATCATACTAGTTTTAATGATAATAGTATAATCATGCTATCAGAGTAAGGAGGAAGACACAATATGATTCTACATCAAGGCAAGAAAATAGATGATGATGATGATAATGATGATTATTGGCATAAAGGCAAAAGGAAAATCCAGCATGTACACTCATAGCACAGATTATGCAGTTTTCCTCAAGAACCAGTTTAATCTCTTCCATAAACCATTAACTGTAAACTGTATGAAACTATTCTTCTGTGTACAAATTAATTCTGAAAGGAAATATGTCAGGTGAAGAGATTTCTTGATACGGAATATTTTGATTTCCATACCTCAATTCAGAATTGCTGATATACATTTTGGCTGAAATAGTATAATGGCTTTGACACTAACGATTTGGATGAGGCAGGTATGTTATTTACATTCCCTAGTTCTTATAATTTGAATAGGACAGGTGACCCTATGCAAGTCTTCTGTATAAAATATACACCTAGTTTTAGTATGTGCTGGATATTTTCACTTTCCTGAGGTATGAAAATTCAGCCACTCAATTCTGCATTAAAGTATCCTACAGACTCATGCATGTCTCATAAATTAATAAGAACTTCTTTTCCTTAACACTAGGATTGACTAGGAGTAGTAACATCTGACATCTGAGAAGAGAGATTTTAGTAAACTAGCTCTGCATACACAAAAATTATTTACAACTGACATCCAAGAAGAGCAATACATTTCAATTTCAGTCATGGATTTATCAGTTCACAGATCCCAAATCAAGCACTATTTTCCCTCCCCTCTGACATCCTCTACAGCTTTTCCTCTATCCATAGATTTATTGTTATTTGCCTAGAAGTATACGAAAACAATCATTATTATTCAACTGTGTGTGGGTGTGTGTATATATATTTATAAATTAAAATAAAATGGCAAATTACATTTACTATAAGATGCTATCTTGATGTAACTATAGATTATTTAAATAGAAGGTTGAAATAATCTGAAATTTGTACAAAGCATCCCCTGTTGACAGGGTGTCTATAAAAGTGACTCTTTTTGACAATAGAACTATAAATGCTGTACAATTAATGCTAAAAGGAAAAAAATGTGCTATCTAAATTTATCTGATTTTTTCCTTTTAATATGAAAATATCTAGAAAACCAATGCACTATATACAGCTGTTTTCAGTAAAAGCCAGCACATAAAATACATTCTACCACCACCACAGTTGACACATCTTAGAAAGTGAAACCAGAAGAAAAACAGACCAAATTATATTCAGATAAATACAGGCTTTTATCTTTAGCCTATAGATACACTCAATGAATTCTAGGGATAAGATTATAATATTTTATAATGATCCTGGAACTGAATTAAAAGGTTTTTAATATTTTTGTAAACTTTTATCTTTCAACTTTGTTTCAACATGATTGAATGCAAGAGAAAGTACATTGTGGTTTAATTTATTTTAAATAACAATTTTAGCATAAGCAAATGGATAAATTAGATGAGGATTTTACCATATTGTAGAGGAAAAAAGTTTTTCTGAGAAGGCCTGGAGACAAGAACTCCCTATTATAGCATAAAACTATGGAAGTCAATATAATTTAAGAGTTCTAAAAAAAACAAAAAAATATATTGGAAGAACAATTACAGTAATATTTGATTGATCAATTATTCCAATGTTTCCTCCCCCTTAAGTAATGCTCCAAATGTTTCAGAACTGGATAGATAGATAGCTTTACAAAGAATATTAACCTTTCAGAAGCCTTCTTAGTCAATAGTTGCGGGAGCGGCAAAGAAAATGCGTGCAACCAATATGGTTGATAAACGAACTTCTGGTTTATTGCGCAGCAACTTTCGCTTATATAGTGCTTCCGTGACCACACCCCTGCCACCAACATAACTTTTTATTGGACACCCGGTGTGTTTACCTGTAGCACAGCGAATCCCTGGTGCAGGTAGCACCGGAGTATGGGCCAATCTAATTGGCCTCCCAAACATGGGGTTGGGCATAGTAAAGGGGTCGTACCTCCTATCTCTTCGAGAATATTCAGGAATATTCTCCAACATTCTCCAAACCTCTCTAACATTCCACAACAAATAGCCTGAGCAAATTTTGTCTAAACCACCTTTTAGCAAATGTCCTTTGCTTAGCTCTGCTAAAGTTATACATAGCATTTAAGATGAAACATGCATTTCATGATTTTGAAGCATTAGTGTACTTTTATGAGAACACATGTAAATGGTAACCCTCAAAGACTGCATTTAAAGTTCATTAGAAAAAAAGGACAGAGACAGAAATCCTTAAAGTACCATTTCAAATGTTTCTTGCCATACTTGTTCTTCCCCTTGAATTAGCAAATTATAGTTGTTACTGAGAAAAGCAGTATAGTTTGTTCTCTACTTCCACTGGATTTTCCTCGGTTGAACAATCACTCAGTCACTTGCTCTTAATTGAATTTAGAAATTAAGAAGTCTTATTTTTGCAATAGATATATTTTGAAATAATAACAGAAGGCGTGTATACTTAACACAGGTAACGGTAAAGGCAGCAGTAAAAACTTCATAAGAGTCAGCATTATAAAAAAGTATTTTAATGAACTTGCTTAGTATTTTAAGTTTCAGGGGCTCAATGACCACACTGCTAACTTCTGAAGAGTATCAAAAACACAAAACTAATTTTCACAACTCACATGCTACATTTGAAAATTGTAATGAAAACACCAGTAGAGAGAGCATCAAAGCACAGGATTCTCAACTTCCCAAGTCACAAAGCAGCTATTTCTGTTTCAAAAATTTTTTTGCAGTTGAAGTCCAAAAACCAAATTATTTCCTCTGAAAGTTATTGAATATTTTAGCCTAGTGTGTAGCACCCTTATGCTTACAAAGATGGTTACTGTGGGAGATACAAGGCATGGAAGTCAAGCATATTCTTGTCTGCATTACAGTACCCATCTGTCAATAAATTTTAATAAAAAAGCCAAATAGAATTTTTTCACCTTCTGTGTAAAAAAAAAATCTGCAAAGAAAAAACCCAAATGCAGAGTTATTACATTTGACACTGCAGTCCTAGACAACTGTTCTAAAAAACTTCAATTCAAGGATTTTTTTTTGGAGATATTTCACTAGCATCTGCACCTCCAAAAGCTTTCTATTACTGAGAGATCAATTTTGAAGCTAATTCTAAGCACACTACAATGAAGGGTAGAGTGTTTGTCTCAAACTTTCACAGAAGTACAGAACACATTCATAAAATAAATAACATCCACATATGAAAACAATCATAAAATGTGAGATTTCCCAAATGCTTTCCATATCAAGAACACTAGCACCACATCATTGAAATTGGCTACCAAAGCTTAGTTGTCTAGAAATTAAGCACTGAAGGAGGCAATTTTTTCCCATATATCAAGAACTACTTTTCTTAAAGTTTAGGTATCTAGAATTGAACTCCTACTTCTTAGAAGCATACAAAGAAGGAACTTCTACATGCACTTGTAAATCCTACTGCAATCTAAAGATTATTTCAGACATTCTAGTAATCTACAAATCAAGGCAATGTAACCTAATCTACATATGACTTTCTTGATATTTTGTTAGCCTTAAGAACACAGAGGAAATTCCATACTCCATGAGAGCAGGATTTTGTCCTTAAGAGGTGACAGCCTCCATAAGTGGCATACCATATATGCAATTTTAAGGAATTCCTAAGAACAGCACTGCATTTACAAGTATAAAAGATTGCACTCAGTGGGCCACTGGTGGAAACAGAATAAACAGTAAACTGTTGTATTGGGTTTAAGTGGCAAGGTTTTGGTAACTGGGATGACTGCAGGGGTGGCTTCTGTGAGATGCCAGAAGCTGTTCCCATATCGAACACAGCCTGTTTCAGCTGGCTCCGACATGGACCTGTGATGTAAACACTTTGAAAATATGAAATATGTGTCTCGAATCAGTATTTTTTCTGCTCTTTTAAAAGTATATCAAACATATTCTCAATTAACAGATTTTTACCCCAAACTTAACCAGTTTCTGTTTTGTATCATGCCTGACAGGCACCTAAAGATAAGACCGCTAATTAGGTCATCTCCTGGTACGCTGTCAAGACAAAGACAATAAATTTAGCAAGGTAACAAGGACTGAAGGATTACAATAATTAAAAGAGAAGTTCTTGAGATGGCAAAATCTGTGTGTCATCTTTGGCAAGTCTGTGTGCCAGTGATTTGTGAAAAGACAGAATCCCTTTTTGCTGTATAAAACTCAAAAGAGAAAAGGAGAAGAGGGCTCTCTCTTCCCCCCTTCTCTCACCACTTCGACTTCAGCTACAGGACAGTAACAGCAGAGGGAAAAGCGGACAACAGCAGCCAAGCAGGAACGGCGGGTCCTACCCCCCCCCCCCTCCTCCAGCCAGAGACCAGGGCCGATGGACAGTGATAAAACTTAATTGCTCTCTTGTTTTTTCTTTCCTTTTCTTTTCTTAACAACTCTCTCCTCAGAGTGACTAATTTAGGCAAAATCTCTACTCTTTTAAACTTGTTTTTTCCTTTTAAAGGTGGTGTTATTGTCTCCTTTCCCTGAAATAAATCTTTGTAATTTGCTTAAAACATAAAGCCTCTTATTTTTGTAAATTCGTGTGATGTCTATGAGTAGTGGCTGATTTTTCCTCACAATCAAAATATAAAATAATAGCTCGGATCGTAACAACCTCTCACTGGAAAAAGCTGTTGGTAGCACCTCTGTGTTAACATACTTAAGAAAGGGTAAAAAATGCTGTGCAACAGCAGCTGGAAGAAAGGGATGAGAAAACATGAGAGAGAATCCTTTCTACACCAAGTTCAGTGAAGGAGGAGGGGGAGGAGGTGCTCCAGATACCAGAGCAGAGATTCCCCTGCAGCCCATGGAAGTCCATGGTGGAGTAGATATCCATCCTGACCCCCTGCCAGATCAAGGTCCAATCCACAGTGGAGTGTCAGATCTCTTTTAACAGGGGTGTTTCCTGAGCCAGGGCAGTGGACAGGTGCTGACAAGGCCTGGGTGTTGCCAGAGCAAACGCAGCCACCTCCACATGAATAAAAAGCAACCAGAAACCCAAATGTGTCCTTTTCCACATAAAAAGAAGTGGCCATCAGGTAAAGGGAAGTGATTCTGGCCCTCTACTTCGCTCTGGTGAGACCCCACATAGAGTACTGCATCCAGCTCTGGAGTCCTCATTACAGGAAAGACGTGGACCTGTTGGAGAGTCTCATGATGATAACTCATCTTTTTTTTCTTTATAGAAGTGGTTTTAAAACAGTATGTAAGGCCAACTTTGGAGGCACCTCCAAGCTAGATGAACCATCATCCTCATTACTGATCAGTTCAGCTTGCATAGCCTTGTACCTATTATGCAAGGGCAGTTGGGAAGGTGAGGTAGTCACAGAGGAGATGCACCTACTGCTCCAGGCCAGAACTTGTCACCATTTCCCCCTATTCCTTAAGTCGCTGTATTCAGCCAGGCAGAGAAAGGATAGGGAACCCTCCATATCATGCATTCTGTCTGCCTGATTGGCCTGTCCCAGGGAAAGTAGGGTGCGATTCTGGTAGCCTATCTCTCTCTTGCACTCCCAGATACTCCTTAACCTACTCACCTCCTCCCTAAGCTCTGTCACTAAGGTGAGGAGTTCCTCTACCTGGGCACAGGTATGCTCATTACTGCCATCCAGTACTGGCATAAGAGTAGGGCACACCCTGCAGCCTGACACCTGGGTGGCAGCATTTTCCCACTGCATCTCTGTCTGGGAAGCTGCATCAGTTGTAGCGGGTGTTTAGAGTGGATGTAGCCTTCTGCCAGGTGGATACTATTGCCCCCTGGTCCCTCCACTCCCCTGAGGTTTCCCTGGTTTTGAAAACCTCCCTGTACACCATGCTAGAGCACTCTGCTGCGGATTATGTCAGCACCAGAGCTGCTCAACTCATCAGCTGAGATAAACACAGGCATTTTTAAAATCAGAGGTTTTAAGCGTTTGAATTTTATACAAAACAGCAACAAAAGCATATATGGGCAAAGTTTGCAGGGAACTGTAAATGAGTAGCCAGATACAACTGCCAGCCACCTGTTATGATAAAATTCCCTCTCACATATATCACTGTATTTAAGAAAATGCTTTTATTCTAATAGGTAACACATTTTCCTTCCCAAAATCCAGAAAAGCTTTTTTTACCATTGTGATAGATCTGTTCAAAACAAAAATACAGAAAAACTTAATAACAATAATGGGGTAATGATAAACTTAGAAAAAGACATTTTGGTACACAACACCTAAAAAATTAAGTTTCTGTAAGAATACCTCAACATAGCCAAAAAAACTTATTTAACACAATGAATTTAAATAGCAAGAATGCATCTCTTTTGCCCTCCCAAGCTTTCAATAGCAGCAGTTGATAGGAAGGACACGTCTCACCCTCAAACAGGCAGCAGTGAAATATGGTTCATTAATTTTAAGGAGCAAAAAACCCCAAGATGTGGGACAATTCACTATCAGTTTTCAAAATATGTTTCCTAAAGAACAGTAAACGATTGGCTACTAGTTACTTGAAGCTAACATCAACTCAACAGAAACCATGAACTCCCTAAAACTAATTTTAGACAAATTTAATCATTACAATCCACTAGTGACTAATCTCACTATTTAAAATTTTCAGAGAAGATTCCCAAATCATCAAGAGAATCCTTCCTTCTGCACAACAGAGAACTGTGGAAACCTTCAAAAATATTATGTTTCAGTAAAATTTGTGAACATTTAAACTGCCATAAAATATTCCTTCTGAAAACTATGATTAGGCACATGGAAAATAAGCAGATAATTTGTGACAGCTAACTAGACTTCACTAATTGCACATCGTACCTGACAAATTTGGTGGCCTTCTATAATGGGGCTAAAGTGCTGGTGGATAAGGGAAGAGCACCCCTCATTCTCCTCTTCTCCAAGCTGAAGACACCCAGCTCCCTCAGCCTTTACTCATAAGGGAGATGTTCCACTCCCTTAATCATCTTGGAGGCTCTGTTCTGGACTCTTTCAAGAAGTTCCCTGTCCTTGTGGAACTGAGGGTCCCAGAACTGGACACAATATTCCAGATGCACCAGGCCAGAATAGAGGAGTGAGCTTTCTCGCCCTACTAGCCACCCCTCTTCTAATGCACCCTAGGATGCCATTGGCTTTCTTGGTCACAAGGGCACATTGCTGGCTCATGGTCATCCTTCCATCCACTAGGACCCCCATGTCTGTTTCCCCTTCACTGCTCTCTAACAGCTCAGTCCCCAACATATACTGGTACCTGGGGTTGTTCCCACCCAGATGCAAAACTCTACACTTGTCCTTGTAATTCATTACATTTCTCCCTGCCCAACTCTCCAGCCTGTCTAGTTCCTTCAGAACAGCAGCACAGCCTTCTGGGGTGTCAGCCAGTCCTCCCAGCTTTGAGCCATCAGAAAACTTGCTGAGAAGACACTCGGTCCCCTGTAAAATGTCTGTAAAATGTCCAGAAAATGTCCATTGAGTTCATTTAGTCCATGACTTTGATCTCCATTATGGTGCTGTAATGTGGATACATTGAAAATTTAAAAATTGCCTCTTGAATCAGCAAAATTACATCCAAGCTAGCATGAGGCAGCGGCGGCAGCATAGTTTTCTCTGTTTAAAATGTCTCAAACTTATTTCCATTAGCAAACTCCGTTCAACATTGGCAACTGCCTTTTCCCTGTTTACAATCATTAAATGTATCAAGACTAATCTCATCAAAATGCTAATCAGAATGACGCCTGATAACCTGGCAGACAGCCAATGCAAATTGGTAGCAAATACAAGAATTAAAGAATTCCAGAAAACCTGAATAGAAAGGGAAGACCTGCATTTACCAATTTGTAACCTCTAGCGATAACTAATGAGAAGGAATTTTTTACTATAAAAATTCAGAGGAAAATGGTGAAAATCAGAAGCAAACAGAAGCTAAAGAAGCAAACAGAATTGAAAGAGTGGCAAGCACCAGCAAGACGAGTGAGAAGGAACAGTGACACTGGTGGCCAGGCAGAAGGAGGCAGCCATTATTGCTCTCTTTTTCTTAATAGCCCTTTCCCTGGTGTGATTAATTTGTTTATGTCCTGGTTTGGGCCAGGATAGAGGTGATTTTCTGTCTTGTACTTTTGCTTTTAGCTAAGTCTCTTATAAGTAGTTGCACTTGCTGAAATTAACAGCAAGTTTCTCAGACAGTGTGTGTTTCTAGGACTGATAACACTTGATGTTTATAGTTACTGCTAGAGACTGGTGTGCAGAGCCAAGGACACTGCTCAGCTCTGAGGAAAACATAAAGAGGTCCCACCTGCATCCCTCCTTTGGGGAGGAATGGACAAGATAGATGCCAGAATTGACCAAACAGAGTATTCCATCCCATATCCGTCATCCTCAGTATAAATTTGAGGGATCACGAGGGCCAAGCCAGATTTCCTACTTCCAGCTTCCAGCTGCCTGCCCTTCCTGCCTTTCCTGCTTCCCTTTCCTTCACCCCGGCATCCTGGAAGGATCCCGTCCGTTTGCCTGCCTGTGGTCCTGATCCGTGCCAGCCCTTATCTGTGTGTTCCTGCCTCCAGTTCCCAACTGCTGCTGACTCCAGGAGTCCAGCCTGGACTTTCCCAGGGCTGCCCTGCAGCCTCGGTGGTGACGTGAGAGCTATTGGGGGAAAGGGGGGAGGAATGTGGTATCCATTTTCCTGTATATTTGTATATATTTAATAATTTTTCCTATTTATCATTACTGTTTCATTAAAGTTGTGTAGTTTAGTTTCCAACCCATAAGTCTCTCTCCCTTATTCTCTCTCCTTTCTTATCAGGGAGGAGAGAGAGATTAATAGAGAGCGTCTGTTACTCGGTTTAATTGCCGGGCCAGTGTTAAACCGTGACATTTTAAAAACCTGTTTTCCCTGTGTTTCTCTCCCACTATTAACTCCTTCTTAAGACTCCTTTCAGAGCGGTGTCATTTTTCCTGAAATAAACTGTTGTAATTCGTTCAAACCACAAAGCTGGTTACTTTTGCAATTTGCAGGACGTATACGTGCATTGGCTAATATTTCCTCACAAACAAAATATAAAATATTAATAGTTACAGACTGTGACAGATGGTCACTCAGGACTGGAGAGGTAGTGTGTTGCATGGAATAATTGGGCACCAAAACCAGATCAGATTCGGACACTGCTGCACTTTCACTGCTTCTTTTAAGGCTTGTTCTCCACTGGTTCAGGTAGTTCCTGCTATAGTAACTCCTATAACATGCAACTCAAACCATGGGTTACAATTTAAAGGCATATCCATTACATTCACCCTCTGGTCCTTTTGGACTAGGCCTTAAGTCTAGGCCTTAAGTTTTAGCACTGCAGTTTATTCCTCCTCTTGCCTGATTTGAGGGATCACAAGGGTCAAACCCCTTCCTGCCCTTCCTGCTTCCCCTTCTTCGCCTGTTCCCTGTTTTGCTTCGGCATCCTGAGAGGATTCTGTCTGTTCGTCTGCCTGTGGTCCTGATCCGTGCCAGCCCATATCTGTGTGTTCCTGCCTCCAGTTCCCAACTGCTGCTGACTCCAGGAGTCCAGCCTGGACTTTCCCAGGGCTGCCCTGCAGCCTCAGTGGTGAAGTGAGAGTCACTGGGGGAAAGGGGGGAGGAACATGGTATCAATTTTCCTGTATATTTGTATATTTGTATATATTTAGTAATTTTTCCTATTTATCATTGCTGTTTCATTAAAGTCGTGTAGTTTAGTTTCCAACCCATAAGTCTCTCTCCCTTATTCTATCTCCTTTCTTTATCAGGGAGGAGAAGGGGATTAATAGAGACGATCTGTTATTCGGTTTAATTGCCGGGCCAGTGTTAAACTGTGACCACCACTCATTGGATAAGTAACCATCTGGGTGGTCGCACCCAAAGAGTTGTGATCAGTGTCTCAGTGTCCAAATGGAGATGTGTGACAAGTGGTGTTCCTCAAGGGTTGGTACTTGGACCAGAGCTATTTAACGTCTTTGTCAGCAACACGGACAGTGAAATCAAGTGTACCCTCAGCAAGTTTGCTGATGACACCAAACTGTGTAGTGAAGTCAGCACACTGGAGGGAAGGGATGCCATCCAGAGGGACCTTGAAAGGCTTGAGGTGGGCTTGTGCAAACTGCATGAAGTTCAACAAGGCCAAGTGCAAGGTTCTGCACCTGGGTCGAGGCAATCCCATGCGCAAATACAGGTTGGGACGAGAAAAAATTGAGGACAGCCCTGAGGAGAAGGACTTGGGGATGGTGGTGAAGCTTAACATGAGCCACCAATGTGGACTTGCAGCCCAGAAAGCCAATTATGTCCTGAGCTGCATCAAAAGAAGCATTGACAGCTGGTCAAGGGAAGTGATTCTCCCCCTCTACTCTTGTGAGACCCCACCTGGAGTACTGTATCCACTCTGGAGTTCCCAACATAGGAAGGACATAGAGCTCCTTGAGTGTTGTCTATAGGAGAGCCATAAAAATGATCAGAGGGCTGGAGCACCTCCCCTATGAAGATAGGCTGAGGAAGTTGGGGTTGTTCAGTCTAGAGAAGAGGAGGCTCCAATGTAACTTTATAGCAGCTTTCTAATACCTGAAGGGGCCTACAGGAAAGCTGTGGTAGGGTGTTTTGCACAGATGTGTAGTGAGAGGACAAGGGGCAATGGTTTAAAACTTGAAGAGGGGAAATTTAGATTAGATATTAGGAAGAAATTCTTTACTATGGTGTCCTGGTTTGGGCCAGGATAAAGGTGATTTTTCTGAGTTTCTTGTAGATGGTTGAACTTGCTGAGGTTGACAGCAAGTTTCTCAAACGGAGTATTCCATCCCATGTGCGTCATCCTCGGTATGGAGTTGGGGGATCACGAGGACCGAGCCACACCCTTACCAGCTGATCGGCCTCACCTGAGATCACCAGCAGAAGTGCTGGGTACCACTCCCCTTAACAGCTAATTGGTCTCACCTGTGGCACTATAAAAGACCAGCAGAAGCTCCTGGCTGTCTCTCTGGCTGGCTGCTTGTGGCCCTGCCTGCCTGATTGCCTCCCTGGCTGCCCTCCCTGGCTGCCCTCCCTGGCTGCCCTCCCTGCTGCCCGGTTGCCTGCTTGCCTGCCTGCTTGCCTGCCTGCTTGCCTGCCTGCTTGCTTGCCTGCTTGCTTGCCTGCCTGCTTGCCTGCCTGCCTTCACCCGGCATCTTGGAAGGATTCCATCCAGTCCGTTTGCCTCCTGTGTGTCCAGCCTGGACTTCCCCAGGGCTGCCCTGCAGCCTTGGTTTGTGTGAGAATTGTTGGGGGGAAAGGGGGAAGGAATCTGATATTCATTCTCCTGTATATTTGTATATATATATAGCATTATTGTTTCATTAAAGTTGATTGGTTTAGCCTCCAACCCATAAGTCTCTCTCCCTTATTCTCTCTCCTTTCTTATCAAGGAGGAGAGAGAGATTAATAGAGAGCATCTGTCACCCGGTTTAATCGCCGGGCCAGTGTTAAACTGTGACATATGGGGATGTTAAGGCATTAGAACAGATTGCCCAAGGATGTTGTGGATGCCCCCTCCCTGGAAGTGTTCAAGGACAGGTTGGATGGGGCCTTGAGCAACCTGGTGTAGTGGGAGGTGTCCCTGCTCATAGCAGGGGGGCTGAAACTAGATGATCTTTAAGGTCCCTTCCAATCCTAGCCATTCTATGATTCTAATATTGGGCAATACCAGGTCAACTAGCAGATCCTCTAGTATTAACTAGCCAAGTAGCTTCTGATAAATGTGTATCTCAGTGCTTGAATGTCCCAGCACCCATTGCTCTCAGTGTAGATTTTAACAGTCCATTTTATCATTTAATTCTCCCTGAGACTGGTACATGATAGGGGATGTGATACACTCACTCAATGTCATGCTCCTTGGTACAGGTGTTTATGAGGTTGTTTTGGAAATGAGTCACACTGTTTGATTCAAGTTTTTCAGTTGTGCTGTGTCACCATAAAACTTGCTTTTCAATGTTGAAGATCACATTCTTGGCAGTGGCATAGGTCACGGGGTATTGTTTCCAACCATCCAGTAGTCGCTTCCACCACTGTAAGCACATGGTGCTTGCTGTGGCAGGTTCATGGTAGTGTGATATAATCAATCCGCCAGGCTTCTCCATATTGATATTTCAGCCATCACTCTCTATACAAAAAAGGCTTTAGCCACTTGTTTGATTGTCATGCATGTTTTACATTCATGGATAACCTATGCGATGGCATCAATAGTCAAGTCCACCCCTCCATCATGAGGCCATTTGTATGTTCCATCACTTCCTAGATGTCCTGATGCATCATGGGCCCATTGATCTATAAATAGCTCATCCTTATGTTCCCATTCCAGATCCATCTGAGCCACTTCAATTGTAGCAGCCTGGTCCACCTGCTCATTGTTTCAATTTTCTTCAGTGGTATGAATCTAGGATATTTGAGCATCTACGAGACATAATTTTACAGCAAGGTTCTCTACCCAAGCACCAATGTCTTGCACAATGCAGCAGCTCAGATGGGTTTACCTCTGCGCTGCCAATTGCTCTGCTTCTGCCACCCCCACAGAGCATTTGGCACCATCCATGAGTCAGTACAGAGATAAAGTACTGGCCATTTTTCTCGTTCAGCAATATCTAAAGCCAGCTGGATGGCTTTCACTTCTGCAGACTGGCTCAGTTCACCTTTCATTCACCTCTTGATTCACCTTTTCCCTCAGCAGTTTCTGCAACACATCCTGTAGGACTCCACATAGTGTCTTTCCACCTTAAACATTTTCCCACAATATGACAATATGCTCCTAACATTTATTTTCCAGTTGATGTGTAACAGGCTTCAGGTCCTCTGTATCCCTGCCTCCAAAATCCTAGAGGTCAACTTTGAGTCTCAGTAGGCACTTTCTGTCAGAGGCTCCAGATGAGGCCATTATCTCTGGCTGCAGTGGAAAGCACATTTTTCACATCTCGTCAAGACTATGGGGGAGTTGCTCTTTACAGAAAGAGTTGCTTTTTATATAAGAGAGCACCTTGAATATATTGAGTTCTGTGCAGGGGTAGATGAGGAGCAAGTCGAGAGTTTGTGGGTGAGCAGCCTCACGATCACAGGCCCTGGTTCTCATGGGAGTTTTTAACTACCCAGATATTTGCTGGAAGGCCTAATCAGCCAGCCATTCACAGTCCAAGAGGTTCCTCCAGTGCATTAATGATAACTTCTTGATGCAATTGCTGGAGGAACCAACTAGGAGTGGAGCATCGCTGGATCTTGTCCTAACCAACAAGAAGGGCCTGGTTGAAGCAGTGAAGGTTGAGGGCAGTATTGAAGTGAAGGTTGGGTGCAGTGACCACGAGATGGTGGAGTTCAGCATCCTATGTGGTAGGAACAGGATTTCAAGTGGAATCACAACCCTGAAATTCAGAAAGGCCAACTTTGCCCTCTTCAAACAATTGCTGGGGGAAATCCTATGGGACAGGGTACTAGAGGGTAGGGAGGCCCAGGATGGTTGGTTAATATTCAAGGACCACTTCTTCAGAGCTCAGGACCAATGCATCCCAACGGGAAAAAAATCAAGAAAGGGAAATAGGAGACAAATATGGTTGAACAGTGAACTGGCTAGGTAAACTCAAATGGAAGAAGAGAACCTATAGATTGTGGAAGGAAGGGCTGGCCACTTGGGAGGAATATAAGACTGTTGTCTGAGAATGCAGAGAGACAACTAGGAAAGCTAAAGCCTCCTTGGAATTAAACCTTGCAAGAGAGGTTAAGGACAAGAGGAAAGGCTTCTTCAAATACATAGCAGATAAAACTAACACTAGAGGCAATGTAGGCCCACTGCTGAATGAGGTGGGTGCCCTGGTGACAGAGGATACAAAGAAGGTGGCATTGCTAAACGCCTTCTTTGCCTCTGTGTATACTGCTGGAGGTTGTCCTTAGGAGCCCCAGGCCTCTAACGCCACTGAGGAAGTCAGGGTGAAGGATGAGTTTGCCTTGGTTGATGAGGGCTGGGTTAAGGATCAGTTAATGAGGCTGGACATCCATAAATCCATGGGTCCTGATGGGATGCACCCACGGGTGCTGAGAGAACTGGCAGATGTCATTGCTAGGCCGCTCTCCATCATCTTTGGTAAGTTGTTGAGAACAGGAGGGGTGCCTGAAGACTGGAGGAAAGCAAAGGTCACTCCAATATTCAAGAAAGGCAAGAAAGAGGACCTGGGTAACTACAGACCGGTCAGCCTCACCTCCATCCCTGGAAAGGTGATGGAACAACTCATTATTGATGCTGTCTCCAGGCACATCAAGGCTAAGAGCAGTCAACATGGCTTTACTAAGGGGAGGTCATGTCTGACCAACCTGATAGCCTTCTATGAGTATATAACCAGGTGGAAGGATGATGGCAGAGCAATAGACGTAGTTTATCTTGATTTCAGGAAGGAATTTGACACCATCTCCCACAGCATCCTTGGAGCTAAACTGAAAAAGTGTGTCCTGGATGATCAGGTAGTGAAGTAGATCGGGAGCTGGTTGAAGGCTAGAAGCCAGAGAATTGTAGTCAATGGCATGGAGTCTAGTTGGAAGTCTGTTTCTAGTGGAGTCCCTCAAGGGTCAGTACTGGGACCAGTACTATTCAATATATTTATTGATGACCCGGATGAAGGAATAGAGTGTACTATCAGCAAGTTTGCTGATGACACAAAACTGGGCAGAGTGGCTGAAACCCCAGAAGGCTGTGCTGCCATTCAGAGGGACCTAGACAGGCTGGAGAGTTGGGCAGGGAGAAATATAATGTATTACAACCAAGGTAAGTGTAAAGTCTTGCATCTGGGAAAGAACAACCCCAGGTACCAGGATAGGTTGGGGACTGAGCTGTTGGAGAGCAGCATAGGTGAAAGGGACCTGGGAGTGCTGGTGGATGGAAGGACAACCATGAGCCAGCAATGTGCCCTTGGGGCCAAGAAGGCCAATGGCATCCTAGGGTGCATTAGAAGAGGGATGGTTAGTAGGGTGAGAAAGGTTCTCCTCCCCCTCTATAATGCCCTGGTGCATCTGGAATATTGTGTCCAGTTCTGGGACCCTCAGTTCCAGAAGGACTGGAAACTGCTTCAGAGTCCAACGCAGATCAACCAAGATGATTAAGGGAGCTTATAAGCTTTTCCCTTATGAGGAAAGGCTGAGGGAGCTGGGTCTCTTTAGCATGGAGAAGAGGAGAATGAGGGGTGACCTCATCAGTGTTTATAAATGTATAAGGGGTGAGTGCCAGGAAGACAGAGTAAAGCTTTTCTCAGGGGTGACTAGTAATAGGACAAGGGGCAATGGTTAGAAACTGGAGCATGGGCAGTTCCATAAAAATATTAGGAGTAATTTTTCACTCGGAGGGTGACAGGGCACTGGAACAGGCTGCCCAGGGAGGTTGTGGAGTCATTGGATGTCCCTGGAGACATTCAAAGCCCACCTGGATGCGTTCCTGTGTGACCTACTATAGGTGACCCTGCTTTGGCCGGGGGGGGGTGTTGGACTAGATGATATTTTGAGGTGCCTTCCAACTCCTAACTTTCCATGACTGGCCCAAGTGCTACCACACAAACTATCTCCTCTTAAATTTATTCAAAGGTTTGCTGCTGGCTCAGGGCCCCATTTCAAGTCATTCTTCTTCCAGGTCACTCAATGAAGAGGGCTTACGTCCAGACTACAACCTGAAATATGCATTGTCCAAAACCCCACAAAACCTAAAAAAGCTTGTGTTTCTTTTTTGTTAGTTGTTGGAGACATAGCTGTTATTTTATTTATCACATCCATTGGGATATGATGATGCCCATCTTGCCACTTTGCTCCTAAAAAATGGATTTCCTGTGCAGGTCCTTTGACCTTACTTTGCTTAATAGCAAAACCAGCTTTCAAAGGAATCTTGATTATTCTTCTCCCCTTATCAAATATTTCCTCTGCTCTGTTGCCCCACACAATGAGGTCATCAATATACTGCAGTTGTTCAAGAGCTTCACCTTATTCCAGTGCAGTCTGCATCAATCCATGAAAACTGGTAGGACTATGTTTCCACCCCTGGGGCAGTAGATTCCAGATGTGCTGGCTACTCCTCCACATGAAAGCAGCGACCTGTACTCTACTGCCAACAAAAAAATCACAATAGCAATCTCAGTTGTTGCATATCATTTGGCTGCCTTTGACTCCAGTTCATATTGACATTCTTGCATGTCCAGTACAGCAGTACTCAGCGATGATGTGACTTTGCTCAGGCCTCAATAGTCCGCTGTTAAGACTCCACTCTCCATTACTTTTTTCCCTGGCCATATGGGACTATTAAAGGGAGAAGGAGTTTTATTGAACACTCCTTGACTCTCCATTCACCAGATCAGCTTATGTATGGGAACCAGGGAATTTCAATTGGTGCGATATTATCACTGGTGCACTGTCATGCTAACAATTGGAAACTGCTGTGTTCTTTAACTCACAGCAACTCCAACACAGATGGATCCTCTGATAGACCAGGCAATCTAGAGAAATGTTTAATCTTTTCCATACTCAAGGCAGCTATACCAAAAGCCCACCAGTACCCTTTTGGGTCCTCGAAGTACCCTCTCCTGAGGTAGTCTATGCCAAGGATACTTAGAGCCCCCAAGACAGTCCCAATAGGATGCTCGCTATCCCAGCCAAAACCAGCACAGGGGCCATAAGCAACAAATCTTTGAACAGATAAAGCAGGAGGTAGCTCGTGCAGTAGCCCTTGGGCCTGTCCAGACAGGACCAGCCGTGCAAAATGTGGTCTGCACTGCAGCCAGGGTACATGGTCTCACCTGGAGCCTCTGGCAGAAAACACCAGGAGAAACCCAAGGTTGACCTTGGGTTTTGGAGCCAGAAGTATCAAGGAGAAAGCCTGTGCTACACTGAATGTTCAAAGGAAACATCTCTACCAATCACACAACTGATGCTGCATGGTGTGAGTGGGTAGCTGTGATCATGTAAGGGGCTCAAATGTAAAACTCCAACTGCCCAATGTTGGGAAACTGTCTGGAAGAAAACAGACGTGAGCAATCCTGACTATTTAGCTTTAGCTAGAGTAAACTAAGGGCCTTGAGACCCAGTTGCAAGGTTACTGAAAGATGAGCTATGGGAAAAAGATAAGGGAACTGGCAGCAGAAAAGAAGAAATAACAGGATAATGAGGAAGCCAGCAGAAGTTCTGTGAGAACAGGATTTGTGGCCAAGATATAGCCACCTGCAAGATATCGTTATATAAACAAAGGCTCTATATAAAGCGAGTGTCCACTGTTAATAAACTACTTCACTTTAACCATATTGGTGGCTACGTGTCGCCCTTAAGCCTCCGCGGATTTTTCCCACATTTGGCGCCCGAACAGGGACCCTCTCGCTGTTGCTTCCAGGAGCGATGAAGACAGCTGGAATGAGAGGGTAGCGAAAAAGCCGACCGAAGCAACGGTACGGCAGGAGCGGAGAAGCCAGTTGAAAGGAGACTGCTGCCCCGGCGGTCTATGTAGCTGGTGCCCGGCAACGGAACGAAAGAGGTACCTCGGAATTGAAGAATCTTGCCAAGAAAAAGGTGAGCGGCTGGGGAGGAGATGGGGTCTACACTCTCTAAAGAAGAAGAGGCAGCAGTTAAGCTCCTCCAATGTATTCTCTCTAAGAGAGGTTTATCACACGAAGGCAGGACCTTACGTGAATTACTGAAATGGGCACGGGATAGACACTTGATCCCCTCGATGGGTACTGTTTTTGAATTACCTACTTGGGAAGCCATAGGTACTGCCCTATGGGATAAAATTAGCCATGGAGATAAGGAGGCACAACACTTAGCCACACTCTGGAAATTGATTAGAGAAACCTTAAAAGAAATGAAAAGTGAAAGAGCAGCAGCCTCAGCGTTTGCTGCCTTAACACCTGATCTACCAATACCGATGAATGCTCAAAATATGGACTTGACCTCTAAACAGTTATTTGAGACACCTAAAATACCCCCACCAGCACCTGAAGGGACTATACTGATTCAAGCTCAGCCAACTGTGCCATTTGACCCTGGGGGGTCAGATGAAAAGCAAAAATGGGACTGAGAAGCAAAACGAAAAGCGACCGAAAACACCACCAGAATCGTCGGAGGACCCAGAGGGAGAGAAGCCGGAGAACACAGGCGAGGAACCTTGGAATGCAGTCCCCCCCTCCTGCCCGCCTGCTGCGGCTCCTGAACACTCTGCCACCGCTGCCTTCCTCTCCACCTCCGATGCCTGATTTCTTCTTGACCACAGTTGCCATCAATTAATCCTCTGCTTCACCTGTCAACACCATCAGTGCCTGCTATAGAGCAACAACCAAGGAAAGAACTGGGACTCGGAGACAAGCAACTCAGGGAACTGCTGAAGAAACTGAAAGAACTGGAGACCAAGGATGAGTATACCCCTGAAAAAACCCTAGTTTTTTGCTCCGGGGAACACCCTGAACAACCCAGGGGCACTAATCCATTTTTATCCCCTGATCCGTTCCCTATCCCTGCTCCTACTTCCCTTAACCCTTTAACACCCACTGCTCCACCTCTTCCAAATCCAACACAGAGGAGGGGAGGGTGGTGGGGGGGACAGTGGGGGGGGGTGTGGTGTGTGGAAGTGTGTATCCAGTAACTAGGTGGAAGGGAATTATTCAAAATGCTATAGTTGAAGGAGAAATGGTTCCCAATATGGGTCCGATGGCTTTTCCAGTGATTGTGGGACCAGGAGGAAGAGGTCAATGGGTCACATTAGATTGGAAAATGATGAAAAAAGCCAAAGCTGCCATTACGCAGTATGGTTTGAAATCGTCATTTGCTCAATCTATTTTGCAACATCTTTATACTGCTCAATTGTTGACGCCATATGACACAAAAATGCTCATTAATACTCTGTTAACTCCTTCTCAACAATTCCAATTTCATCACAAATGGCAAATGCTGTGTGAAAATGAAGCTGTGATTCCTAGACAGAACACCGATGCATTATACGGAGTGCAAGCAGAAATGTTACTTGGTGCTTGTCCTTTTGTATGTGCAGATTTGCAGGCATGGTTTCAAACTGAAGTGTTACAACTTTCACAAGAATTGGCGTATAAAGCTTTGCAAACTGTGCATGATCCTGCACAAGCAACTCCCTCTTTTACAAATATTAAGCAGGGGAGAGCAGAGCCATATCCAAAATTTGTGGATCACTTATATTCAGTGGTAATATCACACACATCCCGATTTGACAGAAAAGATGAAAACAAAATTATTTATATGTCAGCATATGACAATGCTAATGAAAAAAACTAAACATGCATTAGGACTACTCCCAAAAGGTACTACAGCAGCCCAATTGTTAGAAGCTTCTGAGCAAATGCTAGAAGCAGATAAAGCTGCTTAAGGACCATCATTGCAATATGGTTCTCAATATTGATTTATATTGTGGTGCATGGTGCACTGGTGTTTCATACAGAGGTAAAAAAAAAAACAACAAACTTGGTAATTACACTTGAGTTTTGGTTTGGGAGATTGTACCACTTCATTTTGTTTCAGGATGACTCCACCAGATTTTAGTAGCAATAGCATTTCATTTTTGAATCTTCTAGTGGTTGTTGTTAATTTTTCTCATAGATTGGTGAGGAGTAAGACAAAAAAAAAAAAAAACCAATTATGAGAATGAGTATGCCTTTTCAGAGGCCGAGAGTTGCTGCGGAGAGTGAGAGCTGCTCCTCGTACAGAGAGCACCCCCACTCCTGCCTCCTCAGCCGCTTCTTGCCCCCCCGCACACAAGGGCATAGCTCAGATACGGCTGGTGAGCATTGCCAGTGTATCTGCTACACCTGCAGCTGCTGTCTCTGCCCTCACTGACACTGCTGCTGCTCAGAAAGTGAGCCCTGCTGCAGACACCACAGCAGAAAAAAAAAAAAAAAAGCGAGTGTCCACTGTTAATAAACAACTTCACTTTAACCATATTGGTGGCTACGTGTCGTCCTTAAGCCTCCGCGGATTTTTCCCACAGCCCAACAATCCTGGAAGAGATCATGGACTGGCTGGAAGGTAGAGGTTTTTGGAATATTGCTGAAGGAGGTGAGTCATGCCCAAGAGGCCCCACCATATAATAAATTATCAGAAGACAAAAGGCATTATGCTATGTTTACCAAGTGATCCTTCATGTTGTAGGAAAACATCATTTTATTGTAGTTGTGATCAAGTTTACACAGGTTGTTTAACAGTGATGAAGATAGATCACTGGAAAAAAGGGGGAAACATCTATTTTAATATTTTTTGTTCTCTAAGAGTCTTCTCATACATGATAATAAGGTCATTTTTCTTTGTGTGAAGACTAAATTTAATTGCTGTTAGATATCTAAGTCTGAGAAACATTCCAAAATCAAAAGACTCAACAAATTGTTCTTGAAGAAAACATACATGTTCCTGCTGCTAAAGAAGGTAGTGGAATAGTAAGTTACTAGCACTTAGCTAGAAGACTTATTGTAATTAATAATTGTACAAACTCTCGATGTTTTGAGTGCCAAACAGCGTTTGACAGCCAGTTCTCAACTATCCAGGTTAACAAACACTGATATTCACATATCTGCCTACTCTGAGGCAATATTAAGTTTTATATTGTATTTTAAGGAGAGGGAAAAAAAAATAAATCTGTCATTTGACAGGCCACTTTCAAGTTTTTTGTCTCATCAGTGGCCTTTGAACCATAAGTAGCAGGTTATTCTAGGACATGCATTTTCAGACCTTAAGAGTCCAATACACTGAGATGATGTCATTCCAACACTAAACCAAAAATTAACAATTTTAGCTTAGGAAAATACTTTAATTACACTTAAGATTTTGTGAGGTCACATATTTTTGTAAGAGCAAATATCTTACTGACATACTTGAAATAAAATTTCTTCTAATGCAGCAGGCTTCTACAACTGTATTCATGAAGGGGCACAATAAAGAACATTTTTTTTCCTTGCATTCATAGGTGACACAGTTCATGCTTTAGGAACCCTTGATTCTTAGGGTCTACACCTGATTATTGCAGGTGTTTTATAACTTGCTCGCAATATATTGCAACATAATCACTATTTGTCTTTAAAGGTAAACAATGGCAGACCACCAAGTTGGAGGAGAGGGGCCAGAAATTTGTCAGAAAATTTTAAAAATGGTGTATTATACATTAATAATTAAGATTTGTGCTACAGCAATCAATTCTGAAAGTAGACAAAATCCATAAGAATTCAAACTTCTTATTATAAGCAATTATTCCTAGTATTTGATTAGTCTGAAAATGAATAAGGGCAATGAAATATCAGAATCTATTTGACACTTAAAAAAATAAAAAAGCCACAAAATATTTAATGGAGGGACCAGTTTAAAGAAAGGAATTATACAACATTAGTTCTGTATGCAACCAAAAAGATAAGCTGTTTTATAAATCCATTTATTAATTGATTTGACACACATCAAATGTAAACACCACCACAGTACCTACAATTAAGGCCAGACAGTATTGAGCTTATTACAGGTAGTAACTTGGGTCCCTATCCTATCCAAATGCTGACTGCAAAAAAACATTTCTCTTTCTTAAAACAGCTAACTGTGGGAAGGGAGAAATTCAAATGAAGTTGTTTGGAAAATTAGGACTGAAGAAACCTCCTCTAGTCACAAGAAAATGAATAAATAAATTAATTGGAATTTACTAACAGTGAAAGATTAAATGTTAGTATTTTGGATATTTATGCACCAATACAAACATCATAAGCCTCTACGCAAAGCACAGAGAAATTATCAGTTCTCCCTGGGAGATTAGGGAATTAAAGCCAGTGGCAAGTTTCACTGGCTTTGCACAACTAAAAAATCAGTTATTTTAGCTTAGAACAAAGCAATTTTCATGTAAACACATTCAAGTAACTGTTGACATTGGGAAAGTCATTTAAGTTAAAGCATTTCCTGTTAAATGCAAGTCTGGCCATGGGTACTACTCAATAACATGGTTTTTTTTATATTTCCAGACCAATAGCAGAATATTCAGTCACTGCCTACAATGTTAATACAAATCTCAGTCTAAACAGATTATCAGCTTTTAATAATGAATAGCTGCATTAGCTTTCAAAGTTATAAAATGCAGTAACAGCAAGGCACTCAGAACACTCAGCATTATATTAGGATCTCTAACTACAGCTAGCTACTCTATATTTCTAAATTTGAAGGGCCAGTGAAAAGTGAAGAATGTTGCATGTAGAAGAGTAGCAGAGCTGTAGATAAGAAATCAAAGCCCTGTAATACTATACGAATAATTTACATATTGTAGTCAAGACTGAAATTATCATAAAGGGCAAATGAGAACTTAAACTGCTTACTATACTATTGTATAGTAAGTATATATATATATAGTTGTTCTGGTTTGGACCAGGATAAAGGTGATTTTCTGTCTTGTACTTTTGCTTTCAGCTAAGTCTCTTGTAAGTAGTTGCACTTGCTGAAATTAACAGCAAGTTTCTCAGACAGTGTGTGTTTCTAGGACTGATAACACTTGATGTTTATAGTTACTGCTAGAGACTGGTATGCAGAGCCAAGGACACTGCTCAGCTCTGAGGAAAACATAAAGAGGTCCAACCTGCATCCCTCCTTTGGGGAGGAATGGACAAGACAGATGCCAGAATTGACCAGAGTATTCCATCCCATATCCGTCATCCTCAGTATAAATTTGAGGGATCACGAGGGCCAAGCCATCGATTTCCTGCTTCCAGCTTCCGGCTGCCTGCCCTTCCTGCCTTTCCTGCTTCCCTTTCTTCACCCGGCATCCTGGAAGGATCCCGTCCGTTCGTCTGCCTGTGCTCCTGATCCTTGCCAGCCCATATCTGTGTGTTCCTGCCTCCAGTCCCCAACTACTGCCGACTCCAGGAGTCCAGCCTGGACTTTCCCAGGGCTGCCCTGCAGCCTCGGTGGTGACGTGAGAGCTATTGGGGGAAAGGGGGGAGGAATGTGGTATCCATTTTCTTGTATATTTGTATATATTTAGTAATTTTTCCTATTTATCATTACTGTTTCATTAAAGTTGTGTAGTTTAGTTTCCAACCCATAAGTCTCTCTCCCTTATTCTCTCTCCTTTCTTATCAGGGAGGAGAGAGAGATTAATAGAGAGCGTCTGTTACTCGGTTTAATTGCCGGACCAGTGTTAAACCGTGACAGATTTATTGGCGCCCAATGTGGGGCCCGAGCTAATTGGCTCGAGTCCAGTTTAAATTTTCACTAATTTGCCTGAATAGTTTGAATTCCAACTCCAGTGGAAGAATGGCTTTGCTGAGCTGGAATCAGACCTTGTTTTTTGGAAATTTCACAGGGTTGGAGATTAAACCAATCATGTCGTACCTTTGGTATTTAGGGTATGCGATCTGTCTTTTTGCAGCTGGAATTGCTGTTACTATGTGGGTTTTCTTTCGTAAGAGCTGCTTAAGAACCATCCGTGCAATATGGTCTTCAATACTGATGTATATCACGATGCATGGTGCAGCAGTGTTTCATACAGAGATAAAAAACTTGGTTGGTAATTACACTCCTAGTTTTAATTTGGGAAATTATACCATTCCATCGTATTTTGGGCTGACTCCACCAGATTTCAGTAGCAATAGCATTTAATTTTTGAATCTTCTGGTGGGTGTTGTTAATTTTTCTCATATAGTGGTGAGGAGTAACACAAAAACCACAGTAATGAGAATGAGCATGCCTTTTCAGAGGCCGAGAGTTGCTGTTCGGAGAGTGAGAGCTGCTCCTCGTACAGAGAGCATCCCCACTCCTGCCTCCACAGCCATTTCTAGTCCCCCCTCACGCAAGGGCACAACTCAGATAAGGCCGGCCAGCATCACCAGCATATCTGCTACAGCTGCAGCTGCTGTCTCTACCCCCACAGACACTGCTGCTGCTCAGAAAACGAGCCCTGCTGCTGATACTGCTGCAGATACCACAGCCTCTCCCACTCAGCCCACACAGCTACTTGTTGACCCTGTAACTAGGAGAAAAGGAAAACAATGGAAATCAGAAATGAGCCTTAACCCTTCCAAGTCCGAATGAGATGATCAGGTGATAGAGGAAATAGAGGATACTGCCTCTCCTCGTAGAGCAGCTAGAAGAGACTCTAAAGAAGAGTCAGCTGAGGACTCAGACTCAGAATCTGTTCAGCCCTATTCCATGAGAGACTTGCATACTCTGAGAAAAGACTATAGCCGTTTTTCAGGTGAACCACTTCTCTCTTGGTTACTCCGATGCTGGACAGAAGGGGCTGCTACCATAACATTAACTCAGAAGGAAGCCAGACAGTTGGGATCCCTGGCCAGAGATGCAGGTATTGATCAGGCATTTGGGGAAAAGGCTGGAACCACCAGCCTATGGAAGCGAGTCTTGTCAGCTGTAAGGGAGAGATATCCCTATAAAGAGGAAATAGACTGCCCACAGGTCAAAGCACCCACACTTGGAAAAGCTCTCAGGTATCTGGAGGAATTGGCTGTACGAGACGTGATCTATAATGCTGATGACATTGAAGATCCTTATCACGTACCGTGCCCTAGAACTATGATGCAAAGGTTCGTGCATGCTGCACCACCACCTTTCAACCATACACTATCAGTAATGCTATGGGTTCCTGCAGATGGGGATGCAACTGTGGGTGATGTGATTAAAACAGTACGCGAGTGTGAAGATGCTGTCACAGCCCCTCGTCGGGCCTGGGTCTCAGCTTTTAAAAGAACATCTGAGAAACTGCATTCACCCCTTTTTCCTCAGACAGAAGGAAGACCCCGCATTGCAGTCATTAAGAGGAGACGTCCTCCTATGAGACGGAATCGAGAGAAACAGAATTCAACAAGAGGAATCTTATGGGCACTCCTGTGTGAGTATGGAGAGGACATGAAAAAGTGGGATCAGAAACCTACTGCTGTCCTAGAGGAGCAAGTATGTAAGTTGCTGAGTAAGACGAAGGCAAAAGGAGGTCCTTCTAAAAAGATGGCTGCTCAAGTCTCCAGTGTGGAGTTACCCAATTCAAATATGCTGGTGACTCAAGATCCCTGTACATCAGGTGTGAGTACTGGGGATGCAAACTCCAGTAATGCACATACTGACAATGCTGTATGTGCTCAAGCTTAGAGGTGCCCTGCCTCCAGCCAGGTGGAGGAGAGGGACAACCGAATTTATTGGATTGTGTGGATTCGATGGCCTGGCACATTAGAGCCACAGAAGTATAAACTCTTGGGGGACACTGGTGCACAGTGCACACTAATGCCATCGAATCAGAAAGGGACAGAATCCGTCACTATTTCTGGAGTGACAGGGGGATCTAAAGAACTGAGTATTGTGAAGGCTGATGTGAGCCTCACTGGAATAAAGTGGCATAAACACCCGATAGTGACTGGTCCAGATGCTCCATGCATCCTTGGCATAGACTACCTCAAGGGAAGTGATTTCGAGGACCCGAAAGGATACCGGTGGTCCTTTGGTACTGCAGCTATTAAGACTGAAAATGGAGAATGGCTGCATGCTTTGTTTGGTCTTTCAGATAAATCCTTTGTAGTGGGTTTGTTGAGAACTATAAACCAGCAGGTGTCGACTGCTACTTCAATAGTGCATTGAAGACAATATTGCGTCAACAGAGATGCTGTGATCCCCATTCACAAGCTGATCCGGCAACTAGAGAGCCAAGGAGTGATCAGCAAGACTCACTCACCCTTCAACAGTCCTGTATGGCCAGTGCAAAAGCCTAATGGAGAGTGGAGGCTGACAGTGGACTATCGTGCCCTGAATGAGGTTACTCCACCACTAAGTGCCGCTGTGCCGGACATACTAGAACTTCAGTATGAGCTGGAGTCAAAGGCAGCCAGGTGGTATGCTACTACTGACATTGCTAATGCATTTTTTTTGTTATTCCTATAGCACCAGAATGCAGGGCACAGTTTGCTTTCACCTGGAGAGGTATCCAGTACACTTGGAATCGACTGCCCCAGGGGTGGAAACACAGTCCTACCATCTGCCATGAACTGATCCATGATGCCTTGGAAAAGGGTGGAGCTCCAGAACATCTACAGTACATCAATGACATCATTGTGTGGGGTGACACAGCAAAGGAAGTCTACGAGAAAGGTAAGTAGATAATTGAAATCCTTCTAGAGGCTGGTTTTGCTATCAAAAGAAGCAAGGTCAAGGGACCTGCACAAGAGATACAGTTTCTGGGAGTTAAGTGGCAAGATGGACATCGCCACATCCCAATGGACGTGATTACCAAAATAACAGCTATGGCCCCACCAACTACCAAAAAAGAAACTCAGTCCTTTTTAGGAACTGTTGGTTTCTGGAGGATGCATATTCCTCTTTATAATCAGATTGTGAAACCTCTCTACGAGGTTACACGGAAGAAGAAAGACTTTAAATGGGGCTCAGAATAACAAGCTGCTTTTGAGAGTATTAAACAGGAGATTGTGCAGGCAAT
The DNA here is from genome assembly GCF_036169615.1 of Heliangelus exortis. Lineage (NCBI taxonomy): Eukaryota > Metazoa > Chordata > Aves > Apodiformes > Trochilidae > Heliangelus > Heliangelus exortis. The sequence continues at coordinate 1,822,087 of NC_092453.1, read as the reverse complement.
GGCCCTTAGACCAATTCGAACAGGGCCAGACATTAAAAATGTGCTTTACACCGGAGATGGAGGTGATGGTCCTACATGGAGCCTCTGGCAGAAAGCTCCAGGAAAGACTCGAGGCCGACCTCTAGGATTTTGGGGTCGAAACTACAAAGGCTCCGAAGCCAACTACACAGCCACTGAAAAAGAGATACTGGCTGCATACGAAGGAGTTAGAGCTGCTTCAGAAGTGATTGGTACTGAAGCACAACTCCTCCTGGTGCCACGATTACCTGTACTGGGTTTTATGTACACAGGTAGAGAATCTTCCCATCATGCTACCGATGCTACCTGGAGTAAATGGATTGCTTTACTCTCACAGAGAGCTAGGATAGGAAGACTTGTTCGTCCAGGAATTGTAGAAGCAATAACACATTGGCCAGAAGGCAAAAACTTTGGAATGCCACCAGAAAAAGTGGTAAAACGGGATGAAGAAGCCCCACCATACGACCAATTACCAGAGGATGAAAAACAATATGCTCTTTCCACTGATAGATCCTGTCATCTGGTAGGAGGCCATCGAAGGTGGAAAGCTGCTGTATGGAATCCTACACGACTAGTTGCAAAAACAGATGAAGGAGATGGTGAGTCAAGTCAATTTGCAGAGGTAAAAGCCATCCAATTGGCTTTGGACATTGCTGAACAAGAAAAGTGGCCGAGACTTTATACTGACTCATGGATGGTAGCAAATGCCTTATGGGGTTGGTTAAAGCAGTGGAAACAAAACAACTGGCAACATAGAGATAAACCTATCTGGGCTGCTGAACTGTGGAAAGACATTGCTGCTAGGTTAGAGAAACTTGATGTAAAAGTACGTCATGTAGATGCCCACGTACCTTCATATCGAGCTACTGAGGAACATCAAAACAACCAACGAGCAGATGAGGCTGCTCAAGTGCTCCAAATAGATCTGGGCTGGGACCATAAAGGTGAACTGTTTTTAGCCAAATGGGCCGACAACGCTTCAGGTCATCAAGGCAGGGATGGAACATATCGATGGGCTCGTGACCGAGGGGTGGATTTATCTTTGGACGCTATTGCGCAGGTTATCCACAATTGTGACATATGTGCTGCAATTAAGCAAGCTAAAAGGTTGAAACCTCTGTGGTATGAAGGGAGATGGTCAAAATATAGGTATGGGGAGGCCTGGCAAGTCGATTACATCACACTGCCTCAAACCCGCCAAGGTAAGCGCTATGTGCTTACAATGGTGGAGGCAAGTACAGGATGGCTGGAAACATATCCTGTGCCTCATGCCACAGCCCAGAACACCATTCTGGGCCTAGAGAAACAAGTCTTGTGGAGACATGGTACACCAGAAAGAATTGAGTCAGATAATGGAACTCATTTCAAAAATAGTCTTATAAATAACTGGGCCAAAGAACATGGTATTGAGTGGATATACCATATCCCCTATCATGCACCAGCCTCAGGGAAAACTGAAAGGTACAATGGACTGTTAAAAACTACCTTAAAGGCAATGGGTGGTGGAACTTTCAAAAACTGGGACAAGCACTTGGCAAAAGCTACCTGGTTAGTTAACACCAGGGGTTCCATCAATCGAGCTGGTCCTGCTCAGTCAGATCTTCTACACACAGTAGATGGGGACAAAGTGCCTGTGGTGCATGAAAAGAATCTGCTAGGGAAAACAGTTTGGGTTTATCCTGCCTCGGGCAAAGGCAAACCCATTCGTGGGGTTGCTTTCGCTCAAGGGCCTGAACACACTTGGTGGGTGATGATGAAAGATGGAGAAGTACAATGTGTACCACAAGGGAATCTAACATTAGGTGAGAATTCCTAATTTCTGCTTGTCTAGCTTAATCAGTAATGCATGGACTCTTTGGGAGTCATGAACTTGTATCCCACCTTAACTAACAGTGTTCTGTGAGTGTTTTTCAGGTTGATTTTGTGATGATGAAATCAGAACTAGATCCATCGGCTGGCACCCAGTAACTTCCTTGAAGTTAACATCTGTAACCTGCAACCTGTGGACCATGGACATGAACTGTGAAAATTGCTCCTTCTTTTGAGAATCTACTATAATAGATGAGCATCTGCAATCATAGACTGAATTACTTAGTGAATTTTAGTACAGAGAGATAGTAATAATTTGTGTATAGTTATGTCTAGGGATAAGAGATAGTAATGATTGGAGCATGACGCAAATGGTATGGAATAAGGGGTGGAATGTCCTGGTTTGGACCAGAATAAAGGTGATTTTCTGCCTTGTACTTTTGCTTTCAGCTAAGTCTCTTGTAAGTAGTTGCACTTGCTGAAATTAACAGCAAGTTTCTCAGACAGTGTGTGCTTCTAGGACTGATAACACTTGATGTTTATAGTTACTGCTAGAGACTGGTATGCAGAGCCAAGGACACTGCTCAGCTCTGAGGAAAACATAAAGAGGTCCAACCTGCATCCCTCCTTTGGGGAGGAATGGACAAGATAGATGCCAGAACTGACCCAACAGAGTATTCCATCCCATATACGTCATCCTCAGTATAAATTTGAGGGATCACGAGGGCCAAGCCATCGATTTCCTGCTTCCAGCTTCCGGCTGCCTGCCCTTCCTGCCTTTCCTGCTTCCCTTTCTTCACCCGGCATCCTGGAAGGATCCCGTCCGTTCGTCTGCCTGTGGTCCTGATCCGTGCCAGCCCATATCTGTGTGTTCCTGCCTCCAGTTCCCAACTGCTGCTGACTCCAGGAGTCCAGCCTGGACTTTCCCAGGGCTGCCCTGCAGCCTCGGTGGTGACGTGAGAGCTATTGGGGGAAAGGGGGGAGGAATGTGGTATCCATTTTCTTGTATATTTGTATATATTTAGTAATTTTTCCTATTTATCATTACTGTTTCATTAAAGTTGTGTAGTTTAGTTTCCAACCCATAAGTCTCTCTCCCTTATTCTCTCTCCTTTCTTATCAGGGAGGAGAGAGAGATTAATAGAGAGCGTCTGTTACTCGGTTTAATTGCCGGACCAGTGTTAAACCGTGACAATAGTATATATAAGTACATATATATATATAGTATATATACTTACTATACTATACTTACAGAGAATACTTGGATGAGTTGGTGAGTTTATGAAGTTTTTTCTCAGAAATTAGCAAAACTGGTTTAAGCCAAGGAATTTCTTTTAAGTGAGCTGTCAAAAACAACCTGTAGCTCAAGAATTCACACTGTATTCAGTGCTCACCCCCCTCTTGCTTGAGTGCTTTTTTCAGAACACAAGGGCATGTGGGCAAGGTGCAGTTCTCTCTGGCTCAAGAGAACTTCTCTAGTGGTCACTGCCTAGCACAGGAGGCCCTAGCCATGCTTTCCACTTGTCTGAAAGCCATTGCCAGAAGGAATGTGTCAACGCAGACTGAGCTGCCACTCAAACATGTAGCTGTCCAGGTTCTCGGGATGTGGGGAGTGCCTGAACCTGTCACTCGTTCTGAAGGCTGGACAACAAGATAACACCTGTGTCCAGTGTGACCAGGTGAATGATCTGCTCAGCATGGTGGCAGAGCTGAAAGAGGAAGTTGAAAGGTTAAGGAGTAGCAGGGAGTGATAGCAGGAGATAGATTGGTAAAGCCAAACCCTACCATCCCTGAGGCAAAGCCAGCAGATGGAGGCTCCACAAAAAGCAGAGGATCCCCTATCCTTGTTACCCGAGAGAAGGAGGGGACCTAAGAGACAGGGGGGAATGGACACAGGTCCCTGCTCAGGGTAGCAAGCAAATCCCTTCTCAGCTTCCCCCACCTTCCCAGTTGCCCCTACACAAATATAGGGCTCCGGATCTTGAGGATCAGGCAGATGAGGATGTAGTTGAACACCCATCCAGGGGGTTTCCTAAGGTGAGTCAGTCAGCCCCACACATTATGGCTGCCTCTGTTAAGAAAAAAAGAAGGGAGAGATTCCTTTGTGAGGGGAACAGTGGGCCCAATATGCCAACCAGACCCTTCCCACAGAGAATTCTACTGCCTACCTGGGGCCTGGGTTAGAGACATTACCAGGAAGCTCCATGGTCTGGTTCAGCCCTCTGATTATTACCCACTATTGCTTATGCAGGTTGGCAGTGATGAAAATAGACTTTAGGGCACTGGGATGATTGGTTGAAGGTTCAGGAGCACAGGTAGTGTTCTCCTCAATTCCTTCAGTGGCAAGGAAGTTTACTGAAAGGAACAGGAAAACACATTTGATTAACACATGTCTTAGAGGCTGGTACCATTGGTTGAATTTTGGTTTTTTGAACATAGGGAGATTTACATGGCACTGAGCCTGCTGGCAAGTGATAGAGTTCAGCTGTCTTGAAGGGGGAAATGGATCCTAGCTCATGAGTTGGCAGGGCTAAAAGAGGGCTTTAAACTAGGCTCAAAGTAAGAAGGGGATAAAACCAGGCCTACTAGAGATGACCCTATGGGTGGCATGTCAAAAGTTGGGGGTTATACTGACAGCCCAGCTCAAGTGCATCTACACCAATGCACACAGCACAGGTAACAAACAGGAGGAGATGGAAGCCACTGTGCAGTAGGACAGCTATGATGTAGTCACCATCATGGAAACCCGGTGGGATGACTCTCCTGACTGGAGAAGGGATAGGAAAGGAAGGAGAGGCGGTGGGGTGGTGCTGTACATTAGGGAATGTTTTAACTGTATAGAGCTTAAGCTTACGATTGTGTTGATAAGGTCGAGTGCTTATACATGTGGATGAGGGGGAAAGCCAACAAGTTAGATATCCTGGAAGAAGTCTCACAATCACTATCCCTTGTTCTAGTGGGGGACTTCAACCTACCAGACACCTACTGGAAATACAACACAGCAGAGAGGAAGCAATCTAGGAGGTTCCTTGAGTGTGTGGAAGATAACTACCTGACACAGCTGGCAAGTGGGCCTACAAGGGAAAGTACCCTGCTAGACCTACTGTTTACAAATGGAGAAGGACTGGTGGGAGATGAATCAGTTGGAGGTTGTCTTGGGCACAGCAAACCAGGATATCACAGAGTTCTTAATTCTTGGCAAAGTAAGGAGGGAAGTCAGCAAAACTACTACCATGGAATTCCAGGGGAAGACTTTTGACTGTTCAGCAAACTGGTTGACAGAGTCCCTTGGGAGGCAGTCAAGGACAAAGGGGTTCAGGAAGGCTGGACTTTGTTCAAGAAGGAAGTCTTAAAGGTATAGGAGCAGGCTGTCCCCATGTGCTGGAAGAGGAAAAATTTTCACTCTGAGGACAGTCAGACATTGGAATGGTCTCCCAGGGGAAGTGGTAGATTCCCCCACTTTGGAAAGTTTTAAGTCTCAGCTCAACAGGGTGCCAAGACATCTCACATAAAAAATAATATTAGAAGGGTTGGATCAAACGATCCTTGAGGTCCCTTCTAACCAAATATTCTATGATTCTGTGATTATATGAAATGGCAGGGAATATGACCATCCTGGCTGAATAGGGAGCTTTTGCTGGGACTCAAGAAAAAGGGTTTACCACTTTTGAAATTAAGTCATACAGAGAAAAAATTGGAAAGGCAAAAGCCTAGCTAGAACTCAATCTGTCCACTGCCTTAAGAGACAACAAAAATGTTTTTACCAATACATTAATAGAACCAGGAAGAATCTCCATCCTTTACTGGATGAGGTGGGAGGGGAGAACATTACCACCAAGGATGAGGAAAAGGATGAAATACTTAATGCCTTCTTTACCTCAATCTTTAATAGTCAGATCAGTTATCCTCAGGGTATTCAGCCCCCTGAGCTGAAAGACATGGATGGAGAGCAAAGCAACCCCCCATAATCCAGGAGGAAGCAGTTAATGACCTGCTATGCCACCTGGACACTCACAAGTCTATGGAGCCAGATGGGATCCACCCAAGAGTATTAAGGGAGCTAGTGGAAGAGCTCGCCAAGCCTCTCTCCATTATTTACCAACAGTCTTAGTTAACAGGGGATGTCCCAGATGACTGGAGGTGTGCCAACATGACACTCATCTACAAAAAGAGCCAGAAGGAAGATCCAGGAAATTACAGGCCTGTCAGCCTGACCTCAGTACTGGGAAAGATTATGGAGAAGTCCACCTTCAGTGTACTCACATGACAAATGCAAGACAGACAGGGGATCAGGCCCAGCCAGCATGGGTTCAGGAAAGGCAGGTCCTGCTTGACCAACCTGGTCTCCTTCTATGACCAGGTGACCTGCTCAGAGGATGAGGGAAAGGCTGTGGATGTTGTCTTCCTGGACTTTAGTAAAGCCTTTTATACCACCTCCAATAGTGTTTTCCTAGAGAAGCTGGTGGCTCATGGCACAGACAGGTGTAGTCTTCACTGGATTAAAAACTGGCTTGATGGCCAAGCCCAGAGTCGCAGTGAATGGAGTTAAATCCAGTTGGTGGACAGTCACCAGTGGTGTTACCAGGGCTCTAGTCTTTTTCAAGATCTTCATCAATGATCTGGATGAGGGGATCGAAAGCACTCAGTAAGTTTGCAGATGACATCAAATTGGACTGGAGCACTGATCTGCCTGACAGAAGGAAAACTCTACGGTGGGACCTGGACAGGCTGTGCATTTCGGCCACAACAACCGCAGGCAATGCTACTGGCTTGGGGGGGAGTGGATGGATAGCTGCCTGGTAGAGAAGGACCTGGGAGTGTTGGTTGACAGCCAGCTGAACATGAGCCACCAGTGTGCCCAGGTGGCCAAGAGGGCCAACAGCATCCTGGCCTATATAAGGAATAGTGTGGCCATCAGGACCAGGGAGGTGACTGTGCCCCTGTACTTGGCACTGCTGAGGCTGCACCTTAAACAGAGTTCAGTTTTGGGCCCCTCACTACAAGAAGGATATTGAGTTGCTGAAACATGTCCAGATAAGGTCAATGAAGCTGGTGAAGGGTCTAGAGCACAGGTGTAATGTGGATACATTGAAAATAATAAAAAGAAAAATGCCTCTTGAATCAGCAAAATTACATCCTAGAATCATTCCTAGAAAATTAAAAGAAGACAGTTTACTCTCCAAACATTTTACAATTCAAGTTGAAGACCAGAGGTAAGTTATAGGTATACACAAGAACAATCAAAATACTCATCAGTATAGTAGGTAGTTATCTAAGCATACCAGAGACCTAAGCATTGTACTGAATTTTAGTAGACACAGCATTTGAAGAGATAGCAAGACTTGGTGCCACTGATCACCACCATCTGGGCTCAGACATTCAGCTAATTTTCAATCCACTTCATAATCTCTGGCCTTTGCAAAACTTCTCCTTCCCCGTTTATTCTCCAGTCCCATCACCACACATAAAACAGTCTCTTAAATGTGGCAACAGGTGGTGCAGGAAACTGAAGTCAGCATGTGGTGGTTCCTCTACCAGTAGCAGTCCCTTTAGAGTCAGACCTCTTGGCCTCTGCTCAGTCTACCACTCAAGCTCCTGCACTCCTGTTCCAGCATGGTCTTCTGTCCCCTCTTTCCTCTGCTCTGGTGTCTTTTGCCTGCTGAGCTGGCAGGAACCAAATGTAACCATTACAGGGCAGTCAGCAACTTTCTCCCACAGGGGTCACCCCTGCAACCCTGTCCTCCCTCCCCCTTAACCTTGCCAATAATGCTCAATACAAAATATCAAAAGGGAACTATTCCAGAATATGCTTTCTTCTACTTCAAGATTTTAAAATCTCAACAGCAAGTGTGAAATTATATAGTTGAGTTAAGCTACCTTTTTTTAAACATACTAGGGAAGAATTTTTCATCAAGAAAGTACATACTAAACTAGGAAAATATTTTTTGCAACAGAAATAGTTAATACAAAAAGGCAATCTCCAATTGTAGAAACCTTCTCCTCGACCTCTCTAATAGCCAAATCAATTTGCCTCCTAAATTCTGTATGCCATCACCAAATTTGCATTTTAAATCAATACAGAAAGCTAAATTTAACCAGTCACATGGTGAAAACAGTAATAAGTACTGTATATTATTCAATTAAATAATTTTGCCATTACTTGAAAATTACTTTAGTGATCCCAGCCCCATTTTTCCACTGTTCATAGATAAAATGCAAATTAGTTAACTAATTTGGTTATTTGTTAACAATAGTTAAAAGTAACTGAATGCTGCACAAATCTACTAACATACCAAGTCACAGACTTTTCCATATAGAAGTATAATTGACTTAGGAGCCATGACATGAATACACATTCCAAAATGCAATTTTTACATCATGGTAAAATCAATACTATAGTTTATTTTCTCCTTCAGTTAATCAACATTTGTTAACAGGGATGGAAGAAGTGAGAGATAAAGCAAGCATCGATTAAAGAAATTATAAAACATGATACTTAATTCTAGCATTAAAATGCAGTAACTACTTCTGTCTCAATAAAACCTATGATTATGCTATACCAGTGCTTCTCCACTAGAATCTTCCAAAGCAAAGTAGCCAAAGTAGAGAGTTAGGACATGACTTTAGGGCACTGTTCTATCAGAAATCATGGCTATCAACGTGTACACGCTTTGTATAAATACTGTGGTTTTAAATATAACATTTGAAAAATGAAAATTTACTACCACTTACAGTAACAAACATTTAGAAAGCATCACATCCATTGCACCTTGAGCATTCGTCCTTAAATTAAAACCTAGATATGCCATTCCCCAGAAGATAATTTTAGATATGCCAAATAAATTCAAATTTTATTTTGTCTTAAGTCATTAAAAAAAAAAAAGGCAGCAATAAAATATAAACTATTTTCATGGAAGCCAGAAGGGGATACTCTGAATAACAGAGGTTGAGAGGTGCTGAACTGAAAATTTGCCTAGAATTAGGAAAGGTCAGAAACATTCTGTCTTGTAGCTCAATATCGCACTTCAGTTCACAACGCATACCTTTTCTAAGAAAAGATGCTCCTTTAAGAACAAAAAATGCTTCTGTTTGTGCTATTGTCATCACAAGAGAAAATTAATCTGTGACAGAAAACTAGCAATACAAAGACACCCGGCAAGTGTTAATTTCAGTTTTTATCACGATCTGAGAGCTACTTAAGATACAGACAAGGAGATAAAGCCAAGAAACCAAAAAAACCCTATACTATGTTTTTTCACTACACAATGCCTATTCTATCATAACAAGTTTTTTTAATAAGACTGTGCCGAGTTGAAACCTTATACTGAACTCCATCTTAAAATGAAAGAAACGGCACTAGATAATTCGCAAGCACAAGACATTTCACCTTTTTGTTGACCACTTTGGTGCACCAGCCCCCTCCCCCCAAAGATACGCGCATTCCAATCAAGCCTCTCTCAGCAGAGCCCAGTCAATTCTCCCCCTCCCTCCAGGCCTTGCTAGCTTTCCAAACCCCCTCCGATTTTAGGTTTCCTTTTGTTGTAAGCAGCAAAACGAAAGGAAAAAGACTCCAAAGCAAGGATCCTTACCCTTAAAGTCCCGCCATGCGCGCAATAAGGAGGGTGAATTCCCGCCCCCCCCCCCCTTTTTTTTTTTATTAATAAAAGATGAAGGGGAAGGAAAAAAAAGCCTAAATACAAGGGAGGCAGCTAAGCAGCAGAGAGAAAGAGAGCCTGGTGAAGGAGCAGGGCGAGTGTCAGCCATGTTGTGTGTGTTGGTCCAGTATTTACAAACCTGCAGCTGCATCAGCGTTTTGAGTCTGGGAGGGGAAAGAAGGGAGAGGGAAAGAAAGAAGAGAGGGAATCGAGGGAGGAGGGGAAAGCAGCGGCGGCGGCAGCAGCAGCAGCAGACAAAGGAACCGAGCAGAAAGAGCGCGCGCGCGCACACATCCACATACATACATACATACATACATACGTACATACGTACACGCGCGCGCTCACGCTCTCTCACTCTTCCTTCGCCCTATTTTCTCGCTCTCGGGGGAGCAGCGGATGGATGATAGAACAGAAGTATACCTCCCTCCGCTTTCCCCAACGTACACTATCAACAGAGAAGCTTGTCTGCCGGGAGCCCCTCGGCAGGCCTCGGCACAATAGTTCCAAAGAGGAAAGGGGGATTTACAGCTGCGACCCCTCCAGCAAGGGATGGACAGGAGGGGGAGTGGTGAACACCAAGAGAACCGTGCCAAACGAAGGCAGCAGTTTCCCGGAGCCTGGAAGAGCGGGGGTTGCCAAGGAGCCGGGGCGCTACGTGGGAAAGGAAGATAGGAACGGTAACAGGAGCCCGAGCCCCCCCCCCCAGCCCACCTCCCGCGCCTTCCGTGCGGGCTGCTGAGAGGGGCAGCGAAAAATAATTGGTAACAGACGGCACACCACAAATATATAAATAACGTCGGCCTCGTGGGTGGGGAGGGAAAGGTAGGGGCAACGGCTCCAAGTTCATCCTACAGCGACTCCCTCTGGTTTTGCCCAGTACTAGACTAGGGTAAGCTAGGCCAAGGGCGGCGCGACGGGCTGCGCTTTCCCGTCCTGTACCCTCCCCCCCATACACACACCGCAATCGTTATTCACGTACCTGCTGGGGGGGGGATGGGTGCTTTGGAGTGCCAGGAGGGCAGCCTAGAAGCGTTAGGCGTTGCAGCCGCAGCAGTCCTCCTGTCTCCCTAGGCCACTCAGATTCTCTGCACAAGTAATAGGGACAGCTGCTCCCCTTGTCTCGTTTGTCCCCCTCCGCCGTCACCACTGCCGCCTCCTGCTTGCCTCTCCCACATTTGGATCCTCCTCTTCATACACTAGCTCCACCGTCAGGATAGAGGCCTCCTCACCTTCCTGCCAAATAGTGAGCTACCCGCATCGAGACGTTCAAAACACTGGGCCGAACACCGCCCTCCTCCCTTCCGCCAACGTGCAGGCGCACTGCAAATTCCGAACTGCGCCAGGAGTACAGGAAGCAATCCACCACTACTCGCTAGCGCGCAGTCGCGCTCATAGTTGCTGCTGCTCCTCCTCCACTGCCGTCTCCTGGCACTCCGGCGGCGGTCGCAGTGGAAGGTTGTGTGCGCTCCACCGCAAATGGTTCTTTGTTGGCCCTTCTTCAAACACAGGACACTAGCCCTTGGAGCAGCGAACATCCGTATTTTCCTCCTTTCCCCTCCCGTCCGTCTGCCCACCGCGGTGGGTTCAGTGCTGCCTCTCGAGGTGGCCACAGTGCAGCGATACTGCTTCCCTAACCAGGCCTTGGGGAGCCAGCTGCCCCCTTACCATCATAGGAATGAAAATACATAAGCCATCTGTCACGCCCCACAAGGTGGGGGCAGCACTGTCACGTCTCATAAAGTGAGCACGGCTCCCCAGATGTAGGGGCCAAACAAAATATCACGTACCACGGAATGGGCATGTCTCTACGTCCCACATAGTGGACACAGGTAGGGTTCCCCAGAGTGGGGGTCGACCCAGGAAGATTTGGACTGGACCCCCTTGCTTTCTAAACTCCCTCAGAGAGGAGCCTAGGTGCGGCTGGGCCAAATCCTTCTCCTCCTCTAATTAATCTCTTTTAACAACCCATTCGGTGAGATTAAGTTCGGGAATTCTCTGCGCGGTACGCAGGAGTAAGGTTATTACCCAGGAGGTTTTTATAAAAATTCAACTTTACTTAAAAGTGAGATTATAAAGCATGTGAGATTACAACTAGCAGAATTATAAAGGAAGGTACTTTTAAAGCAATGGATTACAATTTAGCAAAACTTAAGGAAGTTGTCAACAGAACAGGTTACAACTAACAAAACTTAATAAAGCAACGGGTAGTAAAGCTTAACAAAGTTGGAAACTGTGTTACCCTCATGTGCCGAGATAAGGTTAGAAAGAGAGAGAGAGAGAGAGAGAGAGAGAGGGAGGGAGGGAGGGAGGGAGGGAGAGAGAGGTAAAGATTAAGAAGAGATAGAGAAGATATCCCCACCCTTGGATCCAGCAATGAAGTTCAGGTCCTTAGATGGCAGGCACGCATCCGGCATTTCGGGTGTGCCTCTTATGCTGCCTGACCGTACCATTTCGGGGGGGGGGCTTTGGCATATCTTGCACAACCAGGTGGTCAGTTGGACCCCTCCAGATGGGATGACACAGCAATAACCCTTATTTCTGCACATGTGCCCTCTCCAGTGGCTTTACCCGGGGCACACACAAGATGTCACTCTGCCTCCACAGAGTGCAGCTTGCCTACCCCTGTCCCTTATTGTATAAGGACAGTGTCCTGCCTATCAGGGTGGCCATCAAACGGAGCTCCCCTTGCAAGGTAAGTGTTCAGCTTATTGGGATAGCCGCTAAAGGAGGGGCTGCTCTTGCAAGAATCGGGCCCTGCTTATCAGGGTGGTTACCCAAATGAGGGTCTCTCCTTGAGAGAACAGAGTCCAGATGGCTATCGAATGAGGTCTCCACCCAAGAACAGTGTCCACTTTGTCAGGACGGCTGTTTTGAGACAAATATTCTTTTCAGGATTCTACACCATCATAAGAAAGAAAAATCAGCTATGGATATCCTGTGTTACAAAACAGTTCATGCCGATTGAGGAGAGAGGCTAGGATGCAAAGTATAGAATTACAAAGATAAATATTTATTAATGAGCATGAGATGTCTCAGCCAAACTGGGTACACCCAAAGGATTTTTATGTAAAGGTTTTATACTGTACACTACTGTCCTGGTTTGGGCCAGGATAAGGGTGATTTTCTGTCTTGTGCTTTTGCTTTCAGCTAAGTCTCCTGTAAGTAGTTGCACTTGCTGAAATTAACAACAGACAAATTCTCAGACAGTGTGTGTTTCTAGGACTGATAACACTTGATGTTTATAGTTACTGCTAGAGACTGGTATGCAGAGCCAAGGACACTGCTCAGCTCTGAGGAAAACATAAAGAGGTCCCACCTGCATCCCTCCTTTGGGGAGGAACGGACAAGATAGATGCCAGAATTGACCAAACAGAGTATTCCATCCCATATCCGTCATCCTCAGTATAAATTTGAGGGATCACGAGGGCCAAGCCAGATTTCCAGCTTCCAGCTGCCTGCCTTTCCTGCTTCCCTTTCTTCACCCGGCATCCTGGAAGGATCCCGTCCGTTCGTCTGCCTGTGGTCCTGATCCGTGCCAGCCCTTATCTGTGTGTTCCTGCCTCCAGTTCCCAACTACTGCCGACTCCAGGAGTCCAGCCTGGACTTTCCCAGGGCTGCCCTGCAGCCTCGGTGGTGACGTGAGAGCTATTGGGGGAAAGGGGGGAGGAATGTGGTATCCATTTTCTTGTATATTTGTATATATTTAGTAATTTTTCCTATTTATCATTACTGTTTCATTAAAGTTGTGTAGTTTAGTTTCCAACCCATAAGTCTCTCTCCCTTATTCTCTCTCCTTTCTTATCAGGGAGGAGAGAGAGATTAATAGAGAGTGTCTGTTACTCGGTTTAATTGCCGGGCCAGTGTTAAACCGTGACAACTACAAAGCTATGATATGGATCATCCAATTAATTACTAATGCATATTTCTAATTATCCAATCATAAATGTGCATAAGCACAAAAGCATAGCAACATACATTACAAAAGTATATTTTGTAGGTATTGCAGCATCTTTATCTGTTAGCATCCTTGTGGTTTATCTGTTTATCCAGATGTTTCCATCATCAACTTGTGCAAAGTTACTAGCCATCAGCAATTCATGTTTGTCTTAGATATGGATCCTTCAGTTAAGGAAACCTCTGTTCTCACAAAAATTCTTAGTCAATCACTGTCTTTAGTAGGAGTCTTGATTCTCCAGATAACGAGGCAGCATTTATATGCTAGTAATGTTCTTAGTTTCTAATGAATGTACAGTCTTGATAATTTATATCATGCCTACTAGAAATTAAAATAAAGATTTAGACAAAATGATGAAAATAAGATGTGCTGTCACCAAATCACCAAATGTCTATCACATTTTCTACACTAATCAAGGATATAATTTCAAGAGCTTTTCATAGCTTTAGATTGACAAAGAACAAAATGGAAAACAAATAAAATTATGTTCTCTGTCAAATGAAGTAATTGGTTAAAAAATCAAAGCAGGTGAACAGCTGAGACTGTTCTAACAAATCTGTCTTATAGTAGCTTCAATAAAACAGCAAGAAGTTTTAAATTCAGATGATGTAAATAAATAAATAGAATAGTTCCAGTTGGAAGGGTTCTGCAATGATCATCTAGTCCAACTGCATGGAACTTCAGGAAAACTTCAGTCCAACTTCAGGAAAAATTGCCTTCTTTAAGTTAATCTTGCATACTACAGGAAGTGATGAATAAAGTCCAGCTTTTAAGACAAATGCTTCTATTACTACAAAATTTAAACCCAGCTGTATCAGATATTACTTCCTTCTGCCAGCTTTGTAATAACATATTTAACTTCAAGGAACAGGCTTGTAACAAATCAGCTTTATTTAGAATTGGAAAATATGTTAAAAAAATTGAAAAACATAAAAATAAGTCAGTAGTTCAATTTGAGCAAACCCCAAAAACTAAGATTTAAGAGGTTTGATAAGTTCAATCTCCAGTTTATTGGGCTAGATGCATTCAACTAAGCAAAAAGGTTTTCAATAAGAAATGACTAATACTAGAGAGCTAGTGGATTTGCTGTAAAAATATATAACATATAGGTCAAGATATTAATCACAGAATCACGTGAGTTGGAAAACACCTTCAAATCATTAACTCCAACCATTAACCTAACACTGCCAAGACCTTAACAAAGCCATATCCCTAAGTACTACAACTATACCACTCTTAAATGCCTTCAGGGATAGTGACTCCACCACTGCCCTGGGCAGCCTGTTCCAGTGTCTGATAACCCTTTTGGTGAAGAAATTCTTCTTAACATCCAATCTAAATCTACTCTGGTGCAACTTGAGGCCATTACCCCTTGTCCTATCACTTGTAACTTCAATGAACAGACTGATCCCCACCTCTTTACAATCTCCTTTAAGGTAGTTGTAGAGAGTGATAAGGTCTCTTCCAGCCTCCTCATCTCTAGGCTAAACAACACCAGCTCCCTCAGCTGCACCTCGTAAGACTTGTGCCCCAAACCCTTCATCAGCTTTGTCGCCCTTCTTTTGAAAAGCTCTAGTAGGTCAGCGTCCTTTCTGTAGTGAGGGGCCCAAAACTGAACTCAGTACTCAAGGTGCAGCCTCAGCAGTGCCAAGTACAGGGGCACAGTCACCTCCCTGGTGGCTCATGTTGAGATGGCTGTCAACCAACAACTCCAGGTCCCTCTCTGCTGGGCAGCTTTCCATCCACTCCCCCCCAAGCCTGTAGCATTGGTGGGGGTTGTTGTGGCCGAAGTGCAGGACCTGACATTTGGTCTTGTTGAAACTCATACGATTGGCCTTGGCCCATCCATCAAGCCTGTCTAGATTCCTCTGTACAGCTTCCCTACCCTGCTTCCGTACTGCTTCCCTTCAGGCAGTGTGGGAAAAATCCGCGGAGGCTTAAAGGACGACATGCAGTCACCAGTATGGTTAAAGTGAAGTCGTTTATTAACAGTGGACGCTCGCTTTATATAGAGCCTTTGTTTATATAACGATATCTTGCAGGTGGCTATATCTTGGACACAAATTCTGTTCTCACAGAACTTCTGCTGGCTACCTCATTATCCTGTTGTTCTTCTTTTCTGCTGCCAGCTCCCTTATCTTTTTCCCATAGCTCATCTTTCAGTAACCTTGCAACTGGGTCTCAAGGCCCTTAGTTTACTCTAGCTAAAGCTAAATAGTCAGGATTGCTCACATGTCTGTTTTCTTCCAGACAGTTTCCCAACATATCCCTCTTTCTGTTTTTGAGCAATCCTGACTTACTTCATCACGTGAGATAACATGCTAATAATACATTGCCATAAACAACATACTAATAATACGAAAGCATCAAAACCAATAATAACAAATATAATTGATAAACCTTGTCTAATTAAATCTCTAAGCTATCCCTATATCCTTAAGTGATTTAACCATTAATTTAACCCAGTATATGCAACAGTTAATTTTTCATGTTATCTTAATCAATCGTTTTTGGTTGTGAATTGACTCTGAATGATCAGATAAATTCATGCAAATGCACTCCATCAAAGTCTTCACAAACATAACCTAAAAGCTAATAATAAAAAGTCAGTGGCAGCACGATATTGTAAAACTGCATGTCTGATACTATCAATATCTTTTAGCATCTGTGTTAAAATACCAGAAGTTAAGTTCATCTACTTAGCAGTGCAACAGAATAGCACAATCAACAATCAACACATAGACAAGGGATCCCATAATCAACATATAAACTATCACATGAATTACAACATTAACAAGAACCTATTATCAACACAATATGAAAAGTACATTTCACACTGCAGTAGAAGGACTTAAATACCTTTCTAGTATGAGGAAGGTCTGGTGTCCACTGGCGCGTAGAACCAAGAGGGTAGAGGAGGCTTATCCGACAAAAATTCGTCAGGGGGCCCCAAAAGCGTCCCCAGACCCCTCCCGGGTCACGGCACAGTGGAGTCCTAGTTTCCTTCATGGTTGCCAAATTGAGGCTCAAAAAGGCCTAATAAAATTCTTTAGAGACAGAATTCCAAGCCTTTAAACAGCAAAGGCACACTCCTCCCCCCCCCCTTTTTTTTTTTTCCTCTGCTGTGGTGTCTGCAGCAGGGTTCATTTTCTGAGCAGCAGCAGTGTCAGTGGGGACAGAGACAGCAGCTGCAGCTGTAGCAGATACACTGGCAATGCTCACCAGCCGTATCTGAGCTATGCCCTTGTGTGCGGGGGGGCAAGAAGCGGCTGAGGAGGCAGGAGTGGGGGTGCTCTCTGTACGAGGCGCAGCTCTCACTCTCCGCAGCAACTCTCGGCCTCCGAAAAGGCATACTCATTCTCATAAAATCTGGTGAAGTTAGCCTAAAGTTAAATGAGTGGTACAATCTCCCAAACCAAAACTCAAGTGTAATTACCAAGTTTTTTTTTTGTTTTTTTGTTTTTTTTTTACCTCTGTATCAAACACCAGTGCACCATGCACCACAATATAAATCAATATTGAGAACCATATTGCAATGATGGTCCTTAAGCAGCTTTATCTGCTTCTAGCATTTGCTCAGAAGCTTCTAACAATTGGGCTGCTGTAGCACCTTTTGGGAGTAGTCCCAACACACGTTTAGTTTTTTTCATTAGCATTGTCATATGCTGACATATAAATAATTTTGTTTTCATCTTTTCTGTCAAATCGGGATGTGTGTGATATTACCACTGAATATAAGTGATCCACAAATTTTGGATATGGCTCTGCTCTCCCCAGCTTAATATTTGTAAAAGAGAGAGTTGCTTGTGCAGGATCATGCACAGTTTGCAAAGCTTTATACGCCAATTCTTGTGAAAGTTGTAACACTTCAGTTTGAAACCATGCCTGCAAATCTGCACATACAAAAGGACAAGCACCAAGTAACATTTATGCTTGTGCTCCGTATAATGCATCGGTGTTCTGTCTAGGAATCACAGCTTCATTTTCACACAGCATTTGCCTGTTGCGGCGAGCCTTCTTTCTCTCGGGGACTCAGTTCTTCTCCGGGAGCTCTTTCCTGCTGTTCCTCTCCTCAGGCATCTTCATCTGCTTCTGACTGCTTCTGGGAGCATGCCTTTTACCTAGCCCTTCAGCCCCGCCCATTTCCGGCTGGGGCAGGCCCTAATTAGTGGGCACACCTGGGCTTAAGCTCCCAGTTCATTATCAGTGACACCTGAGGACTTGTGGTCTTCTCTACATTTCCCCCCTTTTTGTTGTTTATTGAAAAAAAAAAAAAATAAACTGCATTTTTTCAATAGGCCTTGACATTTTCATTATTTTTTTTTTCAGCATTTACAATAATTTACAATTCATATTTTTAAAACATTTCATTCGGACATAATTCATTTAAAGTAAATGCTTTGGGCCCCGCAGGGCACTCAGCTAAGAGCATCGAGGGGGCACCGGATAAACATTTAATTCATTATCTTTCATTATTTTTCAACATTTACAACAATTTACAATTCATTTTTTTGAAACATTTTTACAATTCATTTTTAAAACATTTCAAACATTTTTACAATAATTTATAAAGTAGATGCTTCGGGCCCCGCGGGACACTCAGCTAAGAGCATCGAGGGGGCGCCGGATAAACATTTTTTCAATAAATATATTTCTCGAAGTAAACGCTTCGGGCCCCGCAGGACACTCAGCTAAGAGCATCGAGGGCGCGCCGGATAAACGTTTAATTATTTTCGTTATTTTTCAATAAATATATATTTTTTCTTAGCCTTTATGGAGGGAAAGTTCAGGCTCTTACCGGCCTTTTTTGCTTTGGTCTTTGTTATCAGCAGGAGATGAGGTCTCATGAGCACCAGCTCAGCTTTCGCTGGTACTCGCCACCTTGGAATGCCTGGCCATGCAGAGACTTCTCCGAGCATTCGGCGCACCAGTCTTATCGCGTGTCCCTAGGGCCCCGTTTTCAGGACCGCACTATCGCGTGTCCCTGGGGGCTCCGTTTCAGGACCGCGTTGCGTGTCCCTGGGAGGCTCCGTTTCAGGACCGCGTTATCGCGTGTCCCTGGGAGACTCCGTTTCAGGGGCCGCACTGACTTGATGCGCACTCAGAGCTCCGCTTCAGCTTCAGCATTCCTCGGGCTTGAGTTCCACGCGCCAACTTGCTGCGCCTTTCGAGCCTCATTCTTCTCTCCCGCCTGGCTCGCCATACCGGGCTGTTGTATCTCGCCGTGCTGGGCTTCTATTTTTGAGCTTCTACACACCGCCTTCCGCATTTAAGCTAGGCCTCGTGGAGCTTGTTCCCGTGGTTGCGTTTTTGGAGCTCTTTTCTTGAGCGTCCCGCACCACTGTGGTGTCTCCATCTGACATGGTTGCGTATTTCGAAGCTCTTTATATCGCCTTCTGCATTTAAGCTAGGCTTTATAGAGCTTCCCGCAACCAACGTGGTCGTGTAGAGCTTCTTATATTACCTCAGCGTTCACAGCTGCTGTTATTGCCCGCATTCTCCACCAGATGTTGCGGCGAGCCTTCTTTCTCTCGGGGACTCAGTTCTTCTCCGGGAGCTCTTTCCTGCTGTTCCTCTCCTCAGGCATCTTCATCTGCTTCTGACTGCTTCTGGGAGCATGCCTTTTACCTAGCCCTTCAGCCCCGCCCATTTCCGGCTGGGGCAGGCCCTAATTAGTGGGCACACCTGGGCTTAAGCTCCCAGTTCATTATCAGTGACACCTGAGGACTTGTGGTCTTCTCTACATTTGCCATTTGTGATGAAATTGGAATTGTTGAGAAGGAGTTAACAGAGTATTAATGAGCATTTTTGTGTCATATGGCGTCAACAATTGAGCAGTAAAAAGATGTTGCAAAATAGATTGAGCAAATGACGATTTCAAACCATACTGCGTAATGGCAGCTTTGGCTTCTTTCATCATTTTCCAATCTAATGTGACCCATTGACCTCCTCCTCCTGGTCCCACAATCACTGGAAAAGCCATTGGACCCATATTGGGAACCATTTCTCCTTCAACTATAGCATTTTGAATAATTCCCTTCCACCTAGTTACTGGATACACACTTCCATACCCCCACCCCCACTGTCCCCCCCACCACCCTCCCCTCCCCCGTGTTGGATTTGGAAGAGGTGGAGCAGTGGGTGTTAAAGGGTTAAGGGAAGTAGTAGCAGGGATAGGGAACGGATCAGGGGATAAAAATGGATTAGTGCCCCTGGGTTGTTCAGGGTGTTCCCCGGAGCAAAAAACTAGGGTTTTTTCAGGGGTATACTCATCCTTGGTCTCCAGTTCTTTCAGTTTCTTCAGCAGTTCCCTGAGTTGCTTTTCTCCGAGTCCCAGTTCTTTCCTTGGTTGTTGCTCTATAGCAGGCACGGATGGTGTTGACAGGTGAAGCAGAGGATTAATTGATGGCAACTGTGGTCAAGAAGATAAATCAGGCATCGGCATCGGAGGTGGAGAGGAAGGCAGCGGTGACAGAGTGTTCAGGAGCCACAGCAGGTGGGCGGGAGGGGGGGACTGCATTCCAAGGTTCCTCGTCTGTGTTCCCCGGCTTCTCTCCCTCTGGGTCCTCCGACGATTCTGGTGGTGTTTTCGGTCGCTTTTCGTTTTGCTTCTCAGTCCCATTTTTGCTTTTCATCCGACCCCCCAGGGTCAAATGGCACAGTTGGCTGAGCTTGAATCAGTATAGTCCCTTCAGGTGCTGGTAGGGGTATTTTAGGTGTCTCAAATAACTGTTTAGAGGTCAAGTCCATATTTTGAGCATTCATCGGTATTGGTAGATCAGGTGTTAAGGCAGCAAACGCTGAGGCTGCTGCTCTTTCACTTTTCATTTCTTTTAAGGTTTCTCTAATCAATTTCCAGAGTGTGGCTAAGCGTCGTGCCTCCTTATCTCCATGGCTAATTTTATCCCATAGGGCAGTACCTATGGCTTCCCAAGTAGGTAACTCAAAAACGGTACCCATCGAGGGGATCAAGTGTCTATCCCGTGCCCATTTCAGTAATTCTCGTAAGGTCCTGCCTTCGTGTGATAAACCTCTTAGAGAGAATACATTGTAGGAGCTTAACTACTGCCTCCTCTTCTTTAGAGAGTGTAGACCCCATCTCCTCCCCAGCCGCTCACCTTTTTCTTGGCAAGATTCTTCAATTCCGAGGTACCTCTTTCGTTCCGTTGCCGGGCACCAGCTACATAGACCGCTGGGGCAGCAGTCTCCTTTCAACTGGCTTCTCCGCTCCTGCCGTACCGTTGCTTCGGTCGGCTTTTTCGCTACCCTCTCATTCCAGCTGTCTTCATCGCTCCTAGAAGCAACAGCGAGAGGGTCCCTGTTCGGGCGCCAAATGTGGGAAATCCGCGGAGGCTTAAAGGACGACACGCAGTCACCAATATGGTTAAAGTGAAGTCGTTTATTAACAGTGGACACTCGCTTTATATAGAGCCTTTGTTTATATAACGATATCTTGCAGGTGGCTATATCTTGGCCACAAATCCTGTTCTCACAGAATTTCTGCTGGCTACCTCATTATCCTGTTATTCTTCTTTTCTGCTGCCAGCTCCCTTATCTTTTTCCCATAACTCATCTTTCAGTAACCTTGCAACTGGTCCTCAAGGCCCTTAGTTTACTCTAGCTAAAGCTAAATAGTCAGGATTGCTCACATGTCTGTTTTCTTCCAGTTTCCCAACACACCATCCCCCATCTCCACTTAGACAACAGTCTGTAAGACCTCACTAGCACTTTTACCTAGAAGCCCTGGCATGCTGCTCATGGGCTTCTCTCTAGTAAGCCTGGTTTCATCCCCATCCCCCTTCAAACCTAGTTTTAAGCTCTTTCAATGAGCCCTGCTAACTCTTCTCCCAGGATCCTTCTTCCCCTACGAGTTAGTCTTTCCCCACCTGTTACCAGCCAAAGTTTGTATGAAGCTTTCACCACATGGACCGTGTGCACTGGATTTCATCTGGTCATTATCCAGGTTTTTATGTATCACAGAGTAACATAATGTTAGGGGTTTCCAGAGGAGGTTCACCTACAGGAGGTTGCACAGGATGGCATCTGGGGGGAGGGAGGAGAAGCTGAGGTGAGAGAGAGTGTTCAGGATTGTTTCTGCATCTCATTAGGAAAGGCCTAATAACAAATGGCTTAATGTGATAATTGCTCTAATAAGGCAAAATAAAAAGAGGTATATAGATAGCAAGTAGATCTTATATCCCTTCAGATGATGGGTACCCCCCTTCATGCAGTATCAGACAGAGCTTGAATCAATTTTCCCACAAAATACTGTTCAGATCAGATCCTGTCTATGGAGAAAAGCTCTCTCTTTTGGTCATTCAAGTTAATAAATAATTTCCTTACAAGAAAACAACTTAGTCTAGTTTACATGAGAATTTCTTGCTCCACTTTGAGATAAAAGCAAGGCCCTGCAGGTGGTATAACCACTTGTCATGGTTTAACACTGGCCCGGCAATTAAACTGACTAACAGATGCTCTCTATTAATCCCCCTCTCCTCCCGGATAAAGAAAGGAGAGAGAATAAGGGAGAGAGACATGTGGGTTGTAAACTAAACTACACAACTTTAATGAAACTGTAATGATAAATAGGAAAAATTACCAAATATATACAAATATACAGGAAAATTGATACCACGTTCCTCCACCCTTTCCCCCAGTAACTCTCACGTCACCACCAAAGCTGCAGGGTGGCCCTGGGAAAGGCCAGGCTGGACTCCTGGAGTCAGTAGCAGTAGAGATCTGGAGGCAGGAACACACAGATATGGGATGGCACGGATCAGGACCACAGGCAGACGAATGGACGGAATCCTCCCAGGATGCCAAAGAAAACAGGGAACGGGTGAAGGAAAGGAAGCAGGAAAGGCAGGAAGGGCAGGAGGCTGGAAGCTGGAAGCATGGCTTGGCCCTCGTGATCCCTCAAATTTATACTGAGGATGACGTATATGGGATGGAATACTCTGTTTGGTCAATTCTGGCATCTATCTTGTCCGTTCCTCCCCAAAGGAGGGTTGCAGGTGAGACCTCTTTATTCCTTCTGGAGGGTAAAATGTTCCTCAGAGCTGAGCAGTGTCCTTGGCTCTGCACACCAGTCTCTAGCTGTAACTATAAACATCAAGTGTTATCAGTCCTAGAAGCAGACACTGTCTGAGAAACTTGCTGTTAATTTTAGCAAGTGCAAGAGACTTACTGAGTACTTACAAGAGACTTAGCTGAAAGCAAAAGCACAAGACAGAAAATCACCTTTATCCTGGCCCAAACCAGGACAGTCTCCCAACACTATGTCCTTTATGGAAGCAGATTCTGATCCAAACCCATTGGATAACTTGTATGAAGCAGGCTAAAGTGACACTGGACGAAGAGGTAGAAGGGTGTCAAGACCCAGGGTCTGCCACCCGCATAGCATGGGGATGGAAGGATTCTGGGGATTTGGGAGTGCTACCACACAAACACAATTATGGTTAATTAAGTTAGCTTACCAAGTAGAAAAATTAGCTAACACTACTGAAACTAGTATACTGTTGCTAAATCAGCAACATCACATCAGCATCATCACATGGCCCTAGATTTAATGTTAGCACATCAAAATGGTCTTTGTGGTTACTTGAACCTCTCTAATGATTGTTGTGTCCATATCCCTAACGTCACACTGTAGCTTAATGTACAACTTGAGAAGACATAAGAGGTAGCAAAGGATACCCGTGAGCTCCAAGAATGTTAATGTTAACGTTGTTAACGTTAATGTTAATGTTAATGTTAACTGACTTTCAAAGGTATTTAGCTGTTTTAGACTTGGTGTCACTGGTTGGATCCAAACTTTGATACAATTTGTGGTGATTTTCATTGTGATTGTAATTATGATGGGTATATCAGTATCCTGTATAAAATCAACCATTATGAAAGCTCTTAACTTATGATTGGTCCAACTAACTGACTATACTCCTTTACAGAATGATAAGCAGGACTTTATTGATGTCCTAAATACTGAAAGTTTAATCTAATACTAGATGGACTCATGGGGTGAAGGGATGTGTATGATAGCAATGGCTCACACGACATGAGCACCCAGACTGGGATCAAAACCACAACCATCTTTGTATCATAGGAACCCCAGGCATAACGCATAGCAATACTCTCCTGTCACTACAGAAACAATATCTGTGAACTGAGAAGGACAAAATGGATTTGTATTTAGATTTGTCACTACATTATGGGGCTATTCTTTTGTTAACTGTTATTATAATAATTCTTTTGAGACATATGTTTGATTGTTAAGTATTGATTTGTTACAGTTTTCAAGAGATTTATGTAACCAGCATAAGCATGTAGATTAGTCTGTTACTTTTATACTTCCTTCTGACTATCCTATCACCTCCATATCTCCAATTAAACTCTCATTCTTCTCCCTCTCTCTCTTTTGGCTTCCTGCTATTACCACCTAGAGACTGTTTAAAGTTGTCATCTGAGTCATGGGGTGATGTGAGGTTCCAGTCAGGATTTGCCTCAAGCAACAAATTGGCAACTAAAAGGACAACCCCCCCTCTCCCCAAGAATAAGGGACTGGGGGGAGAAGAAATGTTGCCTGGAGTTCTGCATAGGACTGGCCTACCACCCCATGCCACAGAATCCAGCAGCTGGCGATGCTCTTATCTTTCTCTCTCTCTAACAGCAGGATGAATGATGTATTGTCTCAAGCAGTCTGAGGGCCTTGAGAAGAGATGGGAGGTGAGGCTGTAAAGCTTGAGAAGAGACAGCCTGAGAAGAGATAAGAGGGAAGTCATAAAGTTTGAGAAAAAAACAGCTCCTTGACAGGCCCAGGTTGGATACTGTTAATTAAGGGAGATAATTAGAGGAGCAACACCTAGCCAAAGACTGTTAATTCTGCTGATGCAGCAGATGGTGGACAAGCAACAATTGGCTAGTGGCTGAGGAGAAGCAAGAAATGGATAGCATAAAAGGAAAAGACACTAACTCATTGCTGCTCCAAGGATTGGACCACCAACCCCTCCCCCCCCACCTTCTTCTCTGCAATGAGACCAACAGAACATCGCTGGATCCGTGGTCACTTTCTTCCCCCCTCTATCTCTCTCCTTCTCTTCCTCCACCTTTGGGTGGTGCTTTATTTTTCCCTTTCTCTCTTTATTTTTTTTCTCTCTCTCTAGGATTAGGCTAACAACTATGGTTTTAATGCCTATAAGTTTTGTCCGTGTTCAATAAAATTGTGTAGTTGCACGTGATACTGTGTTATCTTTGTCCTTGTGGGATCCAACAAGAATTTCCATGTTTCCAGTCTTTGGAACATGACAAATGTTAAAGAATGAATCTCAGAGGAGAGTCAGGAGGTATTTCACTGGAAGCAGTTGTACCCATACTGCAACTGTAAAAGAATTACCACTGTTTCAAACACAGCTCTGGCAGAAACAAATACCCCCCTTGCTTTTCCATGCACCTATGTGTGAAACGTCCCTGATGTAAACACTTTAAAAATACAAAATTATGTCTCTTGAATCAATCTTTTTTTTTCTTTCTCCCTGCTATGTTGCAACATTTTGTCAATTTACATATGTTTACCTCACCATATGCCTGACAGACACCTAAAAGATAAGAATGCTAATCAGGTCGTCTCCTGGTGCATGATGGAGACAATGAAGGTAGCAGGACACCCAAAAACACTAAAAGATAAGGATGACTCATCTCCGGGAAGTCTGGAAATCTGTATGTATCAGGGACTTATGCAAAAAAGGGACCCCTTTTCTTTTCCTGTATAAAAATCGCCCAAAAAGAACCGAAAAGCCAGCCAGCAGCTCGGAGGAGCCAGCATCTCAGAAGGACACGTGGAAGCCAGCTCCTGTGACTACAAACTCCAGCCAGCTCGGCGCAAAAAGGCGGCAAGCAGCTCTGAAGGCCCAAGCGGAAAGCGGCGAGGCGGCTTTCTTCTAGACCCCCCCTCTCTCGGCACTTCGGCTTCAGCTACGGGACAGAGAAGCGGCAGGAGCGACAGACCCTACGCACCCGACCACAGCCAGAGGCCAAGGCCGGCGGACGGTGATAACATCTTAATTACCCTCCTTCTTTTCTCTTCTTAACGACTCTTCTCTCCAAAGTAACTAATTGTATAAATCCTAAATAGATCCTTTTAACTTGTTTAAATCATAAAGCCTGGTTATTTTTGTAAATTCACGCGTCGTCTATGAGTAGTGGCTGAAATTTCCTCGCAAACAAAATATAAATAATAACTCGGATCGTAACAGTCCCCAATTTAGTTTTATGGTACCAATGAAACTGACTACATTACAGCGAATATTCCAAATAGCTCCCCCATATATTTTATAGTGTCGCACCTTTGAGTCACTTACCACCCGATGCTGGAGAGGATCTGCCAGAGGTCCCTGATCCCTGGTCAGTGCATGCTGGAGCCTCAGGCAGTCCAGTCCACTGTCGGGAGGCAAGACGACCTGGGTAAGGCTCTATAGCAGTCCCATTTGGGTTGCCAGAAATGTTGTCCCAAAAGTGGGGTCTGTCACTTGGTGTGCAATAAGCCAATCCACACACAGAGTTGAGATATTTAATATCCATCTCTGCGCAGAAAAGAAGTTGGTATTTGTGGTATTCCACAAAGCAAGCTCAGTTTCCTGAAATGCAAGTGCTACTTTTATCCTTGTGGGATCCAACAAGAATCTCCACACTGCCTTTGGAATGTGACAGGAGGCACTATGGGCTTCTGTGAGAAGCTGTTCAAAGCTTCCCCTGTGTCCAGTGGAGCCAATGACAGCCAGCTCCAAAACAAACCCGCCACTGACCAAGTCTGAGACAATCAGAAATACTGGTAGTGCTTCTGTGATAATATATTTAAGAAGAGGGGGAAGTTGCTGTACAACAGCAACTGCAGCTAGAAAGAGGAGTGATATGCAACAAAACTCTGCAGACACCAAGGTCAGTGAAGAAAGAGGGGGAGGAGATGCTCCTGGAGCCAGAGCAGAGATTCCCTTGCAGTCTGTAGTGAAGAACATGGTGAAGCAGGTTTTCCCCCTGCAGTCCATGAAGAACCCTATTCCAGAGTAGATGGATTCACCCAAAAGAGGCTGTGACCCTGCGGGAAGCCTGTGCTGGAGCAGGTTCTTGTCAGGACCTGTGGAGATAGGAGTCTACAATGGAGCAGAGTTGCTGGCAGGACTTGTGGCCCTGTGGAGAACCATGCTGGAGCAGGTTCTTGTCAGGACCTGTGGAGATAGGAGTCTACAATGGAGCAGAGTTGCTGGCAGGACTTGTGGCCCTGTGGAGACCCATGCTGGAGCAGTCTGTTCCTGAAGGACTGCACCCCATGGAAAAGACCCACAGTGGAATAGTTCTTGAAGAACTGCAGTCCGTGGGAAGGACTCACATTGGAAATGTTTATAGAGAACTGTCTCCCATGTGAGGGACCTCACACCAGAGTGTGAAGAGTCCTTTCCCTGCGGAGGAAGTGATGTAAAAATCTTTAAAGGATTTAGTTGCAATTATATAGATTTAAATAATTAATTGACAGTGTATTATTTGACTGCTTAAGAGTAATTAATTTAAGGCTAAACAATAAGATAAGGGAAAAACTAGATATTAGAAAAAGGAACTTTGAATTAAGTTGGGCAATCAGCCCAAGGAACCATGTAGAACTGTTTAGGTCAGCCAAAATAGTGTCTCAGGAGTGAATTTTGATAATTATAATATGAAAACTACACCTCCAGAAGTTAAGATACCCATCTCTGCTTGAAGACCCCTACCCATAGAGTTTGCACAGTTGAATTAAAATGTACTGTATCTTTAAATTGAGACAGAAATTCTTAACCAATAGTATGCAAGTATCGAATAGTGATCATCAGTAGAAGATTGTAAGTATTGCATATCACAGAATCACAGAATGTTAGGGGTTAGAAGGGACCTCTGGAGAAATAGTCTGTCATGGTTTAACACTGGGATGGCAATTAAAAAAATGACAAACACTCTCTATTGATTCCCCCTCCCCTCCCTGATAAAGAAAGGAGAGAGAATAAGGGAGAGAGACTTAGGGGCTGGAAACAAAACTACGTAGCTCTAATGAAACATTAATGAAAAAAGAAAAAATACTGTATATAAACATATACAAAAGCGACATCATGTTCCTCTCCTTTTTTCCCCAATTATGCTCACTTCACCACCGAGGCTACAGGGCAGACCCTGGAAAAGTCCCAGGCTGGGCTCCTGGAGTCAGTGGCAGATGGGAGCTGGAGGCAGGAACATTTGGATTGGGAAGGCATGGCTCAGGATTAAAGGGAGACGAACTAACAGAATCCTCTCAGGATGCCAGCCATGGATGAAGAAGATTGGCCCTCATGATCCCTCAAATTTATACCAAGTATGATGTGTATGGGATGGAATACTCCATTTGGTCAATTTTGGTCAACTATGTGCTCCACTCCTCCTTAAAGGAGGGTCACAGGTGTGACCCCTTTACTCCCTTTTCCTCCTGGAGCTTGATTCTTTTCAGAATCAAGCAATGGCCTTGGTTCTGCATACCATTCTCTATCTGTAACTATAAACATGGAGTGTTAATAGTTTTAAATAGTTTTATCCTGGCCCAAACCAGGACATTCCACCCTTACTTCAATAGCATTTGCGTCATGCTTCAGCCACTACTATCTCTTGTCCCCACATACACATACAATTACCATATTTCTATACCCAAATCCACTGAGTTAATTTAGTCTGTGATTGCATATGTCCATCCATCGTAGCAGTCTTTCAGGGCAAGGAACAATTGTCACATTTCATGTCCACAGGTTACCAGTTACAGATGTCAGCTTTGAGGAAATTACTGGACTCCATTTGGTAAACCTAGTTGCAGTTTCGTCACCACTACATTATCCTGAAAAACACTTATTGAACACTGTTAGTATTATGCAACATTTCACATAACAGGAATAATGTGAGGCTCAAATCCATGATTTCCAAAATTCATGCTCTATTGATTCAGCTAGTAGTGCAAAAATTAGGTATTCTCACCCAGTGTAAGATTCTCTTGAAGGGTATCCTCCATCATCACACACCAAGTACGTCCAGACCCTTGAGCAAAAGCAACCCCATGAATGGGTTTACCTTTGCCCAATGCAGGAAAAACCCAAGCTGTTTTCTTGAGCGCATGTAGCACTGTCATCAAGTGGGTTCCCATTACTCATACCTGATGTACAGGGATCTTGAGTTAACTGGAGACTTGAGCAGCCATTGTCCTAGAAGGACCTCCTGTTTCATTTCCTGTACCTAGCAGCTCACATACCTGTGCCTGAAGGTCAGCAGTAGTTTTCTTATCTGTCCTGGTTTGGGCCAGGATAAGGGTGATTTTCTGTCTTGTGCTTTTGCTTTCAGCTAAGTCTCCTGTAAGTAGTTGCACTTGCTGAAATTAACAGCAAGTTTCTCAGACAGTGTGTGCTTCTAGGACTGATAACACTTGATGTTTATAGTTACTGCTAGAGACTGGTATGCAGAGCCAAGGACACTGCTCAGCTCTGAGGAAAACATAAAGAGGTCCCACCTGCAGCCCTCCTTTGGGGAGGAACGGACAAGATAGATGCCAGAATTGACCAAACAGAGTATTCCATCCCATATCCGTCATCCTCAGTATAAATTTGAGGGATCACGAGGGCCAAGCCATCGATTTCCTGCTTCCAGCTTCCGGCTGCCTGCCCTTCCTGCTTCCCTTTCTTCACCCGGCATCCTGGAAGGATCCCGTCCGTTCGTCTGCCTGTGGTCCTGATCCATGCCAGCCCATATCTGTGTGTTCCTGCCTCCAGTTCCCAACTACTGCCGACTCCAGGAGTCCAGCCTGGACTTTCCCAGGGCTGCCCTGCAGCCTCGGTGGTGACGTGAAAGCTATTGGGGGAAAGGGGGGAGGAATGTGGTATCCATTTTCCTGTATATTTGTATATATTTAGTAATTTTTCCTATTTATCATTACTGTTTCATTAAAGTTGTGTAGTTTAGTTTCCAACCCATAAGTCTCTCTCCCTTATTCTCTCTCCTTTCTTATCAGGGAGGAGAGAGAGATTAATAGAGAGCGTCTGTTACTCGGTTTAATTGCCGGACCAGTGTTAAACCGTGACAGATTTATTGGCGCCCAACGTGGGGCCCGAGCTAATTGGCTCGAGTCCAGTTTAAATTTTCACTAATTTGCCTGAATAGTTTGAATGTACGGCATCATATATCAGTATTAAAGACCATATCACAACTATGATTCTTAAGCAGCGCTTACCAAAGATAAATGAGAGAAATGCTAATCCCAGATGAAAAGCAACATATCACATCATTGGTTTAATTTCCAACCCTGTGAAACTTCTAATGGGAAAAGTCTGATTTGCTCTCAGCAGAGTCATCTGGGTATCCTACCACTGGAGTTGGAATTCAAACTATTCAGCTAAATTAGTCCAAATTTGAACCTGTGCTTGACCTAATGAGCTAAAGCCAAGTTGGGTGCCATAAATTTGTCACGGTTTAATGCTGGGCCAGCAATTAAACAAATGACAGATGCTCTCTATTTATCCCCCTCCCTGATAGAGAAAGGAGAGAGAATAAGGTAGAGGGACTTAAAGATTGGAAACTAAACTGCACAGCTTTAATGAAACAGTAATGACAAAAAAAGAAACATTATGAAATACATATAAACATATACAGAAGTGATACCACATTCCTCCCCCTTTTTCCCCAAAAAAGCTCATGTCACCATCGAGGCTTCAAGACAGGCCAGGAAAAGTCTCAGTCTGCGCTCCTGGAGTCCCCTATAACATCCTCTTGGAAACCTGGCTGCCCATGGCTTGGACAGGCATATACTCTGCTGGGTTAAACACTGGCTGGCTGGCTGGGCCCAAAGAGTTGTGGTCAATGGAGTTAAACCCAGATGGTGGCCAGTCATGAGTGGGGTCCCCCAGGGATCAGTACTAGGGTCACTCCTATTTAACATCTTTTTTAATGATCTTGATGAGGGGATTGAATGCACCCTCAATAAGTTCGCAGATGACACCAAGTTGGGAGGGAGTGCTGATCTGCTGGATGGTAGAAAGGCTTTACAGAGGGACCTGGACAGACTGGATTGTTGGGCTGAGACCAAGTGTATGAAATTCAATAAGGCCAAGTGTCGGGTCCTGCATTTTGGACACAGCAACCCCAGGCAATGCTACAGGCTCAGAGAAGAGTGGCTGGAAAGCTGCCTGGCAGAAAAATACCTTGGTATATTGATTGACACCTGGCTGAATATGAGCCAGCAATGTGCCCAGGTGGCCAGGAAGGCCAATGGCATTCTGACTTGTAGCAGAAATTGTGACCAGCAGGACTAGGGAAGAAATCCTGCCCCTGTACTCGGCACTGGTGAGGCCCCACCTCAAGTATTGTGTTCAGTTTTGGGCACCTCGGTACAAAAAGGACATTGAGGTGTTGGAGCAAGTCCAAAGAGGGGGAACAAGGCTGGTGAAGAGCTTGGAAAACATCCCTTATGAGGAGTGACTGAGAGTGTTGGGGCTGTATAGTCTGGGGAAACAGAGGCTGAGGGGAGACCTTATCACTCTTTACAAATACCTGAAAGGAGGTTGTAGTGAGAGTGGGGTTGGTCTCTTCTCACTGGTGACAGATGACAGGACAAGGGGAAATGGCTTCAAGTTGCGTCAGGGGGAAATTTAGGTTGGATATCAGGAGAAACTTCTTTACAGAGAGGATTGTTAAGCACTGGAACAGGCTCCCCAGGGAGGTGGTTGAGTCTCCATCCCTGAATGTGTTTCAGTTAATGGAAATATTCTTATGGCCCCCTCCTTCCTCACTGACCTTGGCATCTGTGCTCAGGTATTGCTCTCACCTCCCCCTCTCCTCTGCCCTGCAGGTCTCTTCTCAAAGGAGCCACCCCTGAGGCCCCTCCCCAGCTACCAAAACCCTGCCACACAGACCCAACTCACCCTCTTTATTCACCTGAAGCCATAGTGTTCTAAAACACTTCTCTTTAGTTCACTATAGCCAAATGAAAAACTTTATTTGAGCAGTGAAGAACATTCAGAATCTCTATAATAAATTTGCAGATTGTCTTCAGCAATTACAGGGCAGGATATATAGAAAGTCATTCAGTATTTCTATGACTAGTAATGTAGGTAGATCAGGTTTTGTACTGTCAGTAACATAGAAATATTTATAGAATATTTTTTACCATTTCAAGTTGACAGCAATTGTCTTCTACGGGACTGAAACCAAGTTCATTATGTTATGTATATACCTGTACTGTTGACATTTTAGGATAATGGATATAGCAGTCACTAGAAAATAGCTTTGTCTTATGATTGAGAAAGACCTTTTTGTACTTTTTCATCAGTTTCTATTTACTAAAGGTTTTTCATAATGCTAAATGGCATTCCTTTTATTCTTGTAATTAATAATCTGATATGTAGTAAAGATATG
Organism: Heliangelus exortis; assembly: GCF_036169615.1. Lineage (NCBI taxonomy): Eukaryota > Metazoa > Chordata > Aves > Apodiformes > Trochilidae > Heliangelus > Heliangelus exortis. The sequence goes on along the minus strand of NC_092453.1, from coordinate 1,790,212 downwards.
CTAATAATTACTGTTATTTGGACACTGATAGGTTTATGCTTTCATCAGTGAAAACGTTTGAGCTGTGTGTTGTGATAATGTTATATAACTGCACTTCGTAGTGGCATTTATGACTTTTGTAAAGTGTTTTGAGATCTTTTGGTAAAAAATGCTATATTATATAATACAAAATCTAAATTTCAATATTTACTTGGTAGAGTTGTCTATTCAGGAAGATTTTTATCATACTGAATGTGAAGTTGTTGATTCTATTTTCAGAGTTTTTCTAATTACTCTACTTAGACTTACCAGAAAAAACAGAATAAGGATGCACATCCAAAATCTAGACTTCTTTTGAGAGAAAGAGATGACAGAGACATTAACAGTTGAAGTTATCTAAGATCATGGAAAGACTGATGCATTTAATTTCATTTGCCTGTTAGTCCTACTAGTAGAGAGTATATTGCTTATGGGTGCTTCAATTCTTTCTTCTTGTTTTGTTATGTAAATCTGTTTTTTGGGTTTTTTTTTTCTATGCAGGTTGATAGCCAACAGCTAATTTGTTTCAGTTAATGGAAATATTCTTATGGATATAGGCTATTGGGAGGAAAGAGGTGAATAGAGACAAAAGTGATAATTCAGGCCTTTAGAATTGGATATTAGATCAAAATAACATTAATGAGCATTTTCATAGAATCATAGAATGCTTTGGGGTTGGAGGGGACCTTAAAGATCATTTAGTTCCAACCCTTCTGCATGGGCAGGACACTTCCCACTAGACTAGGTTGCTCCAGTCTCTGCTTGAACAGTTCCAGGGATTGAGCTCCCACTGAGCTTCTCATCAACCAACACCCCCAAGTCCTTCTCCTCAGGGCTGCTCTCAATCCATTCTTTGCCCAACCTGTATTTGTGCTTGGAATTGCCCTGACCCAGGTGCAAGACCTTGCACTTGGCCTTATTGAATTTCATGAGATTGGCATGAACCCACCTCTCAAGCGTGTCAAGGTCCCCCTGGATGGCCTCCCTTCCCTCCAGAGTGTCAACCACACCACACAGCTGGTTTTAATCAGCAAACTTGCTGAGGGTGCACTCAATTCCACTGTCTATGTCTCCAACAAAGATGTTAAACAGCACTGGTCCCAGTACCCATCCCTGAGGAACGCTGCACATCACTGTTCTCCAGTGTTCTCCACAGTTCTTCCCTGTTTATGAACAGGGAAGGGCTAGTGGGAGATGTAAAGGTTGGTGGTCTTCTTGGACAAAGTGACCATGAGATAGTTGAGTTTTCAATTCCTAGTGAAGTAAGGAGGGAGGTCAATAGAACTTCCTCCCTGGACTTCCGGAGGGCAGACTTTGATAAGTTTAGAATATTGCTCGGTGATATCCCCTGGGATATAGTCCCCAAAGTCAAAGGAGTCCAGGAAGGCTGGACAATCCTCAAGAGGGAAATCCTTAAGGCACAGGAACAAACTGTACCTGTGCATCTGAAAATGACCAGCATGGTACAAGACCAGCCTGGCTAAACAAGGAGCTTTGGGCAGAACTCAAACCTGCTCTTCTACAGTGGACAGATATTCCTTCTCACAGTTCCTGCCTTTACCTTCTGTAACATGGAGGGTGTGGCCAGAGCCCTTGCTGGTGAAGACTGAGTCAAAAAAGTCATTGAGTTCCTCAGGCTTCTCATGTGACCAGGTCTCCTGTTTCCTTCAGGAGAGAGCCCACATTTTCCCTAGTCTTCCTTTTATCACTGACATACCTATAGAAGCTTTTCTTGTTACCCTAGATGTCCCTGGCCAGGTTTAATTCTATCAGGGCTTTAGCTTTTCTAACCTGATCCCTGGCTGCTTGGACCATTTCTCTGTATTCCTCCCAGGCTACCTGTCCTTGCTTCCACCCCTTTATAGGCTTCTTTTTTATATCTGAGTTGGTCCAGGAGCTCCTTGTTCATCCATGCAGGCCTCCTGGCATTTTTGTCTGCCTTCCTCTTTGTTGGGACACATTGCTCCTGGTCTTGGAGGAAGTGATCCTTGAATATTTTTCAGCTTTCTTGAACTCCTGTCCCCTCCAGGGTTTAATCCCATGGTACTCTACCAAGCAGATCCCTAATGAGGCCAAAATATGTTTTCCTGAAGTCCAGGGTAACAAGCTTGCTTTCCACCCTCTTTATCTGCCCTAATGACCCTCATTTCCACCATTTTGTGGTCACTGCAGCCAAGGCTGCCCTTAAGCTTCATGTCGCCCTTGTTAGTGAAACCAAAGTCATTGAATCATAGAATCATGGCTAGGGTTGGAAGGGACCTTAAAGACCATCTAGTTCCAACCCCCCTGCATGGGCAGAGACACCTCCTACTAGACCAGGTTGCTCAAAATCCCATCCAATCCCTCCTTGAACACTCACCGGAATGGGAAATCCCAACATCTCTGGGCAACCTGTTCCAATGTCTCACCACCCTCATAGTGAAGAATTTCTTTCTCATATGTAATCTAAATCTAAATCTATCCTCTTCCAATTTAAAGCCATTCTCCCTCATCCTGCCACTACATGTCTTTATAAAAATTCCCTCTCCAGCTTTTTTATAGGCCCTCTTCAGGTATTGGAAGGCCTTCTCTAGGCTGAACAACCCAACTCTTTCATCCTGTCAGTTCTAGCATAGAACTTTTTCTCATTGGTTCCTCCTCCACTTGGAGAAGATAATTGTCATCAGTGCATTCCAGGTACCTCCTAGATTGTTGGTGCCTTGCTGTGTTGTTTCTCCAACAGATATTGGGCTGGTTGAAATCCCTCATGAAGATCAGGTCCTGTGAACATCTGTCTATAGAGGGCCTCATCCTCTAGGTCTCCCTGGTCAGGCGGCCTGTAGCAGGCCCCTACTATAATATTACCTGCCCTGTGTTACCTTTAATCCTGACCCATAAGTTCTCAGTCAGTTCCTCATCCATCTTTAGATGGAGCTCCATTGACTCCAGCTGGTCATTCACGGAGAGGGCAATGCCCCTTCTCCCTTGTCTGTCCTTCCTAAAGAGCTTGTACTCATCCATTCCCACACTCCAGTTCTAGTAGTCATCCCAGCACGTCTCAGTGATGCCAATGACATCTGTTATGATTCAAGCGGTTATTTTATATTTTGATTGCGAGGAAAAATCAGCCACTACTCATAGACATCACACACATTTACAAAATTAACAGGCTTTATGATTTAAGCAAATTACCAAGATTTATTTCAGGGAAAGGAGACAATAACACCACCTTTAAAGGAAAAAACAAGTTTGCAAGAGGAGATATTTTACATAAATTAGTCACTCTGTGGAGAGAGTTGTTAAGAGAAGAAAAGAAAAAACATGGGAGCAATTAAGCTTTATCATCGTCTGCAGCCCGAGGCTTCCTGGCGGTGAGTTGCTGAAGAATCTCTGGTCTCTGGCTGTGGGGGGCGTAGGACCCGCCGTTCCTGTTTGGCTGCTGATCTCATTTTCTTTTTTTTTCTCTGGTGCTGTCCCAGCCGTAGCCGAAGTGGCGAGAGAGGAGAGGGGGGGGGAGAGAGTGAGTTTTCTCCCTTTTTCTTTGAGTTTTTATACAGCAAAAAGGGTCCTGTCTTTCCATTAGTCACTGTCAGAAGCATGCCATTTTGGGGGGACCTCCCCTTGATTTATAGGGATTCTTTAGTTCTTGTTATCTTGCTAAGTTTATTACCTTGTCTTTGACAGCATACCAGGAGACCTGATTAGCATTCTTATCTTTAGGTGCCTGACAGGCATGATACAAAACTGACCAGGCTTAGTTAACTAATACCTTTAAAAAAGTAAGCTAAGTTTGGGGAGCAAAGTCTGTTACTTAAGAATAGCTTTGATATACTTTAAAACAGTAGAAAAAATGCTGGATTCGATAGACAATTTCATATTTTCAAAGAGTCCACATAAACGTTGTAGCCCTGAAGGCATGTACCTGTCTGTAACTCTTCCTGCTTATTTAAGACATTTAAGTTGGACCCCCATTGAAGCTGTCTTACTGGCTGGAATTCCATTCTCCTTTATTTCAGGTGTTCTCCTGCTGGCCTGTGATCCTTCTCCAGGCCAAGGTCATCTCTTACTGACATTTGCTTCAAAGCTGTGGCAGTGGGATGGACTGAGGATTCCTTCCCTGACAACTCTAGTTTAAAACCCTCTTTTACTAGATTGTCAAGCCTATTGCTAAAGATTCTCTCTCCTTTCTCAGAGAGATGAACCCCATCAGCCCCTAGGGGACCAGGTTTCAAACGCAAGTCCCATGGTCTAGGAAGCCAAAGCCCTGGCTGTGGCACTACTCCTTTAACCATTTATTGATTTTCCAAATTTGATTAGCCCTTTTAAAGTCTCTTCCCTTTAACCGAGAGGATCAATGAAAAGACTGTGCTCCCAAGTCCTTCACTGCTGCTCCCAGGGCTCTAATCCTTCTTGATGGTCTTCAGATTGCTCCTGGCTATATCACTGGTACCCACTTGAAACAGCAGGAGTGGATAATAGTGGGATGTACAAGGTTTGGTAATCTTTCAGTGACATCCTTTATATTAGCCCCTTGTAAGCAGATCTCTCTAAAGAATGGGTTTGGTCAAAACATTTTGATAAATTTATGTTTCGTTTATTTGTTAGGCAACAGCTTAATTGATAGTCAGGCATCCTAAAGTGTATAAATAGGTGCATTGTGGCTGTGTGGCTGGGCTTTAGTAGGGAGGGACTGGCTATGTGGTAGCTCCTGTGAGAAGCTGCTAAAAGCTTCCCCATCTCCAAACTCTGGACCCACCTCTGGCCAAGGCCAAGCCCATCAGTGATGGTAGTAGTGCCTCTGTGATTAACATATTTAAGAAGTGGAAAATGAAACTGCAGGGGAGAGAGATATGGGATGGGAGAGAAACACCCACGCACATATCCCAGTTCGTGAAGGTGGGGGAGGAGGTGTGCTGGAGCAGAGCTTCTGCAGCCCATGGTGAGATGGCGTGGTCCATGCTGGAGCACACGTGGACCTGCAGCCCATGCAGGACCCCACACCAGGGGAGGTGGCTGCAGCCAAAGAAGGACATGAGTGTGGGAAGCCTGCGCTGGAGCAGTCTGCACCTTGCAGGAGGGACTCATGCTGGACGAGTTCATGAAGGACTCTCTCCTCTGGGAGGGAGCCCACGTTGGAGCAGGGGAAGAGTGTGAGGAGTCCTTCTCCCTGAGGAGGAAGGAGTGACAGAAAATAACTTGTGACAAACTGACCATAACCCCCACATTCCTAGTCCCCCTGCACCACTGAGGGGAAGAAGTATAAAATAATGTTTATTTTAAAAGAGCTGAATTAGATTTCTGATGGATACAACTCATTGGCATATGTCAGAGTTTACTCCAGAAGTTTTGCCACATGGTGCAAAGTCATATTAGTTGTAGGGCAGACCATAAAGAACTGGTAAATAAACCAATTTAAAATCTTGGACTATTTTGTAGTACTTATATGTTTAAATTAATAATTACCTTTTATGATTATATGTACTGCTCTTATAGAATACTATAGAGCATCTGTTAGAAAATGTCTAGGGGATGGTTAGATAAATATTTCAGTTATGATGAATTTCTGATGAAATATTAAAAGCAATTTTTTACTATTGAGTCAGTCTTTTACCTCTGTTAGGATTTTGATATCAGCTGGTCATAATTTCAGAGCTCAAGAACAGTAAAAAAAATCTGAATATATTGTTGTATCAGTTTGTCACAAGTAGAGAGAAAATACTTTTTTTGAAGAGCATAAAGCCAATTGAACACATAACTGAGCTTGATAAAGAAATATAAAATATTTTGGAAAAAAAATCTTTATCAAAAGAGTATTGACTTGTACTTAGTACAATATTATTTGTTGTGAAACAGTAGAGACCCTTCATGCTTTGCCCAGTTTTGGGATGGGTGGACATAATGTTCCAAAATAAAATATACTTTGGACTTGGGTTCTTATAATAGAGAGTGTATGTTCTCCATATATTGAAGACAAACATTTTTCACATTGAAGTTGGAGTTCTTGATTTTCATGTCAGTAAACAATAGTTGCATGTATATTTTTTTTTTTTTTTAAGTAGGGAGTAGTAACATTCTACTGGACTGTCTAGACAGGAGGGTGATGGGTTGGATTAGTGTGGCAGGGTTTTGGTAGCTGGGGAGGGGCCTCGGGTGGCTCCTGTGAGAAGCTGCTGGAAGCTCCCCCGGCTCTAAAATCCGGACACGCCTCTGATCAAGGCCGAGCCTATCAGCAGCGGTGGATGTGCCTCTGCGATTAACATACTCAAGAAGGGGAAATGAAACTGCTATAAGACCTGCAGGCAGAGGAGTTGGGGAGGTGAGAGTAACATCCGAAAAGAGGTGCCAAGGTCAGTGAGCGGGGAAGGAGGCGTCTAAGCAGGGATTCCCCTGCAGCCTGTGTCGAGATAGCAGGCTATCCCTCTGCAACCCATGGTGGAGCAGATGTGGACCTGCAGCCGTGGAGGACTTCGTGACCAGGGGAGGTGACCGTTCCCAAAGCAGGCTGTGACTCTGTGGGCAGCCCGCGCTGGAGCACTCTGTTCCCGAAGGACTGCACCTCGTGGGAGGGACTCATGTCGGAGGAGTCCTTCTCCCTGAGGTAGAAGGAGCAGCAGAAACAAGGTGTGACAAACTAACTGCAAAGCACATTCCCTGTCCCACTGGTGGGGAAGAGGTAGAGAAATCGTGAGCAAAGTAACTTGGGATGGAGAAAAAGGGATGGGTGAGGTAAGGTATTTAAGATCTGGTTTTGTTTTCTCTTTGTTCTGCTCTGATTTGATTGGTGATAAATTAAATATTATTTTTTCCCCCAAGTTGAGTCTGTTTTACCCATAACCATAATTGGTGAGCGAACCCTCCCTGTCCTTGTATCTACCCAGGAGCTTTTCGTTGGATTTTCTTCTCCCCCTCCCACAGTGATGGGTGAGCGAATGGCCACATGATTCTTTGATGTTGGCTGAGCTTTAACCACTGTAGTGTGTAAATAGGATAAATTACTTAAAAAAGAATAAACCCATACCTTTCTGCATGCGTTTACCTAAGTTAAAATGCAAAGGTTTGTGTCCTTGCTTAAATGTGTCTAGTCTGAAATACAGACTACATTTGAGAATAGAATATCTTGGGTTTTTTGCTTGACTAAGTTTTCATCTTTTATTTTTCTCTATTAGTGTATATACATATAAATTAATGTCTTGAAAAGACACATTTCCTCCCTCCTCCCTATTCTTTCTGCTCCCTCCCATCAGTCTTACTCTGCCAAGTTGGTTAACTGATTATAATTTAAAAAGCAGGTATAGTGTATGCCCTAAAATTGTACATGAAAAATTAAAGCATTTTTTAAAAATTAGCTGAGAAAATATGAATTTTAATGTGAATGTGTTATCCTTTTCAGCTAAATAATACTGGATTAGGATAAGTTTATTCTGAAATAAGGGCCCTTGTACACTTTCATGAATTCGCCTTCTCTCCTATTATCCCTATTACTATTTTTCTTAATTTGAACACACCTTATCAACATTGTTTCATAACCTCACATTGGTCAGATGGCTAATCTTAAAAATTATACCTGTTAATCACATTCACTGTATATGAACTATTTGTAAACACAGAAAACAAAGTAAATTTTATTGTTTTATTTGTTTCAAATTAGGCTCATGCACAGTTAGTTCGAGAAGCTGATGTAGAGAAGGTGTCGACTTTTGAGAACCCCTATGTAGATGCAATTAGAAGTTTATGGAAGGACCCTGGAATCCAGGAATGTTATGATAGACGTCGAGAATATCAGTTATCGGATTCAACTAAATAGTAAGTATATAATGGTTACAAACAACTGTATTTTATTTTCTTTCAAATGAAGTAATTCTTACTTTTTATCTTTTCATAATTGTGTGTATGTACAGGGGTTTTTGTGTGTCCATGTACAAGTATCTGTGTGAGTATTCGTATTCAGCACAAACCTACTGTTTAACTTGAATGTAAAGGCTACTCTAAGGTAGTGTATCTAGTTCAGTATTATGTGTGTGTGTTTTTTAACAAAACATAAGCCTGTGAATATTTGAAATATTACATTAAATTCATGACTAGGGAAGTGCAATCAAGGGTAGACCTCCATGCAATTCATAAAAAAATTATAATGCCCTAGAACATCTATTTTCCCATTTTTTTCCCTTTCCCTTTTCTCTTTTGCAGTCCTGGTGATGAGGTAAATAGTACCAAGCAAGTGTTCTTATGTTTTGTTCAACTGCCTTTCTTTACTACAAAAAAGACCTAATTTTGAAATAATATGGCTGCCAAGAAGGTAAACACATAAGTGAAAACAGACTTCAATTTATAAAGGGTGGCAAAAAAGCATTTAAAGTTTTGTTATAGATCAACAACAATAAAAATGCATATGTGACTAAACTTGGTCTTGAACGGTACGCATGCACTCTTGCGGCAGGATTCTGGTAAAATGACAATGTGAAATTTAACATTGAACCCTGAGGACTGTCTAAATGTTGGCTCCAAGAAATTCAGTTGCTCTGAGTAATATACTATATAGCTCTGATAAATTTTTTTTCATCTGTTAAAAAAAAGGTTTATGTTAGAAGAGGATGACCTTTTGGTGTTGCACACTAGAAAAATATTTAGCATACTTGGTATTGGCTTCCATGACCTCCACTGCAACTTTTAGGTTAGCTATTAAAATTAATCTGATTATATCATTCCAGCCTTCATGTCAGATTGGCATGAAAGGAAGCCTCTCATTGAGGAAAGAACAGAAGAAACTGAAAGGGACCATGAAGGTCTCATTAAAGTTAATGGAACTTGTCCATACACAGTCTGAAGGCCTTTCTTTGCATGTCCTTTATATATGATTTATACAGAGTCAAGGCAAATTTAAAAATATCTTGCTGATGTAATTTAGGCAGCTATTTAGTAATATAGTGCATGAATTTAGATCTGCTCAGATTTGCTCTGATGCTCCGTTTTTACCGTACCACATTCTGCTTCTGCTTTATCAGCCACACATACAGGGTTCCTGTTGTCCTATGCAATCTGCTGTCTGGTAGACCTGGTTACCTTCCCAATTCATCACTTATTATTTGGAAATGCATATTTTGGTGCACAGTGGTGCAAAGCGCAGTAAAAACTCTCTTGTATTGCATGGATTCTCAGTGTCCCCAAATATACAATATTGTGATTTATTTCTCAGCGGTTAGAAAGCTAAAAATCATAGGAAATCACATATAATCTTTAGGGTACATAAGTGGTAAAAGATAATTTTGTAAACAAATAAAGTTGACTATACTTTCTGATTGTTTTCATTTTGAAATGAGTAGCAAACATAAGAACTTGAAACAGAGCTTTTCTTATACTTTGAATTTCTTATATTTGTAGGTCCTAACTTTGATTCCACGATAGATATAATACTGATTTCAAACTGAAATAAATGTATATATTTTAATGGTTGCCTTACGGGAATACAATAAAATTAAGTCTCCAAAGTAGTAAATAAGCATCTGATACTACTTCAGATCAGATTGTACTGAATATCTTAGTTTTGACCTAGTTCTAATGATATCATCAACATAGTAAATCTTTGGGTAGTAGTAAAATAGTATATCTCATTAAGGGGCTATAGAAACAAAACTTTCATACATTTTCTTCCAAAAGTTAAATGCACTAGTTGATTCTTTTTAGCACACAATATATGTAACTAACAATATAATTTATTGCAGATTTGTAGATTTTAATTATAATAGATTATAGTTAATTTTGGGGAGTTCTGAAAATTTTAAAAGAAAAATTACAAATACAACAAATACATTCCACACGTTTAGATACAAAACATCTAAACAGAATTTGTTAGCTTTAAGTCCCTGTGTCACGAAGTGGCAAAACAATGCTTGAAATTTACTTCTGTGATTCTCGAAGCACTTAAAAGGAAGTAAGCATCCAGTGCTCGCTGACTTGGTGAGACTTGAGTAATTTCATCTGACTTGATATATAAAACAAAACCAATAATAATTTCTTGTCCAGCAGATCTCGTATATGTTTTGAAGCATATGTGTCAATCTCATGCTTCTTCTTCCTTCATCCCTTGCATGAGTCTCCTTTAGTCTCAGATTTTTTTTCCCCCAGCTTTTTTACAGTAGCAGTATTTTGATCTATTCCTTGTGTTGCTTTTCCCCCTCACAGTTGGTACACATTGTCTTTCAAAATCTTTCTCTGTATTTTGTTTGTGGTTTTTTTTTTTTAATTCTGTTGCTAGCTTCTAATATATCCTGTAAGTTTCTATACTTTCATCTTCTGTTGTCTGTTGACCTGCTTTGTCATTCTGATCAACACTTTTGAAGTTTTATATCCACTGCTAGTACACTGGAAGAATACATCAAATACATGCGTATTTACCAGAAGAGATAAGAGGAGTGTCTAAGAAAGTAAGTTTCCTGAAAGATGGAAGGTGATTTGAATATCATGGTAGCTCAGCAAATACATTGCATTCTCTCCCCTTACCATTGGGTGCACCAATTGTTGGATGTTCATATTGTTTTTTTAAGCAATTTATAGACTTGTATCTTCATTAAAATCAAGAGCACATCATATAAATAGACATCATTCATTTCCCATATACCTTACTGGGCAACTTAAGCACTTATTTGCCACTAAACCACTTCCCTTTATGGCTTCAAACATACCATTCACAGTGAGACAGATGTTATTCAACACCACAGTGTGGATAGCCTGAAATAATAGCTGTGAGAGACAAGATCTTCCTCTCTACATATAATCTACAGACCTTAAGCCAAATAGAAACAAATTACCAGTCAACAGTCTGATTATATATAATGTTTTTTCCAAGTCTAAAGGGAAAAGAGGCAACAGTCTTGCCAAGAAAAAACAGTTGTTAGATGTAACATTTCACATTTGTATTACAACTTGCAGAATTTAGGCTATAACTAGAGTTTGTGGAGACTCATTACCATAGGAAGCATTTAGAATGTAACCAGAAAACTTCCCATAACCTTGCTAAAAAACTTCACCTTCGCTAGCCCCATTAGATAGAAGAACTATGTCATTGTGTACATCTAACCAAGGGTTCTCTGGTTGTTACACATATACTGAGAATATTTTAGCTTCTCTTCCTTGATTTTGTTTAATAACATTACAGATAATTAAATATGATTTTCCCCCAAGTTCCTACCCCACTTTATCTGTGCCAGTCAGTGTTCAGTGCATTGGCTTTAGTCATACATACTGAGAGTCCTTCAGGCTTTTGTTTCTGTATTTTCCATATTTTCCATCAACTTTAAAAGAAAGTCAAATAAAACTAAATTGTTATTGTATGATAATGCAGTCTGTGTATATCTGTGATAGCATGATCTGAGTTAGCTAGGCAGTTAATGCATAAATGCAGAGATTCCAATACTTTCCTTTGTAATAAGAAGTGAGGCAGAGCTCCAGGGAACAACTCCCAGGACATCTTCAAGTTATCACTGATAGTTAGTAAAGAATTAAAGAGGTTAATCCTGATTATGTCTTTCCACGACAAACTTCATGTCTTATCTTTTGAAAAAATATTGTATTAACTGTAGTGTTTTGGTCAGCTAATAATTTTTTTATTGTAGTATTCTACCAGAGTCTGAAGTAGATTCTACCGAACAATTCATTTCTTCATACTTGCCCTTTCAAAGTAACATTTTGCTTCCATGTTCCACTTCAGAAGTAGATGCATTTCAGTGGAGTTGATCGTGTGCTAAATAAAATGTGATTAGGCACCCACAAGGACAAATATCAGTATATGCACTTAAGTTATTAATACAACACTCTTTTCTGTTAGTTGTTATTGCTTCTGGTGATCTGAACATAAATTCTTCTGTTTCATAAAACTATAGGAAATTCTTTGGGTATTCCATGTCTGTGTAATTTAGTTGCAGGTCTCTATAAAAAGAAGAGACTTACTATGCTGCTAACATCACTGGGATAGTAAATTATGAATAACTATCTGTAAAAGCAGTTATCTGTCTAATGTGATGTCATGGTTTTAGCCAATAACCGGGTGACAGATGCTCTCTGTTATTCCCGCACTACCCTCCTAGGAGAAGATAAAAAGGGGAATAAAGGAGAGAGACTTTAAGGTTGGAAAAAAATTAGAATAGGTTTAATGAAGTACTACTAATAATAATTATTATGGTGAATTACAAATATATATACAAATATATAAATATGGAACCCATGCTCAGTTGGTAATTACTTTCCAATCAGAAAAGTCCCAAATTTGACTCAGCAGCAGATGGGGGTGCCTGAGTCCAGGGTCCCAGTGACAGTCCACAAAAGCCTTGGAGCAACAGAGCCGGTCCTACTCAGGGAAGCAGGGGAATGCAATCTGTCTTGATAAATAATGTTCTTCTCCAGTGAGAAAACAAAATGCAGGAACACAAGCGGCAGGAGAGATGACAAGACAAACAAACCCCAATCCAGCCAACACATCAGCCAGAGAGGCCAGGAGGGCTCTCTTGGGAGCCATTTTATACTGAGCACCATGGGAAGGAATACTTTCCATTTAGGTCATCTGACTCATCCTCTCCTCCCCATAGGCACAGCTGCTCCACCCCCCCACCCACCCCCCCTATTGTAGCTACCACATCAACAGGTTGCTGGGGGGATCCCAAAAGGTCTCAGGTCAGTATAGCCATAGGCATTTTTTTGTATCCTGCTACTCAAACCGGGACACGTGAGAACCAAGTTCTCATATACATTTCTTCTATAAAAATGTACACAAGCCCACCATCATTTAATAAACATTTTTATATTGTTCATTGCTTTTTTTTTCATTTTAAAAGTGTACTTGAAGGTTATAAATCTATATTTTTGCATAATTTGTGCAACATTATAGCTTAAAGATAAAACAGCAAATAAAAATGACAGCTCTTTATCGTGAAATGAGATGAAGATTAAGCTAAAGTAATAGTACTAGTAGCGTGCTTACTTCATCATGCAATAGATATCCTAAACATAAAAGGAAGGTCTGAAGAAAGACATGAAATTTGCTGTATAGTGATGCTTCCTATAGAAAAACTGAAGATGAAGTAATTGAACTAGGGAAATTCAGAAGAAGTGAGATTACATTAAGCAGTATACAGCATGCATTTCTTTCAGGATTTTTTTTTTTTTTTTTTTTTTGGTGTGGTACTGAATATGCTTTTAGTATCTGTATAATCTTTTAACCCCATTTCCAATTTGAAGTTTTTAAAAAATTGCACAAGTGTTTTTGGTTTTGGTGACTTTAGTTTTTTAGCCTTCTGCTAATTATGATTTTTAGCCTTGTAGGAATTAAAAATTGAGAGAAGCATTTAGGTAAGATTTATATGGAATAAGAATAAAAAGAACATAGTGCATCATCTCCACCTACACCCTCACGTCCCACTAATCATAGATTTACTATTTACTTTAGACTAAGATTAGATAATTCTGGAAACTGGTAAACATGCCTCAACTTTTTGCCAGAGGCTCAGAGATGCAAACCTCCACAGAGATTCTGAAAATGCAACCAGTACTTCTTTATACATACCTTTGTTAACAGCTTGTGTTAATACACTGGAAATTGATTCCATTTACTGTATTGTGTGTTACCAAGGAGGATGCTTGTCTCAGTTAGTCTGGTAACTCTGACATAGTGATTTAACATTTTGCTTATATGGTGTTGGGAGATAATAAAATTGTATGTATTTTTCAAAAGTGTATAAAAAGCCCCTTCCCTTTCAGCACATGTTTTCTAGCACATGGTAAAATTACTGCTTATTTTGGATAGTATCATCAGCCAGTCCTGTTATTTGCAAAAAGAAAACTAAAAGATTTCCCCACCAAACCCCAACAACAACCCAGTAAGGGTAGTTCCATCCAATTTCAGAAGAAACAGGCCTCAAAGGACCTTTGAGGAATGGCTGAGGGAGCTGGGGTTGTTTACTCTGGAGAAGAGGAGGCTCAGGGAAGACCTCATCGCTCTCTACAACTCCCTGAAAGGAGGTTGTAGCCAGGTGGGGGTCGGTCTCTTCTCCCAAGTAGCTACCAGTAAGACAAGAGGACATGGACTTAAGCTCTGTCAGGAGAGGTTTAGGTTAGATATTAGGGAAAAATTCTTTACAGAGAGGGTGATCAGGCATTAAAATGGGCTGCCCAGGGAGGTGGTGGGTTCTCTGACCCTGTAGGTTTTTAAAAAGAGACTGGATGTGGCACTCAGTGCCATGATCTAGTAACCACAGAGGTAGTGGATTAAGGGGTTGGACTTGATGATCTCAGAAGTCCTATCCAACCCAGATGATTCTCTGAAATATAACAAATTAAATTAACCAAAGATTACAACTAAGGCTACTTATTAAGACACTAGGATTTTTTTTTTAAGTGGAATTGTCAGTAGACGTGTATAACAGGCTATTTTGTATGGGGTCATAGCTATGAACTACTGTAACTTACAGGAAAATACATTTTTGCATTAAACGTAACTGCTTTAGCATTGAAAAGGTGTAAATGTTTACTGTTATTATCATGTCTGGAAAAAGTCAGTGATGCTGTGTCTATCTTTACATGTAGTTGAACACACCAAATCTATTTCCACATGAAGTATTGCGTGTAGGCCTTGCCTTTGTAGATGTGGTTATAAAAATGTAGAATAATTTAGGTTGGAAAAGACCTTTAAAATCATCATGTGCAACTGTAAGCATACCACTACCAAGTCCACCACTAAACCATATCCCTAAGCACTACATCTACAGGTCTTTTAAATACCTCCAGGGGTGGTGACTCGACTACTTCCCTGGGGAGCCTGTTCCAATGCTTCACAACCCTGTTGGTGAAGAAATATTTCCTAATATCCAGTCTAAACCTCCCCTGGTGTAACTTGAGGCCATTTCCTCTCATGCTTGCAGGTAGAGAGCATTAAGGTCTCCACTCAGACTCCTTTTCTCCAGGTTAAACAACCCCAGTTCACTCAGATGCTTTTTGGACATATCTTCCAGAAGGATCTGTTCCATTATCTTACCATGCACAGAGGTGAGGCTGACTGGTTGGTAGTTCATCTGATTAAATTATTCCTGAGAAAATGCTAATATAGCACGTGACCACTTCAAAAAGAAATCTGACCTCAAAAATACTGAAAAATAGTAATGCGTGGTTGGAAGTGGGTGTTTGTTTGATGTGCCTGCCCCATGTTTGTTCATGTCGAGAATGTTTCAAAACTTCATTGATTGAAAGTAAATTTAGATAAGTTTTGATGGTTTGCTTCATTAGGTGACGTAATTCTGGGAAGGTAATTCAAGCTCAATGTGGAGTTACAAGGTTATGGTGAAGGGGGTTATGTTTAGCTTTTTCAAGAACATTATGGGTCAAAACTACTCTTTTTTGTTTATCAAGTCTAGGAATCTTGTCACTTTGCCTGATTTCTATATGAGAAAAACTGTTATTTCTGGTTTTATGTAATATGGACAAATAGTACCTTTGAAACTCTTTTTCAAGGTTATCATTAGCACATTCATAGCCTGGTAACTTCCTTGAAGGCTGGCTGCAGTTTTGGCCCTTGTCACAGGGAATATATAATTCATTGGAAGTAAGTACTTTTTTCTCAACACTATCTAGGAAACAAAAAGTTTTCTTATATTTCTGGTCAGTTTCAAGAGTTTTTCCGGATGTTAAAAGATAGCTACTGTTATCAGCTTGTTGCACACACGTTACTTTGGTAATGCATCTTGTGCCTGTTGCTGTAGCAACCCCACTCAAATTCATTTTTACAAAATTTAATTATAGCTCCAATTAACTTTTTTAACTTGGTCTGTAGTATAAATTTACTCAGACCTATGTTACTGGGATATCGGTAATATATCGGTATCTCATCAAACATTAATGAAAAATTACCAACGAGATAAAGGCAGCTCAACGAAACATGAATTCTTTTCTAAAAGTAATGTTAAATTCAATGAAAAAACATAAAAACATGGTTTTTAAAAGTGATGTTCAGGCCTATGACCTGAAGCGAACTTTTCATAATACAGTTATACATAATACAGAATGAGTTTCCCTTATCTAATTGTAAGATAACCAGAAACAGTTGCAGAGTAAGTTGGACACCTCTAATAGCCAAGCACAATGAGGATGTGAGATTAATCAGCTAGCATGTGTAACAAATTGTGTGAGTCATACACTAGAACTCCCCTACATATACACACTTTCCTTAAAGTACGAGAACCTGGTCAGAGCTTCCTGCATACCAAGGTTCTGTTCATGGTGCTGAACAACGTCCATTTGTCTTCCATGTATAGTTGTCCTGGTGGAGAGTTGGCACTGTACAGTTGGCAGCATACAGTTGCCCTAGACCCAGGAAACTGGGATTGTTTTGCCTGGAGAAAAGGAGGCTCAATCTTTACCCTCTGGCCAATTTGTAATCACCTCCACAATGCCTGGATGATCAGAGCTCCCTATTTGACCTTGCTGTGTTATTAAGGCAATCCACTTACACCATGCTCTTTAGCCGAATTGTCTATGAGATGTTTTTTTAAATGATTCCCGTTGTCTGACTTGATATTCTCTGGGGTATTGTGCCACCACAACACTTGCCTTTCAAGCCCCAGAACAGTATTAGGGGCAGTGGCATGAGGCACAGGGTACGTTTCCAAAGACCCAGTGCTTGCTTCAACCATTGTGAGAACATAGTGCTTACCCTGGCAACTCTGAGGGAGTGTGATGTAATCTATCTGCCAGGCCTCTCCATACTTGTATTTACACCAACGTCCCGTGTACCACAAAGGTTTTAACCGTTTAGCTTGTTTGATTGCTGCACATACATCACAATCATGAATAACCTGTATAATAATGTCTAAAGTTAAGTCCACCCCTCGGTCACGGGCCCATTGGTACATTGCATCTCGCCCTTGGTGACCTGAAGTGTCATGGGCCCAGCGACCTAGAAACAGTTCACCTCTGTGCTCCCAGTCTAAATCTGTTTGAAACACTTGAGCTGCCTGGTCCACCTGATGGTTTTGCCGGTGTTCTTCACTGGCCCAACACTTAGGTACATGGGTGTCCATGTGCCGTACCTTTACCATTAGTGTCTCTAACTGGGCAGCGATATCTTGCCACAGAGTGGCAGCCCGATAGGCTTCCCCCTGCGCTGCCAGATGTCCCGTTTCCATCCCTTCAGCCACCCCGACAAGGCATTTGCTGCCATCCATGAGTCAGTGTAGAGGTAAAGCACTGGCCACTTTTCCCTTTCAGCAATGTCCAGGGCCAGCTGGATGGCTTTTACCTCTGCAAACTGGCTTGATTCACTATCCCATCTGGTGGCATTCCAAAATCTTTACCCTCTGGCCAGTTTGTAATCACCTCCACTATGCCTGGACGATCAGAGCTCCCTATTCGACCTCGCTCTGTTATCAAGGCAATCCACTTACTCCAGGTGGCATCAGTGGCATGGTGTGTAGACAAGATCCTCCCCTTGAACGTCCAGTTTAGAACTGGCAGACAGGGTACTAGGAGGATCATTGCCTCAGTACCAATCACTTCTGAACTCCTTCATAGGCAGCCAGTATTTCTCTTTCAGTTGGAGTGTAATTGGCCTCTGAACCTTTATACTGCCACCTCCAAAACTCTAGTGGTCGACCTCGAGCCTCATTGGGTGCTTTCTGCCAGAGGCTCCACATGGGACCATTATCACCGGCTGCAGTGTAGAGCACATTTTTAATCTCCTGTCCTGTTCAGAGAGGTCCCAGGGCCACTGCATGGACTATCTCTTGCTTTATCTGCTCAAAGGCCTGTTGCTGTTCAGGGCCCCATGTAAAACTGTTTTTCTTTTGGGTGATGTCATAAAGGGGTTTTAAAATCTGAGTGTACTGGGGAATGTGCATCCTCCAAAATCCCACCGTACCCAAGAAGGTCTGCATCTCTTTCTTATTAGCGGGTGAAGACATGGTTGCAGTTTTGCTGACCACATCCATAGGGATGTGCCAGCACCCATCTTGCCATCTAACTCCCAGGAACTGGATCTCTCTGGCAGTCTCTGTTGGTATGCTACTGCTGACAATGTGCTGTATTAGATGCAGTTCGTACCTGCTGTTCCTCTACCCTCATCAAGCCCACCAGAGAAGAGAAAGACCGGGCAAGGCAGACAATTGGTCAATGCCCTCAGTTTCCACAGCTGCTACACCAAAGGCCCACTTATACCCTTTTGGGTCCTTGAAATGCCCTTTCCAGAGAAAGTCTATACCAAGGATGCACGGAGCATCTGGGCCAGTCCCTTTACGGTGGGTCTCCCAGTCATTTCTGGTCAGGCTCATTTCAGCCTCCACTACAGTCAGTTCTTGAGACCCTCCTGTGACTCCAGAGATGGTAACAGAGTTTGTTCCTTTGTGATTCAATGGTATCAAGGTACACTGTGCACCAGCGTCTACCAGGGTTCTGTATCTCTGTGGATCTGCTGTGCCAGGCCACTGAATCCACACTGTCCAGTAAACTCGGTTATCCCTCTCCTCCACCTGGCTGGAGGCAGGGCCCCTCTACTGCTGAGTACAGCGCCCACACAAGGGTTTGTGTGGCAATCTGGACCCTCGCAGTTATTTCCTTGACTCCCCGCTGGGTTGTAGACCCATCTGCTGGGGCCAGCAATGGGTGGTTCTTGGGAGATTGGAGTGGCCATCTTTCTGGAAACACTACCCCCAGTGGTATTACCTTGCAGCTCCTGTACTCTTGCACACAGTGTAGCGGTGGGTTTGCCATCCCATATACTCATGTTTTCGCCAAGGTTACGTAGGGTCAACCACAGAGAACTCTGTGTCGAGTTCTGCCTACCCTGAGCTGGCCTCCTAGGGAAGTGCCTGTTTTCAATAGCTGATACATGAATCCATTCAGGAGAACGACGAGTGTTACTCTCCGTCTCCATCTTGGATAGCTTGTCATGCAGCTTCTCAAGAGAGGTTTTCAACTCCTCAGCCGTAGTTTTGAACTCCCCAGCCATTTTTTCCACAGCTGAGACATGAGCCTGTAAGGGGTTAGACACACTGTCTTCATGCTGTCTTAGCTGGCTAATAAATTCACTGGCAGTTGGTGGTGTTTCATTGTCTTCCCCAAAGACCCTTCCCCCCAAAATGTGGGCGTACATAGCAGGGGCACTCTGTGTGAGCTTTTTAAGCAGAGGCCTCCTGCATGGCACCTCGTCAGGATCCTCAGGTGTTTGCCCATCACCATAGATGACCTTCCGAACTGCCAGCTCCCTCAGATATCTGATGCCTCTTTCCACAGTGTTCCATCTAATAGGGCGACATTCGATATCCTCCTTATAAGGATATTTTTACCACAGACAAAAGGCATTTGCAAAGACGCATCCGCTCCCTTGTCCCAGACGCAGCATCCAAGCAGTGAGTGATTCACCTTCATCGCAAGCATAATCCTTTCTTAAATTCTGTATCTCTTTCAAAGACATAGATTGGTCAATTATCTCAGGTTCCGAATCACTCTCTTGTGTCGTTCCTGCCTCGGTCCGACTCTCTCGCTGATCAGGGTTTTCTGTTGTCTCTCAATCATCACCACCCCTCACCGTGCGATCCGACTTCTTTAGATGCTTTCTGCCAGTTGTGACAGGGACTACAAGGGCTGGTTCGGAGCCAGTGGGGGAGCTGTCGCTGGCAGCGGGATCGGCGGCAGGAGCGGCAGCAGTGGGAGCAGTTTTCCCACACAAATATCAAACATTGAACCACCCCTGGAACACATTCAGGCACAGCAATAACCAAAACAAGTAACACCAACCTTCACCAAGGCCTCCAAACTCTGGCGAGTCAAACTCACCACAGAAAGGAGCAGAATCATTTTGCATAGTGAACGCATTCATCAAAGATCCCCCAAATTCCCCAATCAAATTCCCAACAGAACTCATTCCCTCAGAAATCACTGTTTTAACAGCATAGAAAAGTAACATGGCTGGGAGATGGGGTACTACAAAACAACATGCATGGATGAATCAATTAAAAAAGGCAGTATATAACAAGTCTTTCACCCATGCCATTTTGAAACTCATTTTTCTTTTTTCAATATCCAACTTGCCAATATTTTCAATTGAAAGAAAAAATTAAATTTGAGCCCCAATTATTCTGTCACGGCTTAGCAGTTTGGCGGACCACAAACCTAATTGACAGAATTCCTCTCTATTCCTCCCCCCCCCCAAAGGGAAGATAAAAGGAGAATAAAGACTGGAGACTTTGAGTTGGAAACTGAAAACAATTGCATCTTGATTTACTGACACAGGGGAAAGGTAATAACATAAGGGATAAAGTAACTAAGAATATGCATATATACAAATATATGTATAACCAACCTGATAGATAGCATGTGGCGAGCTGGTGGTAACTAACAGCAGCACAGCTAGCAGGAAGTGGGATGAAAAGAGGGAGGAGCTACTGACCTTCTGCTCTTTATAGAGTATGGCAGGGAATGTGAGGGAATAGATCCCTCCCCCTTTGCATTGCACCCCTCTCAGGGTCCGAAAGCCCTTCTTCTTTAGTTCCTCCTGTTCAAATGATGACAACACATGGGGTTGTTCCTCCCTAGGTGCAGTACCCTACACTTGCCTTTGTTGAACCTCATGCAGTTTCTCTCTGCCCAACTCTCCAGCCTGCATCCTGTTCAGGAGCACAGGTGGTGTTTTCTTCAATTCCTTTACTGGAAGGGAATGCTGAAAGGAATAGGAAAGCACACCTGATCAACGGGTGGCTTAGAGGCTGGTGCCATAGGTTGAATTTTTATGGGTTTTGATAATGGAGACGTTTACATGGCACCAGACCTGCTAGCACGGGATAGTGCAGAATTATCCAGGAGAAGGAAAAGTAATTTTGGCTGGGAGTTGGCAGGGCTCATCGTCAGGGCTTTAAACTAGGTTTGAAGGGGGAAGGAGATAAAACTGTGACCACTAGAGATGAGCCTAAGAGTGGCATGGTGACGCTAGGGGCGAAACTGATAGCTCAGCTCAATAAAAGATTTTACCCCACTAGGGAAAGAGCCACTAAAAGATGCCCTGGGCCCTGAAGAGAATCATAGGCCAACAGGAAAATGTGTGTACAGATAGATATAAGCCCTGCCAGTAAGGCTGCTTACAAGGCGGCACATCTCAGATGCCACTATGCAAATGCACGAAGCATGGGGAATAAACAAGACAAGTTGCACATGTCTGCCTGCCTTCAGGGCTATGATGTTATTGGTATCACCGAGATGTGGTGGAACAGCTCCTATGACTGGAGCGTGGGGATGGCTGGGTATAAACTTTAGAAAGGACAGGAAAGACAAAAGAAGAGGGTGTGTCACCCTCTATATCAATGACCAGATGGAGTCCATGGACCTCCGCCTGGGAATGGGTGAGGAGCTGACAGAGATCCTATGGGTCAGGATTAAAGGCAAGTCAGGGGCAAGAGGTATCATAGTAGGGGTATGCTACAGGCCACCCAACCAGGCTGACCAAGTGGATAAGGCTCTCTTTATACAGATAGGAGCTGCTTCGCACTCACAAGCCATGGTCCTCATGGGGGACTTTAATCACCCCAACACCTGATGGAGGGACAACACAGCAAAGCACCAGCATTCCAGGAAGTTCCTTGAGTGCATTGATGACAACTTCCTCCTCCAAATGGTAGAGGAACCAACCAGAAAAGGAGCTTTGCTAGACCTTGTTCTCACCAACAGAGATGGGCTGGTGAGAGATGTAAAAATCTAGGCTGCAGTGCCCATGGGACTGTAGAATTCAAGATCCTTAGGGCAGAAAGGAAAGTGCGAAGTAAACTGATGGCACTTGATTTTAAAAGGTCGATATTCAAGGATCACCTCCTGCATGTCCAGGACCAATGTGTCCCAATGAAGAGAAATTATAGAATCATAGAATCAGACGGGTTGGAAAGGACCTCTGAGATCATGGAGAAAAGGAGGCTCAAGGGAGACCTTATCGCTCTCTACAACTACCTGAAAGCAGGTTGTAGCAAGATGGGTGTTGGTGTCTTTTTGCCGGGAAGAGCGCAGTGGACAACACA
The DNA here is from genome assembly GCF_036169615.1 of Heliangelus exortis. Taxonomy (NCBI): domain Eukaryota; kingdom Metazoa; phylum Chordata; class Aves; order Apodiformes; family Trochilidae; genus Heliangelus; species Heliangelus exortis. Next base: position 1,768,184 of record NC_092453.1, on the reverse strand, counting down.
CAGATAAATATAATCAAAGTATTGCCGTTTATTGAGAGTAGCGGTAGCCCTTTTATACACAGTCAGGCTGATAACATAATATAAGCATATTGCTGATTGGTAAAACACATTCTTCATATGCCACAGAGCACTATCCAACTGGTTAAATACAACTCTTTATGTGTTGTCTATGCCATGCTTTCTCATCCTGTTATTCTTCTTTTCTGCTGCCAACTCCCTTATCTTTTGCACGCAGCTGATCTTTTAGTAACCTTGCAGCTGGTTAACCTTAGCTCACTCTGGCTAATGCTAAATAGTCAGGATTGCTCACATGTCCATTCTCTTCCAAAAACTCTCCAGCAATTCCCCCTTCTTGTTTTGGAGCAATCCAGACTTGCTTCATCACGCGAGATAAGATGCTAGTGATACATCGTTATAAACAACATACTAATAATACAAAAGCAATAATAACTAATATAATTGATAAGCCTTGTCTAATTAAATCCTTAAGCTATCCCCCTATCCCTAAGCGGTTTAACCATTCATCTAACCCAGTCTGTGCAACAGTTAATTTTTTCATGTTATCTTAATCAATTGTATTTGGTTGTGAATCGACTCCGAATGATCAGACAAGTTCATGTGACACATCCCATCAAAGTCTTCACAAACATGACCTAAAAGCTAACAATAAAAAGTCAATGGCAGCACGATTTTGTAAAACTGCATGTCTGACACTATCAACATCTTTTAGCATCTGTGTTAAAATATCAGAAGTTAAGTTCATCTGCTTAGCAGTGCAACAGGCTAGTTTGTGTATATCGCCAAGGGCTTTTCCTGCTGCTACGTGTGGGACAAATGAAGCAGCAAGAACCCTTTCTGCTGTACCCCAAATTTCAAATTTTTCATTACATTCTGGGCCCAATTGTTGTATTGAGCATTTTGATCGAAAGTGTTGTTTACTTATTAGTGCTCTCATGAGGTCATGAGGGTATATGCTCTTCCCCCCCCCCCCCCTTTTGTTTTCTTTTTTTCTTTTCTCTGCTGTGGTGTCTGCAGCAGGGCTCACTTTCTGAGCAGCAGCAGTGTCTGTGGGGGTAGAGACAGCAGCTGCAGCTGTAGCAGAAACACTGGCGATGCTGGCCAGCCTTATCTGAGTTGTGCCCTTGCGTGAGGGGGGGGTGAGAAGCGGTTGCGGAGGCAGGAGTGGGGGTGCTCCCTGTACCAGGGGCAGCTCTCACTCTCCGAACAGCAACTCTTGGTCTCCGAAAAGGCATACTCATTCTCATGACTGTGGTTTTTGTCTTACTCCTCACCAATATATGAGAAAAATTAACAACACCCACCAGAAGATTCAAAAATGAAATGCTATTGTTACTAAAATCTGGTGGAATCAGCCCAAAATAAGATGAAGTAGTACAATCTCCCAAACCAAAACTGCAAGTGTAATTACCAAGTTTTTTATCTCTGTATGAAACACCAGTGCACCATGCACCACAATATACATCAGTATTGAGGACCATATTGCAATGATGGTTCTTAAGCAGCTTTACCTGCTTCTAGCATTCGCTCAGAAGCTTCTAACAATTGAGCTGCTGTAGCACCTTTTGGGACTAGTCCTAACACACGTTTAGTTTTCTCATTAGCATTGTCATATGCTGACATATCAAAAAATTTTGTTTTCATCTCTTCTGACAAATCGGGATGTGATGTTATCACTGAATATAAGTGATCCACAAATTCTGAATATGGCTCTGCTCCCCCCTGTTTAATATTTGTAAAAGAGGGGATTGCTTGTGCAGGATCATGCACAGTTTGCAAAGCTTTATACGCCATGTCTTGTGAAAGTTGTAACACTTCAGTTTGAAACCGTGCCTGCAAATCTGCGCATACAAAAGGACCAGTGCCCAGTAACATTTGTGCTTGCACTCCGTATAATGCATCGGTGTTCTGTCTAGGAATCGCAGCTGCATTTTTACACAGCATTTGCCATTTATGATGAAATTGCAGTTGTTGAGAAGGAGTTAACAGAGTATTAATGAGCATTTCTGTGTCATATGGCGTCAACAATTGAGCAGTAAAAAGATGTTGCAAAAGAGATTAAATGACAATTTCAAACCGTACTACGTAATGGCAGCTTTGGCTTCTTTTATCATTTTCCAGTCTAATGCAACCCATTGACCTCCTCCTCCTGGTCCCATAATCACTGGAAAAGCCATCGGACCCATATTGGGAACCATTTCTCCTTCAACTATAGCATTTTGAATAATTCCCTTCCACCTAGTTACTGGATCCACACTCCCACCGTCCCCTCCCCATGTTGGATCTGGAAGAGGTGGAGCAGTGGATGTTAAAGGGTTAAGGGAAGTAGGAGCAGGAATAGGGAATGGATCAGGAGGTAAAAATGGATTAGTGCCCCTGGGTTGTTCGGGATGTTCCCCGGAGCAAAAACTAGGGGGTTTTTCAGGGGTATACTCATCCTTGGTTTCCAGTTCTTTCCGTTTTTTCAGTAGTTCCCTTAGTTTCTTGCCTCTGAGTCCCAGTTCTTCCTTTGGTTGTTGCTCTATAGCAGGCATTGCCAGTGTTGACAGGGGAAGCGGAGGATAGATTGATGTCATCGGTGGTTGAGAAGATAAATCAGGCAGTGGAGGTGGAGAGGAAGGCAGCGGCGGCAGAGCGGCCGGGAGCCGCGGCAGACGGGCGGGAGGAGGGGGGTCTGCATTCTGAGATTCCTCTCCCGCGTTCTCTGGCTTATCTCCCTCTGGGTCCTCTGACGATTCTGGTGGCGGCGGTGTTTTTGGTCACTTTTGGTTTTGCATCTCGGTCCCATTTTTACTCTTCGGCAGAACCACAGGGTCAAATGGCACAGTTGGCTGAGCTTGAATCAGTATAGCCCCCGCAGGTGCTGGTGGGGGTACTTTAGGTGTCTCAAATAACTGTTTAGAGGTCGAGTCCATATTTTGAGCATTTGTCGATAACTGTTTAGAGGTCAAGTCCATGTTCTGAGCATTCGTCGGTACTGGTAGATCAGGCGTTGAGGCAGCGAAGGCTGAGGCTGCTGCTGCCCTCTCACTTTTCATTTCTTTTAATGTGTCTCAGCCTCCATAATGTGGCTAATTTTCCAGCCTCCTTAGACCCTTTGCTAATTTCATCCCATAGGGACTTCCCAATTTCATCCCACATTTCCATAAGAATAAGGGGTGGAAGGCTAGCAGCTAGGGATGGATTGTGACTTTTGGAATAAGGTGCAGTGAGAAGCAAGTGTAGGAGGATTTGACCTGCACAGTTGCAGCTTGAAAAGGTGTTCGATGTTTTGGTATTTTATTTAAAGTTGTTGTGTGTGCCAGAGTCAATACCAATGTGATTCACTGTCACAAAGCTGGGGGTCCTCTGGTGCCAGGATGGAATATGTGGGTTGAATCACAGAATCACAGAATCATCCAGGTTGGAAAGGACCTCTGAGATCATCAAGTCCAACCCTTAATCTACTACTGCTGTGGTTACCAGACCATGGCACTGAGTGCCACATCCAGTCTCTTCTTGAAAACCTCCAGGGATGGAGAATCCACCACCTCCCTGGGCAGCCCATTTTAATGCCTGATCACCCTCTCTGTAAAGAATTTCTTCCTAATATCCAACCTAATCCTCCCCTGGCAAAACTTAAGACCATGCCCTCTTGCCTTACTGATAGCTGCCTGGGAGAAGAGACCAACCCCCACCTGGCTACAACCTCCTTTTAGGGAGTTGTAGAGAGCGATGAGGTCTTCCCTGATCCTCCTCTTCTCCAGAGTAAACAACCCCAGCTCCCTCAGCCATTCCTCATAGGACTTGTGCTGGAGTCCCTTCACAGCCTCGTTGCCCTTCTCTGGACCTGCTCCAGCACCTCAATATCCTTCCTGAACTGAGGGGCCCAGAACTGGACACACTACTCAAGGTGTGGCCTCACCAGCACTGACTACAGGGGAAGAATCCCTTCCCTGGGCCTGTTGGCCACACTGTTCCTGATACAGGCCAGGATGCCATTGGCCTTCTTGGCCACCTGGGCACACTGCTGGCTCATGTTCAGCTTCCTGTCAATTGAGACTCCCAGGTCCCTTTCTGCCTGGCTGCTCTCCAGCCACTCTGTGCCCAGCCTGGAGCTCCCCATGGGGTTGTTGTGGCCAAAGTGCAGGACCCGGCACTTGGCCTTGTTGAACCTCGTCCCATTGGAATCAGCCCAACTCTCCAGTCTGTCCAGATCCCTCTGCAGAGCCGTCCTGCCTTCCAGCTGATCGACACTCCCCCCCAACTTAGTGTCATCTGCGAATTTGCTGATGGTGGACTCAATCCCCTCATCTAAATCATCAATGAAGATATTAAACAGAACTGGGCCCAGCACTGATCCCTGGGGGACACCACTAGTGACTGGCTGCCAATTGGATGCAATTGAAACCAGCTAGAGTCTGTTTCTCTCCTCAAAATTCTTTTTTTAGTTGTTTGGTTCTTATACTATATAAGTAAATAAGTATATAAGTATATAATACTATATTGGTCTGAGCCAGGTATACACTCCTCCCATGCTGGTTTGGTTAACTAAGAGACACACATTTATGCTCTCTTAATGAATTCAAGGAGAAAGATTTACACCACCAGTTGATCCACTCCACTCATTGATCCAACCATTTTGATATGAAGAAGCCTTGAATATAATTCTTTGCAACAATAAAACCTTATAGACGACGATAAACCAAAACTATGGTAAACCCTTTATCAAAGCGTTATCAAAGGTACAGCCTCACCTTGAGTACTATGTGCAGTTCTGGGCCTCACAATTTAAGAACAATGTTAAGGTCCTTGAATACATCCCGAGGAGGGCAACAAAGCTGGTGAAAGGGCTGGAAAGCATGCACTCCGAGGAGCAGCTAAGGGCTCTGGACTTTTCTAGTTTGGAGAGTAGGAAGGGAAGGGATAACCTCATTGCTCTCTACAGCTTCCTGAGGAGGGGGAGAGGGAGGTGTTGGTCTCCTCTCCCTGGTATCCATTGACAGGATGCATAGGAATGGCTTGAAGGTGCACCAGGTGAGGTTCAGACTTGACATTAGGAAACATTTCTTTACTGAGAGGGTGGTCAAACACTGGAAGAGGCTTCCTAGAAAGGTGGTTGATGCCCAAAGCCTGTCAGTGTTTAAGAGGCATTTGGACAATGGCCTTAAAAATGTGCTTTAACTTTTGGTCACCCCTGAATTGGCCATGCAGTTGGATTAGATGATCTTTGTAAGTCCCTTCCAACTGGAAATATTCTATTCTCTTCTGTTAAAAATAAATGAAATTCTAAATGGTCTGTGTTATTGTAACAGCTATAATAACGATATTTGAAAATTGTGTGTTCTGGTAGTGTGTGTTTAAATAATAATGGCCTTCCAGTTGTCTTTTTTTTTAAAAATGTAAATCCCTACATCCTTTGATCTGTTAAGTGAAGATCTAGGGAAGGAAATAGAACTCTATGAGGTTGTGTAAGGATTCTGTATAGCCTCTAGAAGGTGCTACTGGTGAAATGAGCAAGAAACTTTCTTTTTACTATGTGTGTAAGAAGGAGCAGAACTAAATGAGGATGAAGAAAAGATGTAATTTAAAAGGATAAATTAGTGCTTCTGGAACTTAATGACATCAGTGTTTTGTGCTAGGACAGAAAAATCCCCATCTGCTCTCTAAACAGTTTCCAGTAACACAAATGAGATATGACTATTTAATACTGTCACTTGAAATTATTATCTTTCAAAAAAAGTTAAATGTGCACTACTGCATATCTTAGTAGTATGTCCCCTATGCTTATGAGGCAGGAATACAGTAACCAGGTTCACATATTGGAGACTACAGCTGAATCTTCCCAAAGGAATGCAACAATCAATTGTATGAATGGGTCGCCTACAAATTTATTCTCTTAAAGCTCTCCTGCTTTCATGAGTACCACTATAGCATATAACGATCCACTTTGTACCCCTCTCTTTTTTCCAAAATAAAGTCACAAACCAAATCCATCAAAATTTTCGGTGGGTTGGGAGAGTAAAAGAGACTAATTAGTGTTTCAATGTCTCTTTAGATTTCCTGTTGTGACAGTTCTGGATTTGTTATGGATTGCCTACCCCCCACCACAGCAAATTGATAATCAGCTTATCTATTATGCTTTTTATTTAAAAGATCTAAGGGCAGATGAAGTGCTCAGATTTCAATCCCTTTTTCCTATTGGCAGAACCTAGTCAGGGTTCTGAGAAATAATTTTCAGAGTAGTAACTTCTGAATATGAAATTTTTTCCAAGATACATGTTTCAGTACATCTTTCTGAATATGTGTAATATTCTCACATTCAACATGAACTATCAGCCTAATATTTCATTAATAAAAACATAATTTTAATTAATTAATAATGAGGAAAATTTGATACTATTTTTGGCTTCCCCCCAGAGTTAACAAATTAATTATTTGTGGTTTTGCTGTAAAGTATAACTCAAATTGCTTTGTTTCTGTCATTGTTCATAAACACTTCCATTATTGTATAACAAATTATTCAGAGTATCTAGAGTAGTCTATTATTTCTTGAGTGGATTTATTTTAAGAAGTACAACTTGAATAATAACTATGAAGAAAATAATACATTTAGAGCTTAATGATATCACAGAATCAGAGAATCACAAAATCACAGAATTTTCACAGTGGGAAAAGACCTCTAAGATCACCACGTCCAACTGTCAACACACTGCCCCCCCCCCCCCCCCCCCCCAATAAAATAAAACAATCTTTATCAATATCTGTATCACCATGCCCACTAGAGCATGTCCTGAAGTGCCTCATCTACACGGTGTTTAAATACCTCCAGGGATGGTGACTCAAACCACTTCCCTGGGCAGTCCATTCTAACACATAACTACTCTGTCAGTAAAGAAATTCTTCCTAATATCTAGTCTAAACCTCCCCTGGTACAACTTCAGGCCATTTCTTCTAGTCTTATCATTGTTCACTTGAGAGCAGAGGCCAGCACCCACCTCCATACAACCTCCTTTCAGGTAGTTGTAGAGAGCAATAAGGTCTCCTCTCAGCCTCCTCTTCTCCAAACTAAACATTCCCAATTCCCTCAGCCTCTCCTCTTAGGACTTGTTTTCCAGACCCTTCACCAGCTTGGTTGCCCTTCTCTGAACTTGTTCCAGCAACTTTCTTGTTCCAGTCTTTCTTGTAGTGAGGGGCCCAGAACTGAACTCTGTAGTGAAATGAGGCAACCAGGTGCCACTAATTGCCAGGTAGTGGGCATGAGCTTGTGTTAAGCCCACCTGTGCCTGATTAGGGCGGGCCCCTACTGCGCATGAGCAGGACTGGGGGGCCAATAAAAGGTGAGGCTTGAAGCACAGGCTCAGCTCACTCTTGAGCAAGCCAGCAGAGAGGTTAGCTGTTTTTGTGGCAATAGCACTGATGCAGGCTACTCAACCCTGAGGGCAATAGACTCGCAGCACTATTCGTGAGTTTCTGCTGGAACACCTGGTTGGACCTTAGAGCATCGTACCCTAAGAGAGGTTCATCTTGCAACAGAACTCAGTACTCGAGATGCGTTCTCGCCAGTGCTGAGTACAGGGGCAAGATCACTTCCCTTCTACTAGCCACGCTTTTCCTGATAGAAGCCAGGATGCTGTTTGCCTTCTTGGCCACCTGGGCACACTGCTGGCTCATATTCAGCTGACTGTTGACCAGCACCCCCAGGTCCTTTTCTTCCTGGCAGCTTTCCAGCCATTCTTCCCCAAGCCTGTAGCATTGCATGGGGCTGTTGTGACCAAAGTACTTGGTCTTGTTGTGTAGGAATAAAGGCAGCATGTATTGATAGCACAGAACAATTGATGGAGACAGGCTGGTTATCACTCAAACCATGGAGTGAACCTAGCCCCGGGCATACTGGATAAGCACGGGACTTTCTGCAGATGCAGACCCCCTTGCTTACAAGTATGCTAGATAAGCACGGGACTTTCTACAGACTCCCTTGCTTGCAAGATCTCCTGAAAAACAGATGAGTGGTGTAAAACAGAGGTTGTTATCTCCCTACCATGTAACTAATCGCGTAGTAACATGCTAACTGTAACTAATCAATCAGGTAATTCCATATGTTATGCGAGATAAGAACAAGGTATATAACTGTGTGTAAGAGTACGAATAAACGGAGTTAGTTTGCATCAAACTGTTTCCCCGTCCTTCGTGCGGCAAATGGTGACCCCGACGTGATGCTGGGCGTGACGCCGGGGAACTCGACGTAACGCCGGGTAGAAGTTGCTGAAAGAAGCATCCAGCTGCAGTCTCCGATAACGTCGAATAGGCTGAAAGGAAGCCTGGAAGTGGGTGGCCACCCCATTTTGCACCTCCTCGCGATTGGCAGGTGAGATCGGAGAAACGTTGATATGGGTAGTCAGAGTTCCCATGAAGAAAAGGACGTTTATAGACTTATGAGAGAACTGTTGCTTAAGCAACAGAAAGAAATCTCGGATCATGAACTTAAGCTCATGTTAAAATGGGTTCGTGATAAATTCCCAGATGTTACTGCTGTTACTATATTTAAATCTGAACTGTGGGATAAAGCAGGGGTCCGTTTATGGGACCTGAGCACGCGAGAGGATCAGGAAGCGATCAAACTCCTTTTTTCCTGGCGAACAGTATTTGAAGGGGTTAAAGCGCGGGAATCGAGACGAGCAGATACTCCTTCTGCCGCTTCTGCAGTTCCCAGCGCCCCTCCGCTACCAGAGGGAAGAGCGCAGAAAGACACTCCCCCTGTCAGAACTGTAGCCAAAGTAACCAGCCCGGATTTGCCAAGCGACGATCCGTCCGAGTCCGATCCTTTCGATCCGGGGGGAGAGCCAGATCTGTTTCCTGATGATCACGATCCATACGCGATGCCACGCGGCAGGGTGCTTTCGGATCTACAGGCTGCCCGCAAATATACTGGACACATGCGATCTCAAAGGACAGACCATTGAAACAATGTAAACTTAAAAACGGGTGTCAACAAGTTGTGTTAACAGGTCTTATTGACACAGGCGCCGATGTTACCGTAATCTCCCAAGCTAAGTGGCCGAGCCAGTGGAAATTAATTCGCACTGCACAGCCACTAGCAGGAATAGGGGGAATTGGTAACAGTTATCAGAGTGAAGATATTATTCAAATCATTGGTCCAGAGAACAGGGTAGCTAGTATTAGACCTTTTGTATTGCCAGTGCCATTGAATCTGTGGGGAAGGGATGTTTTGTCACAATGGGGATTGCATTTGGAAACGGGTTTTTAACAAGGGTCACTGTAGAGGGGCGTGAAATCCCACAATTAACCTGGAAAACACAGGATCCAGTGTGGGTGAACCAGTGGCCCTTATCAGAAGAAAAACTTAACGCCCTAGAACAATTGCTACAAATTCAATTAAAAAAGGGACATATAGTCCCAACTTTCAGTCCGTGGAATACTCCTATTTTTGTAATTAAGAAAAAATCAGGTGGTTGGAGATTATTGCATGATTTACGAAAAGTTAATGATGTTATGGAGCCAATGGGAGCGTTACAACCAGGTCTCCCCTCACCAACAATGATCCCGCGGGAATGGAATTTGATTGTTATTGATTTAAAAGATTGCTTTTTTGATATTCCTTTACATCCTGATGATGCACCTAAATTTGCCTTTTCTGTGCCTAGCATTAACATGGGAGCACCTCTCAAACGCTACCATTGGACGGTCTTACCTCAGGGCATGAAAAATAGCCCCACAATTTGCCAGTGGTATGTGGCCAAAATATTGGCCCCAGTACGTCTTGAATTTCCAACTGTAATATTGTATCATTATATGGATGACCTGTTAATTGCTGCTGCCGCTGAGGGTGAGTTACAAAAAGCAATAGAATCTGTGTTAACTGCCATCGATCAGGCAGGTTTGAAAGTTTCACCAGAAAAAATTCAAAAACAGGCCCCCTGGAATTATCTAGGGTGGAAAATTACCAATCATTCCATAATTCCGCAAATGCTATCGATTAATACTCAGATAGCCACACTGCACGATGCTCAAAAACTTTTGGGATCTATTAATTGGTTGCGACCCCTTCTGGGTATTTCAAATTCTGAATTGGGTCCTTTATTTGATCTTCTTAAAGGAGACGCAGATTTACTGGCTCCTAGACACTTAACACCCTCTGCGGAATCAGCATTACAAAGAGTTTGCAGAGCCATCGAACAGAGGCAAGCTTCTCGGTGGGACCCTAATTTATTCTTTCAATTAATAATTTTAGAGGATGGTGTAAAATATTGTGGCATGATTTTTCAGTGGGACACCACGCTTACAGATCCATTGTTGATTCTAGAGTGGATTTTCCTGCCTAATCAATCCTCTAAAACTATTTTACAGCGGCCAGAGATGTTTTCTCAAATCATTATGAAAGCCAGAGAGCGACTGTTAACTCTTTCCGGCAAATCTTTCTCTACAATTTATATGCCTGTTACTGAATTGTATCTTTCTTTTCTCCTACAGAATTCACTTCCTTTTCAGATTGCCGTACAGGACTTCACGGGACAATTTTCAAATCATTTTCCTCCGCATAAACTCTTTCGCTTGTCCTTTTCTCTTGCAGAAGTTCCAAAGAGAAGTGAAGTTCCTTTACAAGCAGTTACTGTGTTTACAGATGGTTCAGGTGCCTCTCATAAAGCTGTAGTTGTATGGAGAGACCCTGAAACCAAGGATTGGCAATCTGATATCACCTTCCACCCAGGTTCTCCTCAGCTTGTTGAATTAGCAGCTGTGACTAGAGCTTTTTCTCTTTTCAATAACCAGCCTTTCAATATTATTACAGACTCGGCTTATGTAGCAGGTATTGTTCACCGAGCAGAAGCTTCAGTGCTCAGAGAAATTTCCAACTTGCAACTGTATAATCTGCTCAGAGCACTGATTGATCTTATCAACAAACGGCAACACGCCTTCTTTATTATGCATATTAGGTCTCTCAGGTTTTAATGTTTCTCTGTTTGCTGACTTTTCAACTGGATCTTGCGAAGCAAGCCCTTCACTTGGAAATTGTTCAGCAGAACTGATTTTGGGGCTGACAAAGTCACTTCCCTGGGATCCACAAGAATTAAATCTATTGGGGTCCCAGGCAGTCGGCAATGTATCAGGAAACTGGACACCTACTTGTATAGTCTTTGGTCCTAAGTATGCTGCTAGAGCATACCCTGATACCTGGCCGGACATCAGTCCTACATCTGGAGATTATAGACTGGGATCAGGATATTGTGGGTACAATGGGTCCAAGCCAATGCCGGTGATAGGGAATACACATAATCCAAAAGCTAACATTAAACTTATTTGGGTTAGAAAAACTGCTAAGGCTTTGCCCCCCACAGTGTTTTTGATCTGCGGTGATAGGGCCTGGCAAGGCATTCCACGTAATGCGGTAGGTGGACCTTGCTATCTAGGCTCATTAACCCTTTTTGCTCCTCGCTATGCTGAATTAAGGCAGATAGTTAACCCTATATATCATGCTCGTAACGCAAGAAGTCTTGGCCTCACACCACAGTGTGATGATAATGTTAAGCTTTTAAATGTAGCTGCTAGAACTGCTTTAGCTCTTTTTATTCCTGGTGCTGCCGCAGGAAACGCGCTTACTAACCTCGCTAGATTAGCATGCTGGGCTGAAAAGCAAGCAAATATTACTACTGAAATTTTAGATAATCTTTTAGTGGATCAAAATAGTTTGCGACACGCTTTATTGCAAAATCGCGCTGCTATAGATTTTTTATTGTTAGCCCAGGGTCATGGCTGTCAGGAGTTTGAAGGCATGTGCTGTATGAATCTCTCTGATCATAGTGACAGCATCCACGCAAGCATCATGCAGTTGAAGCATCACACACAGAAGATTCAGCAACAAATAAACCCCCTCGGTGATGCTTTCACAACCTGGCTTCATGATATGGGACTTACAGGATGGCTTTTATCTTTTGTTAAAATTCTTTGTTATACTGGGTTTGTAATTCTGATTTTGCTTTTGTTATTGCCTTGTCTTTTTCAATGTATCCAGCGAATACTTGATAGAACTGTTTCTAAAATTTTTCTTGTGCAACAGAAGGGGGGAGATGTAGGAATAAAGGCAGCATGTATTGATAGCACAGAACAATTGATGGAGACAGGCTGGTTATCACTCAAACCATGGAGTGAACCTAGCCCCGGGCATGCTGGATAAGCATGGGACTTTCTGCAGATGCAGACCCCCTTGCTTACAAGTATGCTAGATAAGCACGGGACTTTCTACAGACTCCCTTGCTTGCAAGATCTCCTGAAAAACAGATGAGTGGTGTAAAACAGAGGTTGTTATCTCCCTACCATGTAACTAATCGCGTAGTAACATGCTAACTGTAACTAATCAATCAGGTAATTCCATATGTTATGCGAGATAAGAACAAGGTATATAACTGTGTGTAAGAGTACGAATAAACGGAGTTAGTTTGCATCAAACTGTTTCCCCGTCCTTCGTGCGGCAAATGGTGACCCCGACGTGATGCTGGGCGTGACGCCGGGGAACTCGACGTAACGCCGGGTAGAAGTTGCTGAAAGAAGCATCCAGCTGCAGTCTCCGATAACGTCGAATAGGCTGAAAGGAAGCCTGGAAGTGGGTGGCCACCCCATTTTGCACCTCCTCGCGATTGGCAGGTGAGATCGGAGAAACGTTGATATGGGTAGTCAGAGTTCCCATGAAGAAAAGGACGTTTATAGACTTATGAGAGAACTGTTGCTTAAGCAACAGAAAGAAATCTCGGATCATGAACTTAAGCTCATGTTAAAATGGGTTCGTGATAAATTCCCAGATGTTACTGCTGTTACTATATTTAAATCTGAACTGTGGGATAAAGCAGGGGTCCGTTTATGGGACCTGAGCACGCGAGAGGATCAGGAAGCGATCAAACTCCTTTTTTCCTGGCGAACAGTATTTGAAGGGGTTAAAGCGCGGGAATCGAGACGAGCAGATACTCCTTCTGCCGCTTCTGCAGTTCCCAGCGCCCCTCCGCTACCAGAGGGAAGAGCGCAGAAAGACACTCCCCCTGTCAGAACTGTAGCCAAAGTAACCAGCCCGGATTTGCCAAGCGACGATCCGTCCGAGTCCGATCCTTTCGATCCGGGGGGAGAGCCAGATCTGTTTCCTGATGATCACGATCCATACGCGATGCCACGCGGCAGGGTGCTTTCGGATCTACAGGCTGCCCGCAAATATACTGGACACATGCGATCTCAAAGGACAGACCATTGAAACAATGTAAACTTAAAAACGGGTGTCAACAAGTTGTGTTAACAGGTCTTATTGACACAGGCGCCGATGTTACCGTAATCTCCCAAGCTAAGTGGCCGAGCCAGTGGAAATTAATTCGCACTGCACAGCCACTAGCAGGAATAGGGGGAATTGGTAACAGTTATCAGAGTGAAGATATTATTCAAATCATTGGTCCAGAGAACAGGGTAGCTAGTATTAGACCTTTTGTATTGCCAGTGCCATTGAATCTGTGGGGAAGGGATGTTTTGTCACAATGGGGATTGCATTTGGAAACGGGTTTTTAACAAGGGTCACTGTAGAGGGGCGTGAAATCCCACAATTAACCTGGAAAACACAGGATCCAGTGTGGGTGAACCAGTGGCCCTTATCAGAAGAAAAACTTAACGCCCTAGAACAATTGCTACAAATTCAATTAAAAAAGGGACATATAGTCCCAACTTTCAGTCCGTGGAATACTCCTATTTTTGTAATTAAGAAAAAATCAGGTGGTTGGAGATTATTGCATGATTTACGAAAAGTTAATGATGTTATGGAGCCAATGGGAGCGTTACAACCAGGTCTCCCCTCACCAACAATGATCCCGCGGGAATGGAATTTGATTGTTATTGATTTAAAAGATTGCTTTTTTGATATTCCTTTACATCCTGATGATGCACCTAAATTTGCCTTTTCTGTGCCTAGCATTAACATGGGAGCACCTCTCAAACGCTACCATTGGACGGTCTTACCTCAGGGCATGAAAAATAGCCCCACAATTTGCCAGTGGTATGTGGCCAAAATATTGGCCCCAGTACGTCTTGAATTTCCAACTGTAATATTGTATCATTATATGGATGACCTGTTAATTGCTGCTGCCGCTGAGGGTGAGTTACAAAAAGCAATAGAATCTGTGTTAACTGCCATCGATCAGGCAGGTTTGAAAGTTTCACCAGAAAAAATTCAAAAACAGGCCCCCTGGAATTATCTAGGGTGGAAAATTACCAATCATTCCATAATTCCGCAAATGCTATCGATTAATACTCAGATAGCCACACTGCACGATGCTCAAAAACTTTTGGGATCTATTAATTGGTTGCGACCCCTTCTGGGTATTTCAAATTCTGAATTGGGTCCTTTATTTGATCTTCTTAAAGGAGACGCAGATTTACTGGCTCCTAGACACTTAACACCCTCTGCGGAATCAGCATTACAAAGAGTTTGCAGAGCCATCGAACAGAGGCAAGCTTCTCGGTGGGACCCTAATTTATTCTTTCAATTAATAATTTTAGAGGATGGTGTAAAATATTGTGGCATGATTTTTCAGTGGGACACCACGCTTACAGATCCATTGTTGATTCTAGAGTGGATTTTCCTGCCTAATCAATCCTCTAAAACTATTTTACAGCGGCCAGAGATGTTTTCTCAAATCATTATGAAAGCCAGAGAGCGACTGTTAACTCTTTCCGGCAAATCTTTCTCTACAATTTATATGCCTGTTACTGAATTGTATCTTTCTTTTCTCCTACAGAATTCACTTCCTTTTCAGATTGCCGTACAGGACTTCACGGGACAATTTTCAAATCATTTTCCTCCGCATAAACTCTTTCGCTTGTCCTTTTCTCTTGCAGAAGTTCCAAAGAGAAGTGAAGTTCCTTTACAAGCAGTTACTGTGTTTACAGATGGTTCAGGTGCCTCTCATAAAGCTGTAGTTGTATGGAGAGACCCTGAAACCAAGGATTGGCAATCTGATATCACCTTCCACCCAGGTTCTCCTCAGCTTGTTGAATTAGCAGCTGTGACTAGAGCTTTTTCTCTTTTCAATAACCAGCCTTTCAATATTATTACAGACTCGGCTTATGTAGCAGGTATTGTTCACCGAGCAGAAGCTTCAGTGCTCAGAGAAATTTCCAACTTGCAACTGTATAATCTGCTCAGAGCACTGATTGATCTTATCAACAAACGGCAACACGCCTTCTTTATTATGCATATTAGGTCTCTCAGGTTTTAATGTTTCTCTGTTTGCTGACTTTTCAACTGGATCTTGCGAAGCAAGCCCTTCACTTGGAAATTGTTCAGCAGAACTGATTTTGGGGCTGACAAAGTCACTTCCCTGGGATCCACAAGAATTAAATCTATTGGGGTCCCAGGCAGTCGGCAATGTATCAGGAAACTGGACACCTACTTGTATAGTCTTTGGTCCTAAGTATGCTGCTAGAGCATACCCTGATACCTGGCCGGACATCAGTCCTACATCTGGAGATTATAGACTGGGATCAGGATATTGTGGGTACAATGGGTCCAAGCCAATGCCGGTGATAGGGAATACACATAATCCAAAAGCTAACATTAAACTTATTTGGGTTAGAAAAACTGCTAAGGCTTTGCCCCCCACAGTGTTTTTGATCTGCGGTGATAGGGCCTGGCAAGGCATTCCACGTAATGCGGTAGGTGGACCTTGCTATCTAGGCTCATTAACCCTTTTTGCTCCTCGCTATGCTGAATTAAGGCAGATAGTTAACCCTATATATCATGCTCGTAACGCAAGAAGTCTTGGCCTCACACCACAGTGTGATGATAATGTTAAGCTTTTAAATGTAGCTGCTAGAACTGCTTTAGCTCTTTTTATTCCTGGTGCTGCCGCAGGAAACGCGCTTACTAACCTCGCTAGATTAGCATGCTGGGCTGAAAAGCAAGCAAATATTACTACTGAAATTTTAGATAATCTTTTAGTGGATCAAAATAGTTTGCGACACGCTTTATTGCAAAATCGCGCTGCTATAGATTTTTTATTGTTAGCCCAGGGTCATGGCTGTCAGGAGTTTGAAGGCATGTGCTGTATGAATCTCTCTGATCATAGTGACAGCATCCACGCAAGCATCATGCAGTTGAAGCATCACACACAGAAGATTCAGCAACAAATAAACCCCCTCGGTGATGCTTTCACAACCTGGCTTCATGATATGGGACTTACAGGATGGCTTTTATCTTTTGTTAAAATTCTTTGTTATACTGGGTTTGTAATTCTGATTTTGCTTTTGTTATTGCCTTGTCTTTTTCAATGTATCCAGCGAATACTTGATAGAACTGTTTCTAAAATTTTTCTTGTGCAACAGAAGGGGGGAGATGTAGGAATAAAGGCAGCATGTATTGATAGCACAGAACAATTGATGGAGACAGGCTGGTTATCACTCAAACCATGGAGTGAACCTAGCCCCGGGCATGCTGGATAAGCATGGGACTTTCTGCAGATGCAGACCCCCTTGCTTACAAGTATGCTAGATAAGCACGGGACTTTCTACAGACTCCCTTGCTTGCAAGATCTCCTGAAAAACAGATGAGTGGTGTAAAACAGAGGTTGTTATCTCCCTACCATGTAACTAATCGCGTAGTAACATGCTAACTGTAACTAATCAATCAGGTAATTCCATATGTTATGCGAGATAAGAACAAGGTATATAACTGTGTGTAAGAGTACGAATAAACGGAGTTAGTTTGCATCAAACTGTTTCCCCGTCCTTCGTGCGGCATTGTTGAACCTCGTATTACTGGCCTTAGCCCATTGATCCAGACTGTCCAGGTCCCTTTGCAGAGCATTCCTACCTTCAAACAGATCAGCACTCCCACCCAATTTGGTGTCATCTGCATACTTGCTGAAGAAGCACTCAATCCCCTCATCTAGATGACTGATAAAGATATTGAAAAAGACGAGCCCCAAACCTGAGCCCTGGGGAACACCACTGGTGACAAGCCACCAACTGGATTTAATTCCATTGGCTGCAACTCTCTGGGCCTGTCCAAGCATCCAGTTTTTTACCCAGCAGAGCATAGACATGTCTATGCAGGTCACCTGGTCATAGAATGAGACCAGGTTGGTCAAGCAGGACCTGCCTTTCCTGAACCCGTGCTGGCTGGGCCTGATCCCCTGGCTGTCCCGTACTTGCCATGTGAGCGCACTCAATAGGAACCTCTCCATAATTTTTCCAGGCACCAAAGTCAGACTGATAGACCTGCAGTTCCCCGGATCCTCCTGGGACCTCCCCTGTTAACCAAGACTGTTGATAAATGATGGAGAGGCTTGGTGAGCTCCTCTGCCAGCTCCCTCAATACTCTCAGGTGGATCCCATCTGGCCCCACAGACTTGTGAGTGTCCAGGTGCCATAGCAGGTCATTAACTGCTTCCTCCTGGATTTTGGGGGGGTTTGTGCAGCTCTCCTTCATTATCTTCCAGCTCAGGGGACTGAATACCCTTGGGGTGGCTGGTCTGACTAATGAAGACGTAGGCAATGAAAGCATTAAGTATTTCAGCCTCATCCTTGGCTGCAAGGTTTCTCCCCACATCCAATAAAGGATGGAGATTCTCCCTGGCTCTCTTTTTATAGTTAATGAATTTTTTAAAACTGTTTTTGTTGTCCCTTATGACAGTGGCTAGATTGAGCTCCAGATGGGCTTTTGCCTTCCTAATTTTTTCTCTGCATGACCTAATTAGGTCCCTGTACCCATCCCAAGATGCCTGCCCCTTCTTCTAAAGGAGGTAACTCTCCTTTTTTTCAGCCAGGCCGCTCATATTCCCTGCCATTTTGTCTTATGGCACCTGGGGACAGACAACGTGCTCCTTCTTGAACAATGTCCAGCCTTCCTGGACCCCTTTGTCCTTCAGGACTCTCTCCCAAGGCACTCTCTCGACCAGTCTCCTAAACAGGCTGAAGTCTGCCCTCTGGATATCCATGGTGAAGGTTTTGCTAACCCCGCTCTTTACTTCACTACATATCAAGAACTTCACCATTTCATGGTTGCTAAGCACAAGATGGACTCCGACCACTACATCTCCCGCCAGTCCTTCCCTATTTGTGGACAGTAGATCCAGCAAGGCACCTCCTCTGGTAAGCTCACTTACCAGCTGTGTCAGGAAGCTGTCTTACATAAACTCGAGGAACTTCCTAGCCTTTCTCTTCTCTGCTGTGTTATACTTCCAGCAGATGTCTGGTAGGTTGAAGTTCCCCACTAGAACAAGGTTTAGCTAACCCGCCTCCTTACTTCACTAAGGATTGAGAACTTTACCGTTTCATGGTCGCTAAGCATAAGACAGCCCCTGACCACTGCATCTCCCATCAGTCTTTCTGTGTTTGTGAATAGCAGATCTAGCGAGGCACCTCCACCGGTAGGCTCACTTACCAGCTGCTTCAGCAAGTTATCTTCCATACACTCAAGGAACTTCCTAGCCTTTCTCCTCTCTGCTACGTTATACTTCCAGCAGACGTCTGATAGGTTGAAGTCCCCCAACAGAATATCATTTGATAAATTGCACAGAATACATTTCTAACCTCCCCTGGAATAAATCAGGGCAGCCTTAGGTTATTTTACCAGTAGCTAACTCTGAACAATTAGGTCATTCTTATACTTGGAAGAAATCAAATGCAGAAAAACTTAACTTCCATTCTTTTTCCCAGACATGGAGGAGAGGGCAAGCTGCCTGGTGCACTGAATTCATGGAATGTGCAACTCTTGGACCCAAACAGGCTATCACGCATTGGTATATTATGCCTCTTTTTTTTGAAGCATCTCTTATGAAAGTTAATTAAAACCTCCAGTGCATTGCTACTTTATATTTGAAAACCACCATTAAGCAATAGCTTAGAATTTTGTGTTGTAGTTAACAAGACCTTAAAAGCAATTTTATTGTAGTGTCAGATTATTTGCTAACTGTCTGGGACATATTGCATGTACTGCAGACTTACTGACTTGATCAGAAGTTTCATTCTGGATGCAGGAATTTCAGGCGGAGAGTTTAGTGCTGGGCCGGCAATTAACTGAATGACAGATGCTCTCTAATAATCCCCCTCTCCTCCCTGATAAAGAAAGGAGATAGAATAAGGGAGAGAAAGTTATGAGTTGGAAACTAAACTACACAGCTTTAACAAAACAGTAATGATAAAAAGGAAAAATTATTAAATATATACAAATATACAGAAAACCGATACCACGTTACTCCCCCCTTTCCCCCAATAATGCTCACGTCACCACTGAGGCTGCAGGGAAGCCCTGGAAAAGTCCACGCTGGACTCCTGGAGTCGGCAGCAGTTGGGAGCTGGAGGCAGGAACACACAGATTCAGGCTGGTATGCATCAGGACCATAGGCAGACGAATGGATGGAATCCTCCCAGGATGCTGAAGCAAACAGGAACAGGCGTAGAAGGGTTGAAGGGAAGGGTGAAGGCAAGGGCAAAGAGTGAAGGGACTTGATCCTCATGATCCCTCAAATTTATATTGAGTATGACACTTGTGGGATTAAATACTCCATTTGGTCAGTTTTGGTCACCTGTCTTGTCTGCTCCTCCCCAAAGGAGGGTTGTAGTTTTCACCTCTTTACTCCCCTTCTCTTTCTGGAGCATAAGATATTCCTCAGAACCGAGCAATGGCTTTGGTGCTGCATACTGTTCTCTAGTCATAACTGTAAACATTGAGCATTATCGGTCCTAGAAGTAGACACTGAGAAACTTGCTGTTAATTTCAGCAAGTACAGCTATTTAGAAGAGACTTAGTTGAAAGCAAAATTACAAGACAGAAAATTAATTCTATCCTGGCCCAAACCAGGACAACATTGCAGAGTAATTATCAAGAAATATGTTATAGTTTCAGCTAAAATTATATTCTTCTGTTTCTTACACATTTTATCATATTATTTGTCTTTAAATTAACCAGAAGCGAATAATTGAAAATTTTAAATTGTTGGTGATTCAACAGATGAAAGCCAGACAAATTTCTATTAAAATCATAATAATCATGCTGTCCTTTTGTATATTTTTACTTGAACCTATGAAAATGACCAGGAAAGGAGAATGGAGCACTCTTATATATTTTCTTCCCTCTGTTATGTCAATATTACTCCTTTTTCTGTTGCACTTCTTCCTTTCCCACATCCCATTTCTTTTCTCAAGTCTTCCTTACTTTTTTCCTCAGCGGGATTAATTATTATTATTACCATCTTGCATTCCTGTTGTTTCTCCCCATCTATAGTTACCTTAACGACTTGGACCGCATAGCAGATTCGGCCTATCTGCCAACTCAGCAAGATGTACTTAGAGTTCGAGTCCCAACAACAGGGATCATTGAATATCCATTTGACTTACAAAGCGTCATTTTCAGGTAGAAAAAAAGTTTAACACCCGTTTGCTTTGTTTCTTTTGTTTTCTTTTACATTAGTAATACCATATATAGGATATTGGTTAAAAGTGAAAATTGTCCAATGTTTCTGAAATTTGAGCTTCTTCATGTTAATTTAAATTTTTTTTCATCTATGATGGAACACTGGAGCTCCATGCCCAGTCAGATAGTTCTTATATCCTAGGAGTAAATGAAACATGGTGAGATGATTCACATGACTGGAGAATCATGATAGAAGGCTATAGGCAGGGGAGAAGAGGCAGAGGAATCTCACTTCACGTTAAGGAAAACCTTGAATGTATAGAAGCCAACTGTGGTTATTGTGGTAGCCCTATTGAATGCTTTGGGTCAAAATCAGAGGGGTTTTCTCCAAGGGTGTCCTTACAGTGGGCATCTGTTACCGACCCCCAAACCAAGACGATGTGACTAATGAAGCGATACTCGGGTTGATCAGGCAAGCTTCGTGTCAACAAAACCTGGTCCTTATGGGAGACTTCAATTACCCAGACATTTTCTGGAAGAACAACACTGTACCTCAGCTGACATCAGTCAAGTTCCTGGAAATCTGTAGAAGACTGCTTCCTCACACAAATGTTGGATGTGCGAACCAGGAATGGGGGCACAGATGGACTTACTACTCACTAACCAAGAAAAACTGTTCTGGGATATCTTGGTTATTGACAGACTGCTGCAGTGAACACAATATTGTGGAGTTTGGAATACTGCTGAGCACAATGAAGGTTATTTCAAGAACAAAGGTTTTAGATTTTAGAAGAGCAACCTTCAGCTCGCTTAGGGTTCAGTTGGAAGGGATCCCATGGGAAGCTAGTGAGTGCTAGGAGCTTTTCAAGAACACTCTCCTAGTTAAGCAAAACCAGTTCATCCCCTCTAAAGGCAAGGAGTAGGAGGAGCAAGTGACCCCCATGGCTTAACTGCAGTCTTCTGGGTCTGCTCAAAACCAAAAGGGAAATTTACCAGAGGTTGAAAATTGCAAGGCTGTTACCCAGGGCAATGCAGAGAAGCAGTTAGGAAAGCAAAAGCTCAGCTTGAGCTATATTTGGCTAGAAATGTCAAAAACTTCAAGAAAGGGTTCTTTAGATATATTAACAACAAGCAGAAACAGAAGAATAATATTGGCTTGCTATTAAATAGGAGAGTTGAACTAGTCACCAACAATACTGAAAAGGCAGAGGTTTTCAACACCTTCTTTACTTCTGTCTTTATCAGTGCTGTTAGGTCCTAGGCCACAGGAACAAAAGTTCAAGTTGATGCAGACACTGACCCCCAGTCAGTGAAGGAAGAGTTGGTGTGTCAACTATTAGAGGAGCTTGACCCGTACAAATTGATGGGTCCAGATGACATCCAATCTAGGGTGTTGGGAGGAACTGGCTGATGTTGTTGTGAAGCTGCTCTCCACAGTCTTTGAGAAGTTGTAGAGATCAGGAGATGTCAGTGAAGACTGGAGGAAGGCTAATGTCACCCTCATCTTTAAGAAGGGTTCCAAGGAGGACCCAGGCAATTATAGACCCATTAGCCTCACTTCAGTCCCTATGAAAGTCATGGAGTGAATCATCCTGGGGACTATCACAAGTCAGTTGAAACACGTGATTGGGAAAAGTCAACATGGATTTATCAGGGTCAAATCATGCCTAACAAACCTAATTGCCTTCTATGACAAAGTAAACTGCTCGGATGATGCAGGATGAGTGGTGGACATCTACCTGGACTTTTCCAAGGATTTTTATACAATACTCTGCAGCCTCCTCCTAGAGAAACTGACTCAGCATGGCCTTGACGAGTGGTCTGTGCAATGGGTGGGGAACTGGCTGACAGACCATACCAAGAGGGTGATAGTAAATAGTTCCTCCTCCAACTGTCAACTGGACACAAGTGGAGTACCCCAGGAATCCATATTGGGCCCAATGCTGTTTAACATCTTCATAAGTGACCTGGATGTTGGGATTAAGAGCACACTGACGAAGTTTGCTGATGACACCAAGATGAGTGGAGAGGTTGACACCCCAGAAGGGAGAGCCACCCTCCAGGATGACCTAGACAGACTGGAGAAGTGGGCTAAAAGGAACTTCATGAAGTTCAACGTAGAGAAGTGCAAGGTCTTGCACCTGGGAACACTTGGCTAGAGAGCACCCCTGTGGAAAGGGACCTGGGGGTCTTGGTGGATAAAAGGCTCAACATGAGCGAATGGTGTGCTGCAGTGGCAAAGAAAGCTAACAGGATGCTGGGCTACATCAAAAAGGGTATCACCAGCAGAGGCAAAGAAGTCATCATCCTGCTCTATTCAACACTTGTCAGACCACACCTGGAGTATTGCATTCAGTTTTGGTCCCCACTGTACAAAAAAGATGTGGACAGGCTGAAGAGGGTACAGAGAAGAGCCACGAGGGTAATCAGAGGACTAGAGCACCTGCCATATGAAGAGAGGCTGAGGAAACCTGGTCTATTCAGCCTTGAGAAGAGAAGGCTGAGGGGATACCTTATTACAATGTTCCAGTACTTAAAGGGCAGCTACAAAGAAGATGGAGACTCCCTGTTTACAAGGAGTCACATGGATAAGACAGGGGGCAATGGGCACAAGTTAATCCTGGTGAGTTTCCAATTGAACACAAGAGGAAAATTTTTCACTCTGAGGACAGTCAGATATTGGAATGGTCTCCCAGGGGAAGTGGTGGATTCCCCCACTTTGGAAAGTTTTAAGTCTCAGCTCAACAGGGTGCTGAGACATCTCACATAAACAATAATATTAGAAGGGTTGGACCAGATGATCCTTGAGGTCCCTTCCAACCTGACATTCTATGATTCTGTGATTACCAGCTGTTGTTAAAGACGTCAAGAGGATGTGAGACAAACGGACTTGTCTTTGTCTGAAGGTATTTAATATTGATATAAAAGCAGAAAGTAATTTTTCAATAAAATGTATATCAGTTTTGTTATGAAGAATAGCGTATGAAATGTAAAGGTACCACTTCTGTACTTGATTTTTAGAGAGAAGGGATTTTTTAAGTTTAATATCACTCCTACAAATAATTTTCCCCACAGCTCATTTTGAGTCCAAATACCATTGCTTAAAGAATAACTGTGCAATTATAATTTCAAGTTAGACACCCACGTGTCTAGTTGCATTGAGACCCATAATGAATTGGGAGTACACTCTGACAGCAAATTTCAGACTAAAAAGCAAATATGATAATCTGTTTAGTAACAACACATTGCATTAGTCTTCAATACAAATTGTAAAATTTTTAAGAAAAAAACCCCAAATTGTGTTTCCAATGAAATTCTTGAATTGAGTGTTCCATATGTGATTGTATATTTATCTGCTAAGATATTGGTGGATTTTGATGTGGTCATTCTTAATTTTGCAGAATGGTGGATGTAGGAGGCCAACGATCAGAAAGAAGAAAATGGATACATTGCTTTGAAAATGTCACATCTATCATGTTCCTAGTAGCTCTCAGTGAATATGATCAAGTGCTTGTGGAGTCAGACAATGAGGTAAGCAAGCATCAGCGTAAAATCAGCAGTTTTTAAGAAAAAATAATTTCACTAAAATTAATTTTAAATTAATTTTAAATTTAAAATTTGATTAAAGCACAAGTTTGTAGAGAGCTTCAGTAGAAATGTGTGCTTTTTTACATAATTATTTATATATTACATTTGTTGGACCAATAAATTATAATCATAGATTGAATACTCCATGCTAAACAGCAAAACTTAAAGTTTTTAGTTAAGACATTTTCAAAGCAGTTTGGCTTGTCCCATCCTGGTTGTTTTCCAGAAGTCTACTAGCAGTTGTATGCAAGTACATGTAATGAAATGGGAAGTTCTACAGGGATTAAGAGAGTAATCTTTAAATAATATGACACAAACTGATCTCCTCCGTGGAGTTTCAGTGGAACCTATTTTGTGTTAATAGTAGAATAGACAACTGTAGAGAAATGTTCTTATTGTAGCTATTTGCATAGTTAGCATTGCATAGCAGAGCCATAAAAATAGACAGTGGGAAGTAAAATTCATAGGTTTTTTGCTAGAACAGACCCTAAAGTAGTCAAGTTCATTCCATTGACTTAAAGTGTAAGTTTTATATTGGCTTTTATTTTGTACCTGCATTGCTATTTCAAAGAATAGCAAAAGTAAGAAACTCATGGTTGGTGATGTATGAACCAAGCAGGCAAAATGTGGTAGTACGCAGTGTTTTGTATACAGATTTACAAAGTAGGGAGGAAATTTAGTATTTGAATTTTTTTTCTTTCATGAAAACTATCCCCGTTATTCATCAAACTTACGTGAGATAATCACCAGCACTGTTCTATGCAAGTTTTTTACATTAATTTTTAAAAGTTAGATGACAGAAATAAAGCATTTAATGTTCTTCATAACTGTTTATATGTGTTGATTTCATTGTTTAAGAGAAGGGTTGACATAGCAAAGTAAAACATATGTTCCTGGGCAGTCATAATTGTATTCTCAACTTTCTTCAGGTTTTGTTTTTGTTTTTTGTCTTTTTTTTTAAGAAAGACTGGAAGCTCTGAAAGCTTTTAAGTTTATACTTTTCCCATAAAAGAAAGAAATCTCATTACATTATTCATATCATCAGACATCTCCTTATAAAGTACCTGAGTTGCAAAGAAGAAATTTTAAGTTGCTTATATAGTGAATACATCTTGTAATTTACTTTTGTATTCTATTTTTGGGTTTTTTTTAAAACTTTACTATTATCAGAATGTTTTTCTTTTGTTTTGTAAGACATAAATCTTTGATGTTGTGGTCCAGACAGTAATGGAGTCTGACAACATGTTATAAAACAAGACTATTGAGGAAGTAAGAAAGATGAACAACAGTTCCCCCATATAGTGATTCATCCAATCACCAATAGCAAACACAGGATCATAAGTGATGCCATGGCTCTGGTGTACTGCCAATGACATTTGGTATCTGAGTCATCTGGCAAAAACAGCCAATTGTGCAAATGCCTTTTGAATGTGGAAAAAAGAGTTGCAACAACACAAGTCAGGGGGCAGAGTACTGGCAGTCTGTCTAAGCTGCCATTATTTTTCAAGGGGCAGGGTGTCAGGAGGCAGGGTGTCACTTCCACCCCTTGATTCTCTCAAATGATCACTTGACATGGAGTTATAGGCTAGGATGTTATTTTGGCAGTTTGTTAGTTATATAATAAACTAGGTGAGTTTGGTGTTCCAACACCTTAAGGGTATAAGTTACATAGAGGTTGAAAGCTGGTGCATCATGAGATGTGTACTATAGAATCACCTCTATCAAGTAGCAGTTGCTCAGGCATCTGGGAAGTGATTACTACAGCATCTTCCCTATTGCTACAAGAAAGACTGCAAAAGAGATTACAACCAGAATCCACTTATATCTAGTGGCCCCAACTCGGGTCTGGGAATGGCTTGACCATGACTGGAAAAATGCTTTGCAACACAGTCTACAACCCCATCTGCTGATATGAAACAAAACATGAACAGTGACAATACACAAGATAATTGGTCACAGGACAGATCATAGCCCATAAAGTTCTAGAGGATGTAGAATTCTGATCCATTTTTTACCATGGCATCAGTGCATAATCGGTGGTTGAAACATTAGCCCTTATAGAGTAATATCTGACAATAGTTTTAGGTTCATGGCCATACAATTCCAACAATACCAACATTCCCACCACAGGAACTACTTGTTGCCCAGATGCAGGATGTTGCTTTTAAATCCAACAATCAGTTCCTTTTCTGACATTCGACAGTGCCTGAAATGTGTGAATTAACAAGTCAGGATTCCAACCATCAAGGTTCTGGTGGACTGTCCCTAAGAACAGTATACACAGCATATTCAAAAGAGGGGCTTGCTTGAAATAAAAGACAGTAGTACAAATAAAACATCTACAATAAACAGCAATATAGCAGGAGGATTTTTTCAGATTTTTGTCATTGAGATAAAGACAGTTTAATAGGTAAAGCAAAAGCTGTGCATGCAAGCAAAGCAAAATAAGGAATTAGTTCACTACTGCCATTGACAGGAAAATGTTTAGCCTTTTCCAGGAAAGCAGGGCTTCATCACGTGTTAAGTTACTTGGGAAGACAAACATCATAACGCTAAATGTCCCCCTCCCCTCCTCCTTCCCCCAGATTCTTGTGCACCTCAGCCTACTCACTGGCAGGGTGAGAAGCAGAATAGGCCTTGATGCTGTACAGGCACTGTTCAGTGCCTGTACAGGCAGGGTCAAAACCCTTCCTGCCCTTTCTGCCATTTCTGCCCTTCCTGCTTACCCTTCTTCGCCTGTTCATTGTTTGCTTCGGCATCCTGGGAGGGTTCCGTCCGTTCATCTTTCTGTGGTCTTGATCCGTGCCAGCCTGAATCTGTGTGTTCCTGCCTCCAGCTCCCGACTGCTGCCGACTCCAGGAGTCCAGCCTGGACTTTCCCAGGACTTCCCTACAGCCTCGGTGGTGACGTGAGAGTTATTGGGGGAAAAGGAGGAGGAACATGGTATCAATTTTCCTGTATATTTTTATATAATTACTAATTTTTCCTATTTATCATTACTGTTTCATTAAAGTTGCGTAGTTTAGTTTCCAACCCATTAGTCTCTCTCTCTTATTCTCTCTCCTTTCTTTATCAGGGAGGAGAGGGGGATTTATAGAGAGCATCTGCTATTTGGTTTAATTGCCGGGCCAGTGTTAAACCGTGACACTTTGTTTCTTTTGTTTTCTTTTACATTAGTAATACCATATATAGGATATTGGTTAAAAGTGAAAATTGTCCAATGTTTCTTAAATTTGAGCTTCTTCATGTTAATTTCACATTTTTTTCATCTATGATGGAACACCGGAGCTCCATGCCCAGACTTGCTTCTTGAAGTATGCCCATCCCTCTTGGACCCCTTTGTTTTCAAGGGCTGTTTCCCAGGGTACACTCTGAACTAGTCTTCTGAATAGGCCAAAATCTGCCCCCCAAAAGTGCAGCATAGAGGTTTTATTGATGGCCCTCCTTGAATCCCTGACTATTGAAAACTCTATTATTGCATGGTCACTGTGCCCCAGACAGCCTCCAAGCACTACATCTCCAACCAGCCCCTCTCTGTGAACAGAAGGTCTAGCGGGGCCCCATCCCTGGTAGGCTCATTTACCAGATGAAGCAGGAAATTATCCTGTATACGCTCTAGGGATTTCCTGGACTGCTTCTTCTCTGCTGTGTGGAGTTCCCAGCAGACATCTGGCAGGTTAAAGTCACCCACGAGAACAAGGGCTGGTGATTTTGAGACATCTGCCAGCTGCTTGTAGAATAACTCATCACTTTCATCATCCTGGTTGGGTGGTCTGTAACAGAGTCCCACCAGAATGTCAGCTTTATTGGCCTTCCCCCTGATGTTGACCCACAGGCACTTAATCTTATTGTTACTGACCTTGAGTTCTACAGAGTCAAGAGACTCTCTAACATATAGAGCCACCCTTCCACCTCTCTCCTACCTTGTCTGTCCCTTCTGGAGAGCGTGTAGCCATCCATGGCAGCACTTCAGCCATATAAGTCATCCCACCACATTTCCATGATGGAGACTACATCATAGATTTCCTGCTGCACGATGGCTTCCAGCTCCTCTTGTTTGTTACCCATACTGTGTGCATTGGTGTACATGCACTTCAGCTGGGCTGCTGATTTCACTCAACTCGGGCTTTCCACCCTTAGGTTCATCTCTGGAGAGCCTGATTTCAATTCCTTCCCCCTTCAAACCTAGCTTAAAGCCCTCCTGATCAGCCCCGCCAACTTACGGGCTATAGTCCTTTTGCCCCTGCTAGACAGATGAAGCCCATCTGATTTGAGGACACTAGGTACCATGGAATTTGCCCCATGGTCAAAGAACCCAAACCCCTGCTGTTGACACCAGTCCCTAAGCCATGAATTAACCTGTTGGATCTTCCTGCTAGTTCCCTCATCCATCACTGTCATTAGAGGGATGGAGGAGAACACAACTTGGGCTCCTGGTCCCTTCAGCAGTTGCCCAAAGGCCCTGAAGTCTCTCTTGATTGAATGAGTGCTTCTTGTTATTAGATCATCACTACCCACCTGAAAGACCAGAAGTGGGTAATAATCTGAAGGACTCACAAGGTTGGAAAGCTTACCTACAACATCCTTAACCCGGGCACCAGTGAGAGAGCAGACCTCCTTGTGAATCAGGTTTGGTCTGCATATGGGGCCCTCTGCTCCCCTCAGCAGGGAGTTGCCTACTACAATGACCAATTGAGTTTTCTCTTCAGGGTCAGTTTTGATGGCAGTCCTGAGCAAAATCAGCCTTGGTGGTGTTTCTGGCCTTTGTGAGCCCTTGACCTTGCTTGCAACTAGATCTTCCTGCAGAGCCCCATACCTGTTCTGCAAAGGCACTGCAGGTGGTGCAGTTCTTAGGGGAACATGCTTGCTCCATTTTCTTTTTTTGTTGAACACTGTCTTGTTCCCATTGACCCTCCTTCTGTGGGTTACTGTGGGAGGGCTGGGGGGGCTTGCATATGAGAGGATATGGGATCCTCTGCTCCCCTGGTAGTTAATTCCTGCTCTGATTTTGGAGAGATCATTTGAAGAAGGCAATCAATTTCCTTCTCACTCTCCCTAATGTTTCATAGCCTGCTCACCTCTTCCCTGAGCTCCATCACCTCATCTTGGAGCTGTGCCACCATGCTGAGCAGGTCATCAACCTGTTCACACTGCACACAGCCACAGTCAGAGATGCCTCCTGCTGCCAGTGAAAGGCTGTGGCATTCCTCACAGCCTATGGCCTGGATACCAATATCCATTTTGGTGGGTGCTGGGAATACAGTCATCTTCCAAGTAGCCACCATCATTCTTGGAGTAAATTGCAGCTCCCTGCTGCTCTCCCTGCCCTGTGCAAACTGCCTTGAAACCTCCCTGTTTGCCCACTCCTGTTCACCATGCTCCATAGGGGCATTTAAATCCCCCCATGGCTTGCCTGGACACACCCCCTGCCACACCTGATTGGTTGAACGAGTGAGCTTCTGGATTTCTTCCTGCGGTTCTGGGTAGCTGTACAGAGTGTCCTGATCTCAGGAACCCCCCTGTACTGATTGATCTCACGGTTAACCCCTGGGCTTACCTCGTGTTTTTTTTCTCTCTCACCTCCTCTGCTGGTCGCTGAACCAGGAAGGCAGGAATTCCAGGAGGCCTGCATGGATGAACAAGGAACTCCTGGACACACTTAGGGGTAAAAACCAAGTTTACAGAGGATGGAAGCAAGGACAAATATCCTGGGATAAGTACAGAGAAGCAAGAGATCAGGTTAGGAAAGCAAAAGCACAGAGAGAATTGGATCTGGCAAGGGGGGTTAAGGGCAACAAGAAAAGTTTCTATTGATACATCAATGATAAGAGGAAGACTAGGGAAAATGTGGGCCCACTCCAAAAGGAAATGAGAGAGCTGGTTACCCAAGATGCAGAGGTCGAGGTACTCAATGACTACTTTGCCTCTGTCTTCACTGGCAAGGACTCTGATCTTGCCCTCAAAGTGTAGGCAGCAGGTGCCCGGACGGTGCCCGCCCCGCCTGTGCCAGCTGGGGCTAGCCCAGATGCGCATGCCCGATTTAGGCAGGGTGTGGTTCGAGCAGGTCCCAGAGCCAGGTGGATCAAACTTAGTTCTCTGATACTAATCCGAACCAGCACTAGCTCGACTGACTCTGTTCACGAACCGAGCTCGCGCCCGCAGCGAGATTCCTCTCACGCAACACAAAGTTACGGAAGACAAAGACAGGGACTGGGAAAAGGAAGATCCTCCCACTGTAGATGAAGAGCAGGTTTGAAACCACATAAAGAACCTGAAGGAGAACAAGTCCATGGGACCTGATTGGATTCACCCACGGCTCCTGAAAGAACTGGCAGATGAAGTTGCAAAGCCACTGTCCATCATATTTGAGAAGTCATGGCAATCTGGTGAAGTTGCCACTGACTGGAAAAGGGGAAACATAACCTTCATTTTAAAAATGGAAAAAAAGAAGACCCAGGGAACTACAGGCCAATCAGTCTCACTTCTCTGCCTGGCAACATCATGGAGCAGATCCTCCTGAAGGCTCTGCTAAGGCAAGCAGATAACAAAGGGGTGACTGGTAGCAGCCAATATGTCTTCACTAAGGGCAAGTCCTGCCTGCCTAATTTGGTGGCCTTTTATGATAGGGTCACAGCCTCAGTGGACAAAGGCAGAGCAATAGACGTCATCTACCTGGACCTGTGCAAAGCATTCAACACTGTCCCGTACAACATTCTGATCTCTAAACAGGAAAGATATGAATTTGATGGATGGACTGCTCATTGGATAAGGAACTGGCTGGATGTTTGCACCCAAAGAGTTGTGATCAAAGGCTTGGTGTCCAAATGGAGATGTGTGACGAGTGGTGTTCCTCAAGGGTTAGTACTCAGACCAGTACTATTTAACATCTTTGTCAGATGGATCATTTTTCCACATGGACAGTGGAATTGAATGCACTCTCAGCAAGTTTGCTAACACCACCAAACTGTGTGGTGAAGTCAACACAATGGAGGGAAGAGATGCCATCCAGAGGGACCTTGACATGCTCGAGAAGTGGAATCATTGAAACTTCATTAAGTTCAACAAGGCCAAGTGCAAGGTTCTGCACCTGGGTCAAGGCAATCCCATGTGCAAATACAGGTTGGGAGGAGAAAAGATTGAGGGCAGCCCTTAGGAGAAGGACTTGGGGATGGTGTTGAACCAGAAGCTTAACATGTGCCATCAGTGTGCCCAGAAAGCCAATCATATCCTGGGCTGCATCAAAAGAAGCATTGACAGCTGGTCGAGGGAGGTAATTCTTCCCCTCTACTCTACTCTTGTGAGAGCCTACCTGGAGTACTGTGTCCAGTTCTGGAGTCTCCAACATAAGAAGGACATAGAGCTCCTTGAACGTGTCCAGAGGAGAGCCACTAATATGATCGGAGGGCTGGAGCATGCCCCTTATGAAGACAGGCTGAGGAAGTTGGGGTTGTTCAGCCATGAGAAAAGGAGTCTCCCAGGTGACCATATAGCAGCTTTCCAATATCATAAGGGAGCCTACAGGAAAGCTGGGGTAGGGCTATTTACATGGGTATGTAGTGAGAGGACAAAGGGAAATGGTTTAAAACTTCAGGAGGGGAGATTCAGGTTAGACATTAGGAAGAAATTCTTTCCTGTGAGGGTGGTGAGACTCTGGAATATGTTGCCCAAGGAAATTGTGGCTCCCCTGCCCTGAAAGTCTTCAAGGCCAAGTTGGATGGGGCCTTGAGCAACCTGTTCTAGTGGAAGGTATCCCTGTCCATGCAGGGGGTTTGTAACTGGATGATCTTAAAGGTCCCTTCCAACCCTAGCCATTCTATGATTCTATGATAGACAAATATGAAGGAAGAAGAAAGGAGTGTTTTGGACAAGGAGACGATAAATCTTGAATGTCGTGCACAGTGACATGGCATTTTTAACATCTTCAGAGGGAAGAAATTTTTTTCTTCTTTTTAAGATCTTACTGGAAATAAACAGCAAGCCATCATTTTTTTTCCTGAGAGACAAATGAAAGCCCAATTCTTATATTTTTCAGTGCCTAAAACCAACCATGACTTGTTTGCTTCAGTCTGAATAGTTTTAGTCCATCTCTACACAAACTTGTTATTAAAGGGAAGCAGAGAAGAGTTTTTCTTGTACTACCATTTTTTTTAAAGGTGTTTTGGTTTTGTTTTTTTTTTCTGAATAAAAGTTAAATCAAGATCTTTCAAAGTGAAAAGGGCAATCCTCCCAACCCAAAATACCTACTAGTCCATGAAGTGCTTAAAATGTGGAGTTTAGATATTACTCACTGTTAATGGATATTTCAGCTTAGGTAGTGTTACTCCTTGTTTTCTAATTTGTAAGCCTTTCTTTTGGCCATGTGCTTTTATCTCTTCCCTTTAGTCAGTTTGGCTCCTGCCTGACTCATTAATTAGCCAAAATGGTTCAAAAAATGGAAAATTGGAGTAATAAACCAGCTAGTCAAGAAAAGCTGAAATGATTTGGGTTGTTTTCACCCAGTTTACTGACTTACCATGTACCAAGGGCCAACACAAGAGAGAGAGAAAGCATCATGTAGCTAAGACTTAGGAAATGAGAACTCCTAGGTGTTTGGGACAGTACAGTACAAAATGTTTTGGCAATAAGGTCATATGATCATAGTATGTGATATAAGTTTATGTGACAACTATGCACAATCTATCACATAAATACAGTTTCTACATCTATTTCACTTATCTAAATATCACAACTTGCACTTGTATTTTTATGTTATTCTCACTGAGATGTAAAGGTAAAATAATTCCTTCCTCACTAATCCCTCTCCTTTATATTCTGCAACAAGAAAGAAAAATAAATAGAAATTCACTGAATCGTTACTTAGGCAAATTATTTGTATTCCAATCTCATTTAAACTGTTGCGATCACATAATAGAGAACAAAATAGTACAAAGTTATGGTCAAAAATACTGTACTTTTAGCTAGCAAGATTTTTGAATAGCAGTATTTATGCATTAGTTTTATTTAACAAAAAAAAACCAACACCACACCTTATTTTTGTCCCCCGAGCAATAGACAATACATGCATTTAAATGACACTTTAAGAATAGCAAATATTATCTTTTTTTTTTAAACACTGCAAATTAAAAAAATGTATCCGACATCCCCCCCCCCCAATATATTGGTAAAATAAGGATTTCCTGCAGCATGATAATAAGGAAACAAGCAATGTACTTCAGTTTAGACCATCTTTTGAGAGAAAATAAGAATACTAACACAAAACCAGCTTTAGAAGAAGTTGAATTCTCTTGCATTTTTGACACTGTCTTCAACATCAACTTTGCCCAAATAATTCTTCTATTCCTTTCTTTCCTGAAGCATGGCTACTGTAAAAAAGCCTTAGTGAAAGTTAGAATAAAATTCCTGTAAGTAGATAAAAAGAGGTGGTCCTTATCAAACCAAAGCACACTGTTCTTCAATATCTCCCTTGAACTACCTTTATCAATGATCTGGACAAGTGGATCGAGTGCACCCTCGGTAAGGTTGCAGATGACACCAAGTTGGGCGGGACTGTTGCTCTGCTTGAGGGTAGGAAGGCTCTACAGAGGGACCTGGACAGGCTGGATTGATGGGCCAAGATGCACTGTACGAGAGTCAGTATGGCTAACTGCTGGGTCCTGCACTTAGGTCACAACAGCCCCAGGCAACTCTACAGGCTTGTGGAAGAGTGGCTGGAAAGCTGCCAAGAGGAAAAGGACCTGGGCGTGTTGGTCACAGTCGCCTGAATATGAGCCAGCAGTGTGTCCAGGCAGCCAACAGCATCCTGGCTTGTATCAGAAATAGCATGGCCAGCAGGTGCAGGGAAGTGAACATCCCCCTGTACTCAGCACTAGTGAGGTTGCACCTCAATTACTTTGTTCAGTTTTGGGCCCCTCATTATAAGAGGGACATTGAGGTGCTGAAGTGTGTCCAGAGAAGGGTTAGCTGATGAAGGGTCCAGAGACTAGATCTTATGAGAAGCAGCTGAGGGAACTGGGGTCATTTAGTCTAGAGAAAAGGAGGCCAAGCAGAGATCTTTTCGCTATCTACAACTACCTAAAGGAGGTTGTAGCAAGGTGGGTGTCAGTCTCTTCTCACACCTAACTGGTGACCAGACAAACAGAAATGTCCTCAATTTGCACCAGGGGAAGTTTAGACTGGATATTAGGGAAAATTTATTCACCAAAAGGGTTATCAAGCATCGGAACAGGCTGCCAAGGGCAGTGGTTTAGTCACCATCCCTGGAGGTAATTAAAAGACATGTAGATATGGCACTTAGGGGAATGGTCTAGTGGTGGACTTGGCAGTGTTATGTTAGTGGTTGGACTGAATTATCCTAAAGGTCTTTTTCCAAATAAATGATTCTATGAATCTGTAAAATCTGAGTCTGAATTATGAAAACTAAACTTCCCTTATAGCTTCTTCATCCTATATATGTCAAGACAGTGCTAGTTATTGAAAAAAGCACCTTTAAGATTTCAGTGAAACACAGCCTTCTTGTACTAGTGAACACCTAGAATACACAGATTCCCTAGATGTTTTCTTTCCCTCCTCTCCCATTTAGGACATTCAATTAAATCACATAATTTTAACAAAGTTTCTCTTTTTTTTGCCTTCAGCTTCATGTTAGTGGCAAATACTTCTGGACTCAAGCACTATAATGCAAAGTGGAAATCACAGGTTAAAACAGCAACAGCAATGGAACATGTATGGCAAGTGGGAACAGCTGTGTCATTTAAAAAGTAAATGTTTTTGTAAACACTATCACACTGCAATTTTCTGTTTGGTGATTCATGTAAGGCTAGCATTAGCATGCTGGATATATATTTTTTTAGAATATGCTCAAATAATCTAAACATTGCCACAGGTTCAACTCAATTAAAATATAACAGAAGTAGCCTAGTGGCACACATTCTTGAAGTTTGCAATGACAATATATCTATAAAGTATGAACAAACTTTTGGTTTTATACAAAACTTAAAACCCCATTCCCCTCTCCCAGTATCAAAAACATAAAACAAAACAAACCCCAAACCTTCATTAGACAACACTGGCTTTTGTTTTGGTTTGGGTTTTTGCTACAGTTTTATTTATATGCCCAAATCCAAGATGGACAATGTATTCCCATGTTAAAAGAAGGGATATTATCACACACTCCAGAGTCAACAGTGGAAACAGAAGATTTGTTATGTTTATAAGCAAGATCAGGACCAAGTTTGTAATGACATATATAACAAGAATAACTGTTCTGATCACATATTTAGAATGTCAGTGTCACTTTTTATAACCTACAACTACTTGCTTTACCTTTATAGAAAATTCTTTAACTCCTTAAAAATTTTAAGACTAGTGACTTTTTTGTTATTAGATCTAAGGTTTCTGTAATTTCTGAAATAATTCTTAACCGATCTGATGTTCTGTATTTCTAATGATATTTTTTGGGAAATAGCATATACTAATTAGTATTTATGTTTAATGGTTTGAAATGTCTCTAAATTAACTTTTCTAATAAAGGCTATTTCTAGGTAAAATTATACAAAGCTCAACCTGACAAATACAAATTCATATTTAAGAGCTTATGTTCCAGTCTTAGATGTAATGGCATAAATGTTTCCAACAAAATTGGTTTCTACAACTGTATAAATCCCTGACGATTTAAGCATTGTTTTGATTGTGAATGTCGAGTGTCTCCAATTTACTTTTACTCAGGAATGTACAAATTATTTTATACAGCACAATGCTAGTACCACTCTGTACTATAATAAGCCTTTTTTTGTTTTAAAAATATAAACAACAAAGCCCTAGTCAGAAATAGACTGACAAAATTTACATTCTTTTCTTAAAAAGTAAATAAAATAGAATTATTTGAAATGGCAATTAGTTGTAAGTCATATGATACAATTACATAGATACATATCACCACAGCACATTCAATTTTCCAAAAATTATTACAAAGCCATTATAGATGCTGCCATATATATATATATGTTTGTACAGTGATTATAACATTCATAATTGCACTATACCTACAACCAGTTTTCAATTATAAGGTGTTTTATGAGGAAAGAAAAAAAATAGCAACTGTTCTAATTGTTGCAATTTCTGTGCTGAGTGCACTCTAGCAGTACTTGGCATTTTAATCAATCCAATCTGACCTCTGAGCTCTCTAGCAATCATGCACCTAGTCAAAAAAAATTGCATGTTGAAATTTCAAGAGTGATTTTCTCACTGTTTCATTGACATTAAAAAATCTTTCTAAAGAACATCGAGAGGCAATTTTGCATGAAGCCTATGAAATGTCTGTAAATTGGTGAAGAGGCAATCTTATAAAAAAACATTCCTAAATGTGATCACTCATCAATAATTTCATGCTGTTTAAAGCTGTTTTGATATTATTACAGAAAACTTTTTATGCAATCTCATGCCATCTCTGACATAAGGAGAGAGTTTAACTGTCTTCTATACACATATACCTAGTAGCATATTAATCCACACTGTTGATTTTGGCATTAGAAAATAGAACACTTCCTAAAAAAGGGAACATGTGTTGAAACTATGTTTTTTTATCATTTGTCAGTTGACTCAATCAGGTCAGTTCCCAATCCATCAGTTTGGCATTTCAATTGGTATCTTATGTTTCAAAAGCATTTGTTTTATTAAAAGTCAGATTTGGGAGGATTTTATACAACATAAATATTTTTTCTACTGTAGAAAAACACACCTTAAAAAATCTTTAATTTAAAAAATGTCCACAACTGAAAAAAAAAAAAGCCAACTACCACTGTTTCAGGCTGTAGCCACTGAGAAAAATGTTGTGTCCATGACATTTCTGTTTGGCATTTATGAGTAGAGAAAAAAGAGAAAAATGGAACGTGGCAATTGAAAAGAGATTCTATGATATTCCATGAACATCCTAGGTTGTATCTTTAATTATTTAATTACTGTCTTCTATGAATCTTTCTGAACTGCGAAAGTATGGCTAAATTCTAAATCCTTACACAACTATTTCTATTTTGCAGTCCCAGTATTCTACCCTCAGAGGTGAAGACAGAATGAAAAGGTCAGTGTCAAGAATTTAAAAAGCGCACTATCAATACTTTTGATCCTTTAGAGAAAGTGCATTCTTTAAAATTTGAATGAGTGATAACTTCAGTTTTGATGATAGCATTTTTTCTGACCAAATCGCTCAACAGAAAATATTTTACCAAGAAATGCAACTGGGAAAACAGCCATTGTACCTTTAAAAAGGGAGAGGAAGGAGGGAGAGACAAAGAGTCAAGGAAAGAAGAAACCAGCTTGATTTTTTTTCAAAAGCAAAAAACTATTATCCTTTGTGAGTATATGACTGAAAAGTTAAAATACATTGAGTCACAAGGTTTTGGCTAAAAAATAAGAAAATGTGCTGTGAATGTACTTCAGCATCTTTTGGTTTTACTCCATATAGTTTAAATAAAATCATAAAATTAACTAAAAACTCTGTGGACATTCACAGAGTCCAAGCCAGCAATAAATTAGTATTATGCAATTTTTTTTCACAGATAATACAGTCCCTCTTGTGTGTCTTCAATCATGCAAAGGTGGTCTTGGAGGGTCCCCTAGACACAGTTAGACCAGGTTATACTCCTTCAGGTTTAACTGTAGGATTGTGTCCTTGACAGCAGCAAAGACAAAGCGTATATTCTCGGTGTCTGTAGCACATGTGAAGTGGGAGTAGATAATTTTGTCACTGTCTGGATTCAGGTCTACAAACATCTTCAAGATGAACTCTCGTGCTGCTTGTGCATCCCGTTGTGGTCCTGATAATTAAGAAGAGAAAGTCAATTTTTCCTAGTCAGTTCAATATTTGAGCTTTTTATGAGGGGAACCTTAGGTGCAGAAAAAAGAAGACTCAGTCTGCAATCCTTGTACAAGAAAAGAAGGGAAAAATTTTACTCATGAGTACTACTGTATAATATTTTTTCCCAGTAGGAACAATTAAAATATAAATATGGAAGGAAATTACAGAAGTTCATCATGCAAGAGCTGTTCTTTTCCTGCTGACTATCCTCTTTCTTCCATAACATGTTTAAAATTATGATCTGTAACCACATAAAATGAACAACAGAAGACATAGTTGCTTTACAGAATCATAGAATTGTTTTGGTTGGAAAAGACCTTTAAGATGATCAAGTCCAACCATTAACCTACCACCACCAAGTGCACCACTAAACCATATCCCAAAGCACCACATCTACACGTCTTTTAAATACCTCCCCAGATGGTGACTCAACCTGTTCCAGTGCTTGATAACCCTTTCAGTAAATAAATTTTTCCTAATAACCAATATAAACCTAGACTGGCACAACTTGAGGCCATTTCCTCTTTTCTTATTGCTTGTTAGGCCAACATGCACCTTGCTGCAACCTCCTTTCAGGTGTATAGCAATAAGGTCTCTCCTCAGTCTTTTCTCCAGGCTAAAAACCCCCAGTTCCCTCGTTTGCTCCTCATAAAACCTGTTCTCCAGACCCTTCACTACTTTGTTGCCCTTTTTCAGGTGTACAGAGCTCAAAGCGCAAACACCCTGACCTCACTCCCCTCACTTGACCTATTTTTGTCTTCTTGGAGAAATATTCAGTAGGGCCAATATGCAAGAATTGCTGCTTCAGTAGGTACCAGCTCAGGTGATTATTTTGGACAAACTCAAGCCCAAGAGGTAAAACAGATTAAGTGATAGGCAGACAGCCAAAGATCATAAAATGCCTGGAAGTATAGACAGGCTTGCTGGGGGAGGTCCAAAATCACCTAAGCACTTCAGTCCCATGGACTACTTCAGCAATTCTGTGAAACTTTCTGTGAGGAAAACTGGGCTTACTAGATTCAACCATCTTCCAGATCCACTTTTACTTGTCTGACACCATTTTTAAAGTTGACTTTACTCTAATCAAAGGTGAGTAGATTACCTGGAAGACTGGAATTGAGACTCTTAGCTCCACCTTTGTGACAGATGTAACTCACCTCACTCTCCATCAGCCTTCAGCACCCATCCAGAGAGCAAGGCTTTTGCCACACTGGATTTCATCCACCGCTACCAACTGCTTTCCCACTTGACTCCTCCCTAGCTTGAATTCCCACCACTAATAAATATTTTTTAAAATTATTAGAATTGGCCCATTTTCAGTCTATATCTACTATATTTAAACTATAATAAAGTACATTTTTTTAAAACCATATCATATTAACATAGTTATATCCTAAACTGGTCTCCAATAGAATTTCATTTACTTTAGTGATAATGAGATATACATGCTTGGTAGTTGAAACTGTTCAATTGAAAAAAGTTAATGTTCTAACAAAACAATTATCTAAATTACGTATAACAATCCTATTCATTCTAAATTAAGTCTGTAATTCTCAGAATACAAAGTCTATGCAACCAAACTTCATGTTCTCCATTACACATGACAGAAGGCAAAATTATGACTTCCAATCTAAAACAGTGAAGATTTGTGCATGTTCTTAGCAAAAAGAACAGGACAGAAGCAGGAACATTAGACACAATCTATTGTTTTCCTATACTGCAATTCTGTTCCAGTGCAATTTTCACAGGCCATTATTCCCTTGCCCTGCTGTTTCTGCAATGTGTGCTTCTACAGAATAGGTATGCTTGCTGTGCCTTCTCCTTCTATCATCTCATTTGTCCCAGTCTTGTTACATGACAATATAAATACCAGTGCTCATCTGTTATATAGTTCTGTCCTTCAGTAGTCATGAAATCTGTACTTAGGGGGTTAGTGTGTGCCCATATAACTTTCAATAACTGCACAATAAAATTTATGTTTAATACTTAAATGCAATTGCAAACATTTCTAATTTGGATAACTGCAAAAATTCGGTAGCAAAGGAAGCACAGAAGATAAATTACATGCTTTATGATATCTAATGGTTGGCCTTCTGGAAGGAGAACATGACTGAAATATCCTGGTGTGTGCACATGAATATATATGTATATATATATATA
The DNA here is from genome assembly GCF_036169615.1 of Heliangelus exortis. Taxonomy (NCBI): domain Eukaryota; kingdom Metazoa; phylum Chordata; class Aves; order Apodiformes; family Trochilidae; genus Heliangelus; species Heliangelus exortis. The sequence goes on along the minus strand of NC_092453.1, from coordinate 1,728,189 downwards.
TACACACACAGACTTCACATTTGCTGACATGTAGAGAAGAACATGTAAACAGATAATACATTTTCTGAGGTAGAACAGAGAGGACTGTTCAAAATTTTTTAAATTTCTAAGCACAACAGATTTTAGCCTTTAGCTTCAGCACATATTCTATAGAAACAGCAGCAACAATAAATTTCACTAATTTTTTTTATTCCAATAAGTTTAAATATTTGTAAAGGCAACTCCTAGACTTTCTAAAACAATGATTTCTTCAAAATAACCCATTAATCACCTTCCTAGAATTTTGTTAAACAGTTTTACAGTGGGTAGACACAGGTAGTATTGTCCTCTTTTAAAATGTACTTCACTATTCAAACCCTGTATCCAAATTTTGCTTACCTAATAACGTCTGCTGGTTATCATGTAATTAACTTTTTTTTTTTTTTTTTTTTTAACTGGAGTTCAAGTACAGGAAACTGAGATTAAAAAGAAAGTTTGCAACCTCAGGAATTTGGGAAAAAGGGAATGAGCCAATATTAGACTTACAATGTTAAATAGTTATGATCTAAATAAACTTGGAAAATTATTATAATACAAATCTGCAGGTTTCTCATCCATTGCTCCTTATTTGGCAGTCTTAAAAGGGTCTCTCTATATGATAGTCAAGTTTTTTATATAAAGTATTACAATTTGGCTTGGCTACATTAGCTTGGTGAGTGTAATAATTTATTTTCTTTGAAGCCTGGATGGGAGTGTGTTCCTGTGGATAGACATTTTTCTCTTCTTTCTTTCCCAAGTGTAGCCCCTTTTTGTCTCTTTCCCCTCTCCCACCTCTTTATTCCATTCTGTTAGTCAGTCTTTTAGTATTAGATGTGGAAGCATACCTTTATGTGATACTCTGACTCTTGAGCATGTCAGTCAGTCTGTCATCCAATGTTGTCATGACATACAGTAAAACTGCTTAGTTTAATCACTTCAGTTTGCCATCCTGGTTAGCATTTCTCATCCCTATGCTATTTTCTCCATTGTGCTACCACACAGGACACTGCATGGGGGAAGTGATCTAGCTGAAGATACCTAATTGCGATGAGTTCTCCAAACCTTTCCATCTTCAACATCTCCAAACAGGGTGCTGGAACAGCAGAGGGGACCACATAGTGACCTGTGCAAGCTTCAGACTGTAAGACACCCCATATTTCCATATTTCCACCAGAAGAAATCAAATCAAACCATAACCTTGTTTAAGGGGTTAAATCCAGCAAGATCTGCAGAATTAGAGTCAGAAGCTTAAAGACTTTCAGTTCTGGCCAACTGGTCCATAACCTTATTTTGTTTCCCTTACTCATGGCAAAGGAGACAAGAAAGAGCTGACTGACTGAAAACCTGATAAACTAATACAATGAAATGACTGCCTTGGTAGATTAGGGGAAGTCAGTGGATATTGTCTACCTAGACTTCAGGAAGGCTTTTCACATTGTCTCCCATAAGATCTTCATAGGGAAGCTGATGAAGTATGTGCTGGATAAGCAGACAGTGAGGGGGTTTGAAAACTGGCTGAATGGCTGGGATCAGAGGGTGGTGATTAGTGGCACAAAGTCTAGTTGGAAGCCAGTAACTTATGGGGTACCCTAGCAGTCAATACTGGCTCCAGTCCTGTTTAATATAGAATCATAGAATGGTTTGGGTTGGAAGGGACCTTAAAGATCATCTAGTTCCAACCACCCTGCATGGGCAGGGACACCTTCCACTAGAACAGGTTGCTCAAGGCCCCATCAAACCTGGCCTTGAACACTTCCAGGGTGGGGACATCCACAACTTCCCTGATCAACCTGTTCCAGTGTCTCACCACCCTCATCACAAAACATTTCTTCCTAAGGTCCAATCTAAATCCATCCTTTTTCAGTTTAAACTCATTACTCCTTGTCCTGTCACTATAGGCCGTGGCTAAAAGTCTCTCCCTGTCTTTGTCATAAACCCCCTTTATATATTGAAAGCCACAATAAGGTCTCCCCAAAGACTTGACTTCTTCTTCTCTTTTCTCTTCTCTTCTCTTCTCTTCTCTTCTCTTCTCTTCTCTTCTCTTCTCTTCTCTTCTCTTCTCTTCTCTTCTCTTCTCTCTTCTCTGAACAACAACTCTCTCAGCCTTTCTTAAGACCTGTGATCACCTTGGTGGCCCTCATACACATTGATGAGATCCCCATCTGAGCCTTCTCTTTAAGGTAAACAGTCACAGATTTCTCAGCATTTCCTCCAGTCCCTTAATTATCTTTGCGTCAGATGCTGGACTTTCCAGTATGTCCATGTCTTCCTTGTGCTGGGGGCCCCAGAACTGGACACAGTACTACAGGTGGGGTCTCACAAGAGTGGAGTAGAGGGGGCGAATCACCTCCCTTGACCTGCTGGACACGCTTATTTTGATGCAGTCCAGGATATGATCGGCCTTCTGGGCTGCAAGTGCACACTGATGGCTCATGTTGAACTTTTCATCAACCAACACCCCCAACTCCTTTTCCCCAGGGTTGTTCTCAATCCCTTCTCCACCCAACTTGTATTTGTGCTTGGGATCACCCCTACCCAGGTACAGGATCTTGCACTTGGCCTTACTGAACTTCATGAGGTTGGCATGGGCCCACCTCTCAAGACTGTCAAGTGTTGGGAAACTGTCTGGAAGAAAACAGACATGTGAGCAATCCCGACTCTTTAGTTTTAGTTAGAGTAAACTAAGGGCCTTGAGAACCAGTTGCAAGGTTACTGAAAGATGAGCTATGGGAAAAAGATAAGGGAGCTGGCAGTAGAAAAGAAGAATAACAGGATAATGAGGTAGCCAGCAGAAGTTCTGTGAGAACAGAATTTGTGGCCAAGATATAGCCACCTGCAAGATATCGTTATATAAACAAAGGCTCTATATAAAGCGAGTGTCCACTGTTAATAAACGACTTCACTTTAACCACATTGGTGACTGCGTGTCGTCCTTTAAGCCACCGCGGATTTTTTCCCACATTTGGCGCCCGAACAGGGACCCTCTCGCTGTTGCTTCCAGGAGCGATGAAGACAGCTGGGATGAGAGGGTAGCGAGAAAGCCGACCGAAGGAACGGTGCGGCAGGAGCGGAGAAGCCAGTCGAAAGGAGACTGCTGCCCCGGCGGTCTCTGTAGCTGGTGCCCGGCTACGGAACGAAAGAGGTACCTCAGAATTGAAGAATCTTGCCAAGAAAAAGGTGAGCGGCTGGGGAGGAGATGGGGTCTACACTCTCTAAAGAAGAAGAGGCAGTAGTTAAGCTCCTCCAATGTATTCTCTCTAAGAGAGGTTTATCACACGAAGGCAGGACCTTACGTGAATTACTGAAATGGGCACGGGATAGAGACTTGATCCCCTCGATGGGTACCGTTTTTGAGTTACCTACTTGGGAAGCCATAGGTACTGCCCTATGGAATAAAATTAGCCATGGAGATAAGGAGGCACGACGCTTAGCGACACTCTGGAAATTGATTAGAGAAACCTTAAAAGAAATGAAAAGTGAAAGAGCAGCAGCCTCAGCGTTTGCTGCCTTAACACCTGATCTACCAATACCGATGAATGCTCAAAATATGGACTTGACCTCTAAACAGTTATTTGAGACACCTAAAATACCCCTACCAGCACCTGAAGGGACTATACTGATTCAAGGTCAGCCAACTGTGCCATTTGACCCTGGGGGGTCAGATGAAAAGCAAAAATGGGACTGAGAAGCAAAACGAAATGCGACCGAAAACACCACCAGAATCGTCGGAGGACCCAGAAGGAGAGAAGCCGGAGAACACAGGCGAGGAACCTTGGAATGCAGACCCCCCCCCTCCTGCCCGCCTGCCACGGCTCCCAAACACTCTGCCACCGCTGCCTTCCTCTCCACCTCTGATGCCTGATTTATCTTCTTGACCACAGTTGCCATCAATTAATCCTCTGCTTCACCTGTCAACACCATCAGTGCCTGCTATAGAGCAACAACCAAGGAAAGAACTGGGACTCAGAGACAAGCAACTCAGGGAACTGCTGAAGAAACTGAAAGAACTGGAGACCAAGGATGAGTATACCCCTGAAAAAACCCTAGTTTTTTGCTCCGTGGAACACCCTGAACAACCCAGGGGCACTAATTCATTTTTATCCCCTGATCTGTTCCCTATCCCTGCTCCTACTTCCCTTAACCCTTTAACACCCACTGCTCCACCTCTTCCAGATCCAACATGGGGAGGGGAGGGTGGTGGAGGGGATAGAGGGGGGGGAAGGTGGAATCAACAATTGCAATTTCATCACAAATGGCAAATGCTGTGTGAAAATGAAGCTGTGATTCCTAGACAGAACACCGATGCATTATGCGGAGTGCAAGCACAAATGTTACTTGGTGCTTGTCCTTTTGTATGTTCAGATTTGCAGGCATGGTTTCAAACTGAAGTGTTACAACTTTCACAAGAATTGGCGTATAAAGCTTTGCAAACTGTGCATGATCCTGCACAAGCAACTCCCTCTTTTACAAATATTAAGCAGGGGAGAGCAGAGCCATATCCAAAATTTGTGGATCACTTATATTCAGTGGTAATAGCACATCCCGATTTGACAGAAAAGATGAAAACAAAATTATTTATATGTCAGCATATGACAATGCTAATGAAAAAAACTAAACATGCATTAGGACTACTCCCAAAAGGTGCTACAGCAGCCCAATTGTTAGAAGCTTCTGAGCAAATGCTAGAAGCAGATAAAGCTGCTTAAGGACCATCACTGCAATATGGTTCTCAATATTGATTTATATTGTGGTGCATGGTCCACTGGTGTTTCATACAGAGATAAAAAACAAAAAAACCAAAACCAACCAACCAAAAAAAAAAACCCAAAAAAACCAAACAAACAAAAAAACAAAAACAAAAAACAAAAAACAAAAAAACCCCACAGTTATGAGAACAAGTATGCCTTTTTGGAGGCCGAGAGTTGCTGTTCGGAGAGTGAGAGCTGCTCCTGGTACAGAGAGCACCCCCACTCCTGCCTCCGCAGCCGCTTCTCGCCCCCCCACACACAAGCGCACAACTCAGATATGGCTGGTGAGCATTGCCAGTGTATCTGCTACAGCTGCAGCTGCTGTCTCTGTCCCCACTGACACTGCTGCTGCTCAAAAAATGAGCCCTGCTGCAGACACCACAGCAAAAAAAAAAAAAAAAAAAAAAAAAAAGGGAAAATAGGGGGGAGGGAAAGAGTGTGTGCCTTTGCTGTTTAAAGGCTTGGAATTCTGTCTCTAAACAATTTTATTAGGCCTTTTTGAGCCTCAATTTGGCAACCATGAAGGAAAACAGGACTCCACTGTGCCGTGACCCGGGAGGGGTCTGGGGACGCTTTTGGGGCCCCCCTGACCAATTTTTGTCGGATAATCCTCCTCTACCCTCTTGGTTCTACGCGCCAGTGGACACCAGACCTTCCTCATACTAAAAAGGTATTTAAGTCCTTCCACTGCAGTGTGAAATGTGCTTTTGATATTGTATTGATAATAGGTTCTTGTTAATGTTGTAATTCATGTGATTGTTTATATGTTGATTATGGGATCCCTTGTCTATGTGTTGATTGTTGATTGTGCTATTCTGTTGCACTGCTAAGTAGATGAACTTAACTTCTGGTATTTTAACACAGATGCTAAAAGATGTTGATAGTGTCAGACATGCAGTTTTACAATATCATGCTGCCACTGACTTTTTATTATTAGCTTTTAGGTTATGTTTGTGAAGACTTTGATGGAGTGTATTTGCATTAATTTATCTGATCATTCAGAGTCAATTCACAACCAAAAACAATTGATTAAGATAACATGAAAAATTAACTGTTGCATATATTGGGTTAAATGAATGGTTAAATCGCTTAAGGATTGGGGATAGCTTAGAGATTTAATTAGACAAGGTTTATCAATTATATTTGTTATTATTGGTTTTGCTGCTTTCGTATTATTAGTACGTTGTTTATGGCAATGTATTATTAGCATGTTATTTCACGTGATGAAGTAAGTCAGGATTGCTCAAAAACAAAAAGGGGGATAAGTTGGGAAACTGTCTGGAAGAAAACAGACATGTGAGCAATCCTGACTCTTTAGTTTTAGTTAAACTAAGGGCCTTGAGGACCAGTTGCAAGGTTACTGAAAGATGAGCTATGGGAAAAAGATAAGGGAGCTGGCAGTAGAAAAGAAGAATAACAGGATAATGAGGTAGCCAGCAGAAGTTCTGTGAGAACAGAATTTGTGTCCAAGATATAGCCACCTGCAAGATATCGTTATATAAACAAAGGCTCTATATAAAGAGAGTGTCCACTGTTAATAAACGACTTCACTTTAACCATATTGGTGACTGCGTGTCGTCCTTTAAGCCTCCGCGGATTTTTTCCCACAGTCAAGGTCCCTCTGGATGATCTTCCTTCCCTCCAGCGTGTCAACCACACCACACAGCTTTGTGTCATCAGCAATCTTGCTGAGGGTGCATGTAGGGAACAGGTGCCAGGTAATGAGCCAGGCCGGTGCCCAGTCTCACCTGTGCCCAGTTAGGGCTGGCCCCACTGAGCATGCCCAAAACCTGGGGCCAATAAAAGGTGAGGCTGGGTGTAACCAAGTAGCTCACTCTTGAGCAGGCTTGGTGCTAGGCTGGTCACATTTAGTCCCTGATACTAACTTAGACTACCAATAGCTCCTGTTCCCTACAGGTGCACTCAATCCCACTGTCCATGTCTCCAACGAAGATGTTAAACAGCTCTGGTCCCAGTACTTACGCTTAAGGAACACCACTTATCACTGGTCTCCATTTGGACATCGAGCTGTTGACCAGTAATGTTTGAGTACAACCAGCCAACCATATCCTTATCCACCAAGTGGTCCATCCACTGAATACATATCTTACCAATTTAGAGTCCAGGATGTTGTCATTAATAATCTGGATGATGGGGCACAGTGTACCATCAGCAAGTTTGCTGATGACACAAAACTGGGAGGACTGGCTGCCAGCCAGAGGGATCTCGACACACTGGTTTGAGATGAACCCCATGCAGTTCAACAAAGGGAAGTGCTAAGTTCTGCACCTGAGGAGTAACAAGTCCAGGCACCAAAACCAGAGAGCAGCTTGGCAGAAAAGTACCTGGAGGTCCTGGAGGACATCAAATTGAACATGAGGCAGCAATGTGCCCTTGAGGCAAAGAGGGTAAATGGCATCCTGGGCTTTGTTAGGAGGAGTGTTGCTTGCAGGTCGAGGGAGGTGATCCTTCCCCTCTACTTAGCACTGGTGAGGCCCCACCTGTAGTCCTGTGTCCATCTCTGTGCTCCCCAGTACAAGAGAGACATGGACATATTGGAAAGAGTTCATCATCTGCCACAAAGATGATTAAGGGACTGGAGGAGAGGCTGAGAATTCTGTGACTGTTTACCTTAAAGAAGAGAAGGCTCAGATGGGGATCTCATCAATGTGTACAAATACCTGAAGGTAGGGTATAAAGAAGGTGGACCAAGGTCTTATTGATGGTGCCCAGTGACAGGACAAGGGGAAGAAGTTGAAACACAGGAGTTTCTGTCTGAACATCAGGAACCCCGTTTTTACTGAGAGGGAGACCAAACAATGCAATAGGTTCCCCAGAGAGGTTGTGGACTCTTCCTCCTTGGACATTTTCAAAAGCCATCTGGACATGGTCCTGGGCAACCGGCACTAGGTGACCTTGTTTGAGCAGGGGGTTTGGACCAGATGATCTCCAGAGGTCCCTTCCAGTCCCAGCCACTCTGTGTGAATTTTGTCTGCATTTTCTGTACAAGCATTTAACAGAGGTGTATATCCACTTGAGTGATGATAACAGAAGGACCCAGAGAGCCTTCTCACCTGCAGGATGTCATCCAGGGCACCTGTTACACTTGTAACTTGAAAGGACAAGAATATTTTCAATTCAGCTACCAGTTCTCTTCTGTATAGTACTATCAAACTAAACTTATACTGACTCAAAAAAGTATGTTCTGATCCTGCAGGCTGTTCACTGTAAACATATCCTTTTCTCTCAAACAAGAAAAACCTGTAACTTTTTCCTTTTTATCACTCTCTAGTTTTGAAAATGAGAGATTTAATCTTTTTTTTTTTTTTTTCTAGCTTTTTAATCTGCTTTTCACTCTGGTGAGACAAAAAAGATGTTATTGTATGAATTTGATTTTTTCTCTGCTGTCAAAGCCTCCACTCAGTTACTTTAGTATATATAACTTTTCACCTCAGAATTTTTTGAAAGTACAACTTCCTTAGAAACAGCTGTGTATTCCACATAATATTTTCTGGGAAAAGCAATTAAACATCAACTAAGTAACAAAATTAAAATAAAGGAAACAAAAAAGAAGTGGTATAATGAAAGGATGGAGGGAGTGATACTGGTTTCTCTGACAGCTACAGAGAATTTATGACACTCCTGTTAAGATATCCAGCCTTAAACAAACAAAAAACCCCAACAAAACAACAAACAAACAAAGCCAAAAGAAAAAATAAGAGTATGTGAGACACTGTGTAAAAATGAGAACTGTCTTTTTATGTAATTTTAGCTTTATACTTCAGTTCAAACCCTTATCCCAACTTCTGAACAAGGACAGAATAAGGTCCCTTGTTAACATGATGTTACTCATCTAAAATCAATAATTTCACATGAAAGGTACTGCCATCCAATCAAGAATTAATGGAAGTATAAAATGAAACCGTAGCAATCTAGAAAATCCCACAAGACCAGTGACTAAAAATCTGCAATATTAGAAATTGCTATTTTAAATAATTTTTCTTTATCGTATAATTTTTTAAAAAACGTGACAAGCAAGTCATTCAACTAAGCAAAATATGGGCAAAGCTGTTACATTTTGTAATTACTGCAGTGTAAATGGATCATGAGGTCTGATGGCAATATACTTACCATCATACTCTGGGAAATAATCAACCAAATGGGAGTACATAATTTTCTCCTCTAAGAGATCTTTTTTATTTAAGAACAGAATGACCGAAGAATTCTGGAACCATGGATATGTGATAATTGTCCTAAAGAGTGCTTTGCTTTCTTCCATTCGGTTCTGGAATAAAAAAAGAGACACAAACTTATATGGTCGTGAAAACACATTTTAAGATTTCTTTTTTAAATCAGTACATGCAATTCCATTTTATTTGATAAACAGATCCATTTCACATTTTCCACCTTCATACTGAAACATAAGATTTAACTGATTCATTAACAATTCATAGGTAAGTGGTAAATTAAATATGCAGGCAGTTTCCTTTTCTGAACTCAATAATGCAATCATAATTATTCTTTAAAACATGGGTCACAGACATGATATATGTAAATACTGACTGTGAACAGTTATAATCAGCCATAATGGTACTGACATGCATGTGGTTCAAGGTAGAGACAGGACATAATAACAAAGTTAAAAAAACTTATTTATTTTATATGACTTTCCTGAACTTTAAATGCAAGTAATCCTTATTTTATTGAAAGAGATCAGCTATAAAATACTTCCAGGTAAATCTGGAATTAACTCATTGATAACCTGAGAATATTTCCCCAAATCAAAGGCTTATGACATAAAAACTTACAAATGGTAAATTTGTTTCTAACATCAATGGGTTAGCTTTTAATTGTTTAATTGCTCCTGAAAAACATTTCACATTACAGTATAAATGTAAGAAAGTGAAACACACAGTTTTGTTTGTAAGTGCTTTCTGAAACTGTAAAATTCTGATGTGTTTTGATAAAATTTGGAAGAACTATTAGGCTACCATAATGCAATTTATACAGAACCAGAACAAACTGACTACAGTACCAGGAATTAACTCTACTTCTTTATTTGGAAAACTCTAAGGCAAACCTGATTAGGTACCTATGGAAGATTTTTTTAGGAAGTGCCTCCTGAAAATAACAGTTTCACCACCAAACAGGCCTCCAGAGAACAAAATCAAGGAAAAAAATCCTGCAGATTCTGCTGTAGCTGAGCCATAGAATCATAGAAGCACAGAATCATTTATTTGGAAAAAAACCTTTAGGATAATTCAGTCCAACCATTAACCTAACATTGCCAAGTCCACCACTAAACCATGTCCCTAAGTGCTACATCTATAGGTCTTTTAAATACCTCCAGGGGTGGTGACTGGGTAGCCTATTCCAAGGCTTCACAACCCCTAAGGTGAAGAAATTTTTCCTAATATCCAGTCTAAACCTCCTCTGGTGCAACTTGAGGCTATTTCCTCTCATCCTATCATTTGTTACTTGGGAAAAGACAACAACACCCATCTTGCTACAACCTCCTTTAGGTAGTAGATAGCGAAAAGATCTCTGCTTGGCTTCCTTTTCTCCAGACTAAACAACCCCAGTTCCCTCAGCTGCTTCTCATAAGATGTAGTCTCTGGACCCTTCATCAGCTTCATTGCCCTTCTCTGGACACACTCCAGCACCTCAAAGTCCCTCTTGTAGTGAGGGGCCCAAAACTGAACAAAGTACTTGAGGTGCGGCCTCACTAGTGCCGAGTACAGGGGGATGTTCACTTCCCTGCACCTGCTGGCCATGCTATTTCTGATGCAAGCCAGGATGCTGTTGGCCGCCTGGACACACTGCTGGCTCATATTCAGGCGACTGTGACCAACACGCCCAGGTCCTTTCCCCTCTTTTATGGGGGCTTCATTCTGCTCCCCATCCCTGTCTTCCAGCTCAGGGGGCTGTGGTCCGCAAGAACAATTGGTCTTGCTATTAAAGACTGAGTCTAAGAAGGCATTAAGCACCTCACTCAGCCTTTTCCTCATCCTTTGTCATCCTTGCATGCAATAAAGGATGAAGATTCTCATTATCCCTCCTTTTATTGTTAATGTATGCAACATTTAGTCAGAAAATTCAGACAGTTTTGCTACAAGTGTTCTTTCACTTGTATTTACATTTTAAAGGAACCTGCATAAGAATGGAAAATAGGAAATCTAAAAAAACCATACCACCAAAAAAAATCAATTTTGTAGAATTTGATAGTTTAGTTATATATATCTTCAAGAAATTTGTTAAACTTTACAGCATGTTGGAGTGGTGAGTGAAAGTAAATAGACAAATTTATAGAGAAACTAAGGTAGAGAAGTAAAATTTTTGCAATCATTTGCATTAATTTCAGTGGTGAAAATAGACCTAATAGCAATAACTTCATTAAAATTCAAGGGAAGTCAGAGAGGAGAAAAAATATTTTTCCTAAATTCACACAGCTTTTCTTTAACCATTTTTGTTTTCTGTGTTTTTTTTTTAAACTGCCACTAACTACACTCACAATATGGACAGTAGTACCTATAATTATTAAAGTGTGAGAAAATAAAATACCTAACATGCTCTAAATACAAGAGCATATCTGTATCTTCTCCTGATGTATAGTCTTAGCAATAATAAATCCTGTAGAATCTAACTCTTCCATTCCAACCCTGTACTTGCTTCCTTCAGGTGGGTGGTCTTTCCAAAACTGAGACCCTCCTTAGGAAGTAAATAAAAATGTTTACCAGTTGCCTGAATTAAGGAAGATCTCACTGGCTTTTTCCCTTTCCTTGTTGTTATAAGGAGAGTAGACAAGATCTCATTAAACACATATTAAACATAAAACATAAACAAATATTAAACTCTTAGCACTTTTCCAAAACTGTCCCAAAAGCCATCATTGTAAACCTGAATTTAAAATGTGTTATGAAAAACTATTAGTCTCTGGCTTCTATTGAAAGGCCCACATAAAATCTTTTGCTGTTTGTAGTTTCTGTTTGATGGGAACAAAAAGTTTAAAAGAAAGCAAAGGCATAGCAAAAGAAGCAAAGAGATGAAATGTTATAGTTTAAATGCTAATAGAAGGTAATGGACTTTTAAGGAAAATACTACAGTATGAATTGCTGAGTTTAAGGACTGGTTTTGTTAATCTTGTCACTCATAGTTACAATGAGTAAATTCAATGAATTTATTTTTGGGTAGCTAATAAATATCCAACTTAAGCCTCAAGGATAAATATTAGGAGAATTAATTTCTTACTGCTATTAATTCCTTATTATTTCTGGGCAACCTGCTCTATCTGACCTTGATTGAACAGGGAGGTTGGACTAGATGATCTCAACAGGCCCCTTCCGACTTCAAGCATTATGTGATTCTGTAATATGTAAAAATCTGGATTCAGCAAATCCTAATTCTAACTATAAATATGAATGTACTTATGCAAAACTACTCCTTTGCTTATCATTAGGTATAAGTAAAAAAAATATTTGTGTAGTAAGCTGATGTTAGCATTTGAGTAGTAAAATACCATCATATGCTCTTCTGTTGCTGAGTAGCTCTTCTCAAGAAAGAAGGAATCTCCTATTCTTTCAACTAAGATACTGGGACACTTAGATTTGGAGGAGAATTTTCCCTTTATTTTACCAGAAATTACTCATAAAAACAGGAATGGCAATTTACAGTTTATTTCCAGAATCAGACTTATCATACAATATTACTACTCCTGCCCAATAGACATGAAGAGTTTGACTATATGAGTGGCTTCAGAGTAAGGGTTAGGTCTATCAGTTAGATGAGAGCAGTTACTTTTACACCCTAAGAGACCATAGAGAGTATTACTATGTGTGTAAAGCAGCAAGGATGCTGCTGCATTGCTGAGACCATTAGGCACCATAGAACATGTAACAGCCACATATTTAATCCATTTAAATATAAACAGCTGTAAGTACTCCCACTGTCACACACCTCCAACTGGAATGACAGCAAAACATTAACCCAGATGTGTTAGCTGAAAGGAACATCTGGGGTCCATCTAGTCCAGCCTTTCACTTGAGTAGGGTTATTGGCAACACAAGACCAAGTCAGTCATGGCTTTGTCTAGGCAAGTCCTCCAAGGATGAAGATTTCACCACCTCTCTGGGTTCCCTTTTCCAGTGCTAAACTAACCTCCAAGGGAAAACTGTTTCCTACAAATACATTAATTAAACTTGCTGTTTGTACAGCTAAAGAAAATATGAACTAGTTCTGGAAATAGGGATGGGATAACAAGGAATATAGGGCAAGGCCTGCACTGGGAATCTGACCTTATATCAGATCCAATGTGAAGGAGGCCTTGCCAAACCAAGTAAGACAGCGTGACACTATGAAGAGAGGGCAGGAGCAGTGGGGATGTGCTGGGTTTGGCTGTGAGAGTTAATTTTCTTCACAGTAGATAGTATGGGGTATGTTTTGGATTTGTGATGAAAACAGAGTTGATAACACAGGGATGCTTTCGTTATTGCTGAGCAGTGCTTACACAGAGTCAAGGCCTTTTCTGCTTCTTATACCACTCTGCCAGCGAGTAGGCTTGGAGGTACACAAGAAGCTGGGAGGGGACACAGCTGGGGCAGATGACCACAACTGACCAAGGGGATATTCCATACCATAGGATGTCATGCTCAGCATATAAACCTGGGGGGAGAAAAAGGAAGTGGGACACATTCAGAGTGATAGCGTTTGTCTTCCCAAGTAATTGTTATGCGTGATGGAGCCCTGCTTTCCTGGAGATGGCTGAACACCTTACTGCTGATGGGAATTAATGAATAAATTCCTTGTTTTGCTTTGCTTGTGTGCCTGACTTTTGCTTTGCCTATTAAACTGTCTTTATCTCAACCCACAAGTTTTCTCACTTTTACCCTTCCTTTTCTCTCCCCCATCCCACTAAGGGGGAGTGAGTGAGCGGCTGTGTGGTGCTTAGTTGCCATCTAGGGTTAAACCACGACAGGGAACAGGCAGTATGTAATAGTCCATTCAAACACAAGCTCTGATTTTATGAGCTATCTCTACCTCACCAAATTGCTTCCAGCAAAAGCCCATTTCAGCTGCAATGGAAAAGGCTGCAGACAGAAAGTTGTAAATAACTAATGTACAGAAATGTGCAGCTGGAGATGGCTCAAGGCTTTTCAGTGGCTGACAGACTTTCATAGCAGTCATGCCAACCTTCACAGTAACCTCCCTTTGACAGCAATAATAGATTGCTGGGGTTTCCCTAGCTCTCTAGGCACCTGGCTATATCAACTGGTATACAATGAAGGGGAAAAGCAGCATTTCTCAGCTTAGAAAAATAGTGCTCCAAGAGGAAAGACTTGGTACAATATTAATCTGGAACAATACAGAAGCAGTAGTGGATCATTTCACCCATAAATAAATGGCTTTGTGATTGACTAGAGTGGCATCTAGTTGACATGCTGCTACATATAAACAAAAAATGTTATTATTTTTTCCTCAAAAATCATTAATAATTTATATAGGTTCTGTTAACAAAATTAGGATGTCACAGATTTTGAGGGACTGAATTTCATTGAAATGATGAGAGGTAAGGTCATGAGGTAAATAAAGATGCATTTTTTTAAATTATGAACTTGTTCTGTGTATATATCTATGTGTGCTGGTTTAGCCTTGGCTAACAGCTAAACTTCCACCCAGCTGCTCTCTCACTCCCCTGCCCCCAGTGGGATGGGGGAAACAAGAAGAACTGGAACAAAAAAGCTTGTGGGTTGGGATAAAGACAGGTAGATCAGTTACCAATTACTGTTGCAGGCAAAACAGACTCAACTTGGGGAAATTTAAGTTAATTTATTGCCAATTAAATATTAAATTACCGATTCAGGTAGTGGTAAAGAAAAGACAAACATTAAAACAACAGCATTCCTCCCCACTTTCCACTTCCCTCCTCTTCAGATTCTTCAACTCTGTGCCCCGCCCCCAAGCAGTACATTGAGGATGGGAGTAAGGGTTATAGTCAGTGCATAGCATTTTCTTTCTGTTGCTCCTTCCTTCTCACACTTTCCCTCTACTCCAGTGTGGGTTCTCCATGGGCTGCAGTCCTTCAGGAATATCTGCTCCAGCATAGGTTTTTCATGGATTGAAGTTCCTTCAAGAATATACATCTGCTCTGGGGTGAGTACTCCAAAGGCTTCACTGAATACCTGCTATACCACTGAGCTCCTGCTCTGACCTTGGTCTTCCCTCTGCTGTTTCTCACTTTTTGTTCCCTCTTCCTCTCTCCATCCAGTGGGTTTTGGGTTTTTTTACCATTTCTTAAATATGTTACCACAGATGCACCACAAACATGATTGGCTCAGCTTTGGCTTGCAGTGGGACTGTTGGGGAGCCAAATGGAACCAGTTGGGTTTGGCACAGGATAGCCTCTGACCTCTTCCCACAGAAGCAACCTTCCCCTTTCCACATACACCCAGTACACTGTTTATGCTGATAAGAGATGGTTTTCTGAGTGAGAGAGGATTCAGTCAGAGAAAACTGCAGATGAAGAGGAGGTAGTACCCTTAGTAAGTTTGCAGATGACACTAAGCTGGGTGGAAGTGTTGATCTGCTTGAGGGCAGGGAAGCTCTGCAGAGGGATCTAGACAGGCTTGATGGATGGGCCAAAGCAAATTGTCAAGCCAATTTCAACAAGGCCAAATGTCAGATCCTTCACAACAATCCCCCACCGGCACTACAGGCTTAGTGAGAAGTGTCTGGAGAGCTGCCCAGCAGAGAGGGACCTGAGGGTGTTGATTGACAGCCATCTGAACATGAGCCAACAGGGTGCCCAGGTGGCCAAGAAGGCAAATGGCATTCTGGCCTGTATTAAGAACACTGTGACTAGCAAGACTAGGGAGGTGATCTTACCCTTGTACTGAGTCTTGGTGAGGTACTGTGAGTACTGTGTGCAGTTTTGGATGCCACAGTATATGAAGTACATCGAGGTGCTGGACAGGGTGCAGAGAAGGGCAACTAGGCTGATTAGGGGTCTGGAGAACAGGTCTTATGAGGAGAGGCTGAAGGAGCTAGGGATGTTCAGCCTGGAGGAGGCTGACGGAAGACCATATTGCTCTCTACAACTACCTGAAAGGAGGTTGTAGTGAGGCAGGTGTTGGCCTCTTCTCCCTAGTGACTAGGCATAGGACAAGAGGAAATGGGTTCAAGTTGCACCAGGGGAGGTTCAGATTGGATAGGAAAAATTTCTTCACCAAAACAATGGTGAAGCATTGGAGCAGGTTGCCCAGAAAAAAATCATGAAGTCGCTGTCCTTGGGGGTATTAAAAAAAAATGGGTATACGTGGTGCTTCAGGAGATGATATAGTGGTTACGGTGATGCAGAACTGAAAGTTGGACTCAATGATCTTGAAGATCCTTTCCAACCAGGATGATAATTCTAGTGACACAAGAGATCTTAGTGCCTCTGCCCCCAAAGATCACAAAACAGGGTTTAATATTTCTGAAATTATTTAGCGTCACGGTGATGCACTCCATTATTTTATGTGACAAAAGTTTGTGCATTTGAGGGGTTTTTTTCTATTGGAAAGTCTATATTAAATAGGAATAGCTCTATTATTCAGATAAGACTTACAGCAGTTACTGAAGTAGTAGCACTATCTGGTGCACAGAAAGACTCTATAGAATATTCCTTGGCTGGAAATAGAATAGGGCTGCTACATGTAAGGTTGGGAAATAAGAGGAAACCAGGTAAGTGTCAAGTCCTCCACTATGTAAAAAAGAAAATACAGTTTCAAAACTGGAAACACTTTAATTTTTTTCCATCAGTATAAAATATAATCATGTGGCTGTAACTCACTATCTGACAGAGAATTGTAATGGTTATACAAACCACTGTATTGTGATGAGAGTAACTCAAATGTTGTAAGAGACACTACGCAAGTGCAGGAGGGAGGAGATTATGAAAATGACCTCTTGGGACTAATTTTAATACGAAGCCGGAGTAGGTGATGCATATGCATAGGCGTATTGTGAGATCTAATGAATATGTAAAACTTTAGTGTATATAACAAAAGCCTAATTGCAAGATTGGTGTGCACAGATTTCGGAGGAATTATCCCAGCGCTGAATAAACATACCCCTCTCTATAACTTTCCAAATTGTAGAGTTGTTTTCCTCAAGTCAACAGGATAGAGATTACTGAAAGCCAAAACTAAGCTGCCCAAACAGGTGCTTAGTTCCAAGACAGGCTAAATCCACCCAAGAGCTAGTGGAACACAGGCCTAAGGATGCTGCAATGTGCCAAAAGTTTCTCTATGTATGACTTGAAAAAAATGCTTTGAACTACAGTTATGAACATATATCAAACTGAAAAACTAAAGTTTCAAAAGTGTTTTTTCACTGATGTTAATAAGGAACATAAATAGCTTAGCAGTGAAGTGGAAGAACCATCTTCAATAAAAAGAGGAGTTTTAGAACTTTTACCTCCATGGTTACCTCCAAAATGTTTGGTTTTGAGAGTGAAAACCTGAAAAATCAAGATAGCGTTATGACTAAATTCTTTTTCATAAGAGTCAGGGAATAATACCACTTCAGTCATTTCAAAGTGGTAGGAGAACCCAAGACAGAAGGGAAATGTTCAGTCCATATGTTTCATTTAGTTTGTAACATGAACTCTTTTAGCTGATTACAATGAAGGACAAGATCAAATCCTCTGAAATCCCAGGAAGATATTCTTCCATCTTCTAAAGAAGAGGGTCAAGTTATAAATAATTTAACACACTAATATCCATGCAAAATTGTGAAAGTGGAGGTTTCTCTTCAGGAGATTCTCCTAAAAAAACTATTTCAATGTATTTTTATTTACATTACCAGAAACAAAAATGTTCACAAAGACTAAGAGCCTATTTATAGCACACGTTACAGTCTTAAATATCCCATTAAGCAGGATGCACTTTATGCTGCAAACTATTTGCTCTACTATTTTTTCTTGTGTCATTCATGTTCCACTCTATGTTCCATACTTGTGTTCTAGTTAAAAACATAATACTGGTAGTGTGATTCTGTTATATCAATACACTGAGAAAAATAATTAACATCACATCTGACACCCTACTTCCTGACATCCTGCCCTTTGACTGGCATTGGCAGTGTAGGCAGAGTGCTGCTCATATTATTCATGTGAGATATGATTCTCTCAAATCACACTGCCATTGGTGAAGCCAAGGGGCAGTGCAACTCTCTTTCACATTCAAAAAGCATCTGCATGATTGGCTGTTGTTGCCAGATGACCCATATACCAAATGTCACTGGCAGTCCACAGCCATGGCATTGCTTATGATACTGTGTTTTCTATCAGTGATTGGTTGAGTCACTGTATGGGTGCATTGTTGCTCATCTTTCTTACTTCCTTGATAAAGTTTCATTTTATAACATGTTGTCAGACTCCACTACTGTTCAGACCACATTCATCACAGACAGGATGGAGTCTTTCTGACAACTACTGGACACTTCAGGAAAGGGTCAAGTTTGGAGCTCCCCCCAATGTGGATCCAAGATAATTAGACAGATCCCCAGGCTACTGGGGATGATTTTGAATAGCAGAGTAAGGCCAGACATTGCAATTGGGGAAAAGGCAAAGGTTGCTTAATTGGCTTCCTGACTTGCGCCCTCAATGCTGCCTCAGATGAAATTATCAGTCTGAACAGCACTCCCAAACAGGTGGGATAAGCTAAGTGGGGGGCTGAGAGGGATGAGCATAAGCTGGCCCTTGAGACCCAGAGCAATTGTTCTGGTACAATGGCCCAAGTTGTAAGGGCCACTATCTACCAGGATGATGATAAGGATGATAATTGGGACAGGGACAAAAATGGCCCTGAACCAGACCCTGACCCCCTTCCTGACCCTACAGGGGAAGACACCTCTGCCTTTCCTCTACCTGCCTTGAGCACTGGTGGGGTGCAAGCCTATACCAGGGCATAGTTCTGCTCCCTGTGTGAACAGTTTTGTAAAAAGCCAAGAGAAGGCTGGGTGGAGTGGCTTAAGAGGCTCTGGCACACTGAAGCATCTCTAAAGTCATCTCAGTGATGGGGATCACAGGACACAGGCTCTGCTTGCCTTTGCTGCAGGAGTGGGTGCCATGGCAATGGCTCCTGTGTCTCATAGTCAGGTGCAGAGAAATCGTCCCCTGGACAGAGAGGATGAGGCACCTCCACCAGACAGAGGGGCCACCTCTGGCAGTTCCTGCTAGAAAGGGGGTTTATCCACTCCCCAACAAATCAATAAATTGCTGAACAATGTCTTTGTACAGTTTATGAATGTCTATCAGCAGGTGGGCCCTGCCCTTTCCCTGTGAGTCTTACAGTGCCTCACCTTCAGCCCCTCCTTCCTCCCTCTAAGGTGCTGCCTGAAGACTGGTGGGCAGATGTCCACCAACAGATGTGGATACACATTTTAATTTTTTTTCCCAGCAGACTTCTTTTCATACCCCATGTCCTAGCCCCAATTAGATGCTGTTGTGAATGACTGGCACTCAGTCACCTTTGTTTTGGACACCAGGGCCCAAATCTTGTCATTGGATCCACAGACTGTCCCTTTGGTCTGTCCTAGAAGTGATTTTGTATTTCAGGAAGTGATAATATTCATGATGATCCCGGAGCCGCTGTCTCAGCCCAACTACTGGACCACCTTGGATGAATGGTCCAATCTGTGTACTGATTTTGGTTGGGATAGAGTTAATTTTGTTCATAGCAGCTCATATGGTGCTATGTTTTGGATTTGTGACCAAAACAGTGTTTATAACATATGAATGTTTTAGTAATTGCTGAACAGTGCCTGTACAGCATCAAGGCCTATTCTGCTTCTCACCCTGCCAGTGAGTAGGCTGAGGTGCACAAGAATCTGGGGGAAGGAGGAGGGGAGGGGGACATTTAGCATTATGATGTTTGTCTTCCCAAGTAACTTAACACGTGATGAAGCCCTGCTTTCCTGGAAAAGGCTAAACATTTTCCTGTCAATGGCAGTAGTGAACTAATTCCTTATTTTGCTTTGCTTGCATGCACAGCTTTTGCTTTACCTATTAAACTGTCTTTATCTCAATGACAAAAATCTGAAAAAATCCTCCTGCTATATTGCTGTTTATTGTAGATGTTTTATTTGTACTACTGTCTTTTATTTCAAGCAAGCCCCTCTTTTGAATATGCTGTGTATACTGTTCTTAGGGACAGTCCACCAGAACCTTGATGGTTGGAATCCTGACTTGTTAATTCACACATTTCAGGCACTGTCGAATGTCAGAAAAGGAACTGATTGTTGGATTTAAAAGCAACATCCTGCATCTGGGCAACAAGTAGTTCCTGTGGTGGGAATGTTGGTATTGTTGGAATTGTATGGCCATGAACCTAAAACTATTGTCAGATATTACTCTATAAGGGCTAATGTTTCAACCACCGATTATGCACTGATGCCATGGTAAAAAATGGATCAGAATTCTACATCCTCTAGAACTTTATGGGCTATGATCTGTCCTGTGACCAATTATCTTGTGTATTGTCACTGTTCATGTTTTGTTTCATATCAGCAGATGGGGTTGTAGACTGTGTTGCAAAGCATTTTTCCAGTCATGGTCAAGCCATTCCCAGACCCGAGTTGGGGCCACTAGATATAAGTGGATTCTGGTTGTAATCTCTTTTGCAGTCTTTCTTGTAGCAATAGGGAAGATGCTGTAGTAATCACTTCCCAGATGCCTGAGCAACTGCTACTTGATAGAGGTGATTCTATAGTACACATCTCATGATGCACCAGCTTTCAACCTCTATGTAACTTATACCCTTAAGGTGTTGGAACACCAAACTCACCTAGTTTATTATATAACTAACAAACTGCCAAAATAACATCCTAGCCTATAACTCCATGTCAAGTGATCATTTGAGAGAATCAAGGGGTGGAAGTGACACCCTGCCTCCTGACACCCTGCCCCTTGAAAAATAATGGCAGCTTAGACAGACTGCCAGTACTCTGCCCCCTGACTTGTGTTGTTGCAACTCTTTTTTCCACATTCAAAAGGCATTTGCACAATTGGCTGTTTTTGCCAGATGACTCAGATACCAAATGTCATTGGCAGTACACCAGAGCCATGGCATCACTTATGATCCTGTGTTTGCTATTGGTGATTGGATGAATCACTATATGGGGGAACTGTTGTTCATCTTTCTTACTTCCTCAATAGTCTTGTTTTATAACATGTTGTCAGACTCCATTACTGTCTGGACCACAACATCAAAGATTTATGTCTTACAAAACAAAAGAAAAACATTCTGATAATAGTAAAGTTTTAAAAAAAACCCAAAAATAGAATACAAAAGTAAATTACAAGATGTATTCACTATATAAGCAACTTAAAATTTCTTCTTTGCAACTCAGGTACTTTATAAGGAGATGTCTGATGATATGAATAATGTAATGAGATTTCTTTCTTTTATGGGAAAAGTATAAACTTAAAAGCTTTCAGAGCTTCCAGTCTTTCTTAAAAAAAAAGACAAAAAACAAAAACAAAACCTGAAGAAAGTTGAGAATACAATTATGACTGCCCAGGAACATATGTTTTACTTTGCTATGTCAACCCTTCTCTTAAACAATGAAATCAACACATATAAACAGTTATGAAGAACATTAAATGCTTTATTTCTGTCATCTAACTTTTAAAAATTAATGTAAAAAACTTGCATAGAACAGTGCTGGTGATTATCTCACGTAAGTTTGATGAATAACGGGGATAGTTTTCATGAAAGAAAAAAAATTCAAATACTAAATTTCCTCCCTACTTTGTAAATCTGTATACAAAACACTGCGTACTACCACATTTTGCCTGCTTGGTTCATACATCACCAACCATGAGTTTCTTACTTTTGCTATTCTTTGAAATAGCAATGCAGGTACAAAATAAAAGCCAATATAAAACTTACACTTTAAGTCAATGGAATGAACTTGACTACTTTAGGGTCTGTTCTAGCAAAAAACCTATGAATTTTACTTCCCACTGTCTATTTTTATGGCTCTGCTATGCAATGCTAACTATGCAAATAGCTACAATAAGAACATTTCTCTACAGTTGTCTATTCTACTATTAACACAAAATAGGTTCCACTGAAACTCCACGGAGGAGATCAGTTTGTGTCATATTATTTAAAGATTACTCTCTTAATCCCTGTAGAACTTCCCATTTCATTACATGTACTTGCATACAACTGCTAGTAGACTTCTGGAAAACAACCAGGATGGGACAAGCCAAACTGCTTTGAAAATGTCTTAACTAAAAACTTTAAGTTTTGCTGTTTAGCATGGAGTATTCAATCTATGATTATAATTTATTGGTCCAACAAATGTAATATATAAATAATTATGTAAAAAAGCACACATTTCTACTGAAGCTCTCTACAAACTTGTGCTTTAATCAAATTTTAAATTTAAAATTAATTTAAAATTAATTTTAGTGAAATTATTTTTTCTTAAAAACTGCTGATTTTACGCTGATGCTTGCTTACCTCATTGTCTGACTCCACAAGCACTTGATCATATTCACTGAGAGCTACTAGGAACATGATAGATGTGACATTTTCAAAGCAATGTATCCATTTTCTTCTTTCTGATCGTTGGCCTCCTACATCCACCATTCTGCAAAATTAAGAATGACCACATCAAAATCCACCAATATCTTAGCAGATAAATATACAATCACATATGGAACACTCAATTCAAGAATTTCATTGGAAACACAATTTGGGGTTTTTTTCTTAAAAATTTTACAATTTGTATTGAAGACTAATGCAATGTGTTGTTACTAAACAGATTATCATATTTGCTTTTTAGTCTGAAATTTGCTGTCAGAGTGTACTCCCAATTCATTATGGGTCTCAATGCAACTAGACACGTGGGTGTCTAACTTGAAATTATAATTGCACAGTTATTCTTTAAGCAATGGTATTTGGACTCAAAATGAGCTGTGGGGAAAATTATTTGTAGGAGTGATATTAAACTTAAAAAATCCCTTCTCTCTAAAAATCAAGTACAGAAGTGGTACCTTTACATTTCATACGCTATTCTTCATAACAAAACTGATATACATTTTATTGAAAAATTACTTTCTGCTTTTATATCAATATTAAATACCTTCAGACAAAGACAAGTCCGTTTGTCTCACATCCTCTTGACGTCTTTAACAACAGCTGGTAATCACAGAATCATAGAATGTCAGGTTGGAAGGGACCTCAAGGATCATCTGGTCCAACCCTTCTAATATTATTGTTTATGTGAGATGTCTCAGCACCCTGTTGAGCTGAGACTTAAAACTTTCCAAAGTGGGGGAATCCACCACTTCCCCTGGGAGACCATTCCAATATCTGACTGTCCTCAGAGTGAAAAATTTTCCTCTTGTGTTCAATTGGAAACTCACCAGGATTAACTTGTGCCCATTGCCCCCTGTCTTATCCATGTGACTCCTTGTAAACAGGGAGTCTCCATCTTCTTTGTAGCTGCCCTTTAAGTACTGGAACATTGTAATAAGGTATCCCCTCAGCCTTCTCTTCTCAAGGCTGAATAGACCAGGTTTCCTCAGCCTCTCTTCATATGGCAGGTGCTCTAGTCCTCTGATTACCCTCGTGGCTCTTCTCTGTACCCTCTTCAGCCTGTCCACATCTTTTTTGTACAGTGGGGACCAAAACTGAATGCAATACTCCAGGTGTGGTCTGACAAGTGTTGAATAGAGCAGGATGATGACTTCTTTGCCTCTGCTGGTGATACCCTTTTTGATGTAGCCCAGCATCCTGTTAGCTTTCTTTGCCACTGCAGCACACCATTCGCTCATGTTGAGCCTTTTATCCACCAAGACCCCCAGGTCCCTTTCCACAGGGGTGCTCTCTAGCCAAGTGTTCCCAGGTGCAAGACCTTGCACTTCTCTACGTTGAACTTCATGAAGTTCCTTTTAGCCCACTTCTCCAGTCTGTCTAGGTCATCCTGGAGGGTGGCTCTCCCTTCTGGGGTGTCAACCTCTCCACTCATCTTGGTGTCATCAGCAAACTTCGTCAGTGTGCTCTTAATCCCAACATCCAGGTCACTTATGAAGATGTTAAACAGCATTGGGCCCAATATGGATTCCTGGGGTACTCCACTTGTGTCCAGTTGACAGTTGGAGGAGGAACTATTTACTATCACCCTCTTGGTATGGTCTGTCAGCCAGTTCCCCACCCATTGCACAGACCACTCGTCAAGGCCATGCTGAGTCAGTTTCTCTAGGAGGAGGCTGCAGAGTATTGTATAAAAATCCTTGGAAAAGTCCAGGTAGATGTCCACCACTCATCCTGCATCATCCGAGCAGTTTACTTTGTCATAGAAGGCAATTAGGTTTGTTAGGCATGATTTGACCCTGATAAATCCATGTTGACTTTTCCCAATCACGTGTTTCAACTGACTTGTGATAGTCCCCAGGATGATTCACTCCATGACTTTCATAGGGACTGAAGTGAGGCTAATGGGTCTATAATTGCCTGGGTCCTCCTTGGAACCCTTCTTAAAGATGAGGGTGACATTAGCCTTCCTCCAGTCTTCACTGACATCTCCTGATCTCTACAACTTCTCAAAGACTGTGGAGAGCAGCTTCACAACAACATCAGCCAGTTCCTCCCAACACCCTAGATTGGATGTCATCTGGACCCATCAATTTGTACGGGTCAAGCTCCTCTAATAGTTGACACACCAACTCTTCCTTCACTGACTGGGGGTCAGTGTCTGCATCAACTTGAACTTTTGTTCCTGTGGCCTAGGACCTAACAGCACTGATAAAGACAGAAGTAAAGAAGGTGTTGAAAACCTCTGCCTTTTCAGTATTGTTGGTGACTAGTTCAACTCTCCTATTTAATAGCAAGCCAATATTATTCTTCTGTTTCTGCTTGTTGTTAATATATCTAAAGAACCCTTTCTTGAAGTTTTTGACATTTCTAGCCAAATATAGCTCAAGCTGAGCTTTTGCTTTCCTAACTGCTTCTCTGCATTGCCCTGGGTAACAGCCTTGCAATTTTCAACCTCTGGTAAATTTCCCTTTTGGTTTTGAGCAGACCCAGAAGACTGCAGTTAAGCCATGGGGGTCACTTGCTCCTCCTACTCCTTGCCTTTAGAGGGGATGAACTGGTTTTGCTTAACTAGGAGAGTGTTCTTGAAAAGCTCCTAGCACTCACTAGCTTCCCATGGGATCCCTTCCAACTGAACCCTAAGCGAGCTGAAGGTTGCTCTTCTAAAATCTAAAACCTTTGTTCTTGAAATAACCTTCATTGTGCTCAGCAGTATTCCAAACTCCACAATATTGTGTTCACTGCAGCAGTCTGTCAATAACCAAGATATCCCAGAACAGTTTTTCTTGGTTAGTGAGTAGTAAGTCCATCTGTGCCCCCATTCCTGGTTCGCACATCCAACATTTGTGTGAGGAAGCAGTCTTCTACAGATTTCCAGGAACTTGACTGATGTCAGCTGAGGTACAGTGTTGTTCTTCCAGAAAATGTCTGGGTAATTGAAGTCTCCCATAAGGACCAGGTTTTGTTGACACGAAGCTTGCCTGATCAACCCGAGTATCGCTTCATTAGTCACATCGTCTTGGTTTGGGGGTCGGTAACAGATGCCCACTGTAAGGACACCCTTGGAGAAAACCCCTCTGATTTTGACCCAAAGCATTCAATAGGGCTACCACAATAACCACAGTTGGCTTCTATACATTCAAGGTTTTCCTTAACGTGAAGTGAGATTCCTCTGCCTCTTCTCCCCTGCCTATAGCCTTCTATCATGATTCTCCAGTCATGTGAATCATCTCACCATGTTTCATTTACTCCTAGGATATAAGAACTATCTGACTGGGCATGGAGCTCCAGTGTTCCATCATAGATGAAAAAAAATTTAAATTAACATGAAGAAGCTCAAATTTCAGAAACATTGGACAATTTTCACTTTTAACCAATATCCTATATATGGTATTACTAATGTAAAAGAAAACAAAAGAAACAAAGCAAACGGGTGTTAAACTTTTTTTCTACCTGAAAATGACGCTTTGTAAGTCAAATGGATATTCAATGATCCCTGTTGTTGGGACTCGAACTCTAAGTACATCTTGCTGAGTTGGCAGATAGGCCGAATCTGCTATGCGGTCCAAGTCGTTAAGGTAACTATAGATGGGGAGAAACAACAGGAATGCAAGATGGTAATAATAATAATTAATCCCGCTGAGGAAAAAAGTAAGGAAGACTTGAGAAAAGAAATGGGATGTGGGAAAGGAAGAAGTGCAACAGAAAAAGGAGTAATATTGACATAACAGAGGGAAGAAAATATATAAGAGTGCTCCATTCTCCTTTCCTGGTCATTTTCATAGGTTCAAGTAAAAATATACAAAAGGACAGCATGATTATTATGATTTTAATAGAAATTTGTCTGGCTTTCATCTGTTGAATCACCAACAATTTAAAATTTTCAATTATTCGCTTCTGGTTAATTTAAAGACAAATAATATGATAAAATGTGTAAGAAACAGAAGAATATAATTTTAGCTGAAACTATAACATATTTCTTGATAATTACTCTGCAATGTTGTCCTGGTTTGGGCCAGGATAGAATTAATTTTCTGTCTTGTAATTTTGCTTTCAACTAAGTCTCTTCTAAATAGCTGTACTTGCTGAAATTAACAGCAAGTTTCTCAGTGTCTACTTCTAGGACCGATAATGCTCAATGTTTACAGTTATGACTAGAGAACAGTATGCAGCACCAAAGCCATTGCTCGGTTCTGAGGAATATCTTATGCTCCAGAAAGAGAAGGGGAGTAAAGAGGTGAAAACTACAACCCTCCTTTGGGGAGGAGCAGACAAGACAGGTGACCAAAACTGACCAAATGGAGTATTTAATCCCACAAGTGTCATACTCAATATAAATTTGAGGGATCATGAGGATCAAGTCCCTTCACTCTTTGCCCTTGCCTTCACCCTTCCCTTCAACCCTTCTACGCCTGTTCCTGTTTGCTTCAGCATCCTGGGAGGATTCCATCCATTCGTCTGCCTATGGTCCTGATGCATACCAGCCTGAATCTGTGTGTTCCTGCCTCCAGCTCCCAACTGCTGCCGACTCCAGGAGTCCAGCGTGGACTTTTCCAGGGCTTCCCTGCAGCCTCAGTGGTGACGTGAGCATTATTGGGGGAAAGGGGGGAGTAACGTGGTATCGGTTTTCTGTATATTTGTATATATTTAATAATTTTTCCTTTTTATCATTACTGTTTTGTTAAAGCTGTGTAGTTTAGTTTCCAACTCATAACTTTCTCTCCCTTATTCTATCTCCTTTCTTTATCAGGGAGGAGAGGGGGATTATTAGAGAGCATCTGTCATTCAGTTAATTGCCGGCCCAGCACTAAACTCTCCGCCTGAAATTCCTGCATCCAGAATGAAACTTCTGATCAAGTCAGTAAGTCTGCAGTACATGCAATATGTCCCAGACAGTTAGCAAATAATCTGACACTACAATAAAATTGCTTTTAAGGTCTTGTTAACTACAACACAAAATTCTAAGCTATTGCTTAATGGTGGTTTTCAAATATAAAGTAGCAATGCACTGGAGGTTTTAATTAACTTTCATAAGAGATGCTTCAAAAAAAAGAGGCATAATATACCAATGCGTGATAGCCTGTTTGGGTCCAAGAGTTGCACATTCCATGAATTCAGTGCACCAGGCAGCTTGCCCTCTCCTCCATGTCTGGGAAAAAGAATGGAAGTTAAGTTTTTCTGCATTTGATTTCTTCCAAGTATAAGAATGACCTAATTGTTCAGAGTTAGCTACTGGTAAAATAACCTAAGGCTGCCCTGATTTATTCCAGGGGAGGTTAGAAATGTATTCTGTGCAATTTATCAAATGATATTCTGTTGGGGGACTTCAACCTATCAGACGTCTGCTGGAAGTATAACGTAGCAGAGAGGAGAAAGGCTAGGAAGTTCCTTGAGTGTATGGAAGATAACTTGCTGAAGCAGCTGGTAAGTGAGCCTACCGGTGGAGGTGCCTCGCTAGATCTGCTATTCACAAACACAGAAAGACTGATGGGAGATGCAGTGGTCAGGGGCTGTCTTATGCTTAGCGACCATGAAACGGTAAAGTTCTCAATCCTTAGTGAAGTAAGGAGGCGGGTTAGCTAAACCTTGTTCTAGTGGGGAACTTCAACCTACCAGACATCTGCTGGAAGTATAACACAGCAGAGAAGAGAAAGGCTAGGAAGTTCCTCGAGTTTATGTAAGACAGCTTCCTGACACAGCTGGTAAGTGAGCTTACCAGAGGAGGTGCCTTGCTGGATCTACTGTCCACAAATAGGGAAGGACTGGCGGGAGATGTAGTGGTCGGAGTCCATCTTGTGCTTAGCAACCATGAAATGGTGAAGTTCTTGATATGTAGTGAAGTAAAGAGCGGGGTTAGCAAAACCTTCACCATGGACATCCAGAGGGCAGACTTCAGCCTGTTTAGGAGACTGGTCGAGAGAGTGCCTTGGGAGAGAGTCCTGAAGGACAAAGGGGTCCAGGAAGGCTGGACATTGTTCAAGAAGGAGCACGTTGTCTGTCCCCAGGTGCCATAAGACAAAATGGCAGGGAATATGAGCGGCCTGGCTGAAAAAAAGGAGAGTTACCTCCTTCAGAAGAAGGGGCAGGCATCTTGGGATGGGTACAGGGACCTAATTAGGTCATGCAGAGAAAAAATTAGGAAGGCAAAAGCCCATCTGGAGCTCAATCTAGCCACTGTCATAAGGGACAACAAAAACAGTTTTAAAAAATTCATTAACTATAAAAAGAGAGCCAGGGAGAATCTCCATCCTTTATTGGATGTGGGGAGAAACCTTGCAGCCAAGGATGAGGCTGAAATACTTAATGCTTTCATTGCCTACGTCTTCATTAGTCAGACCAGCCACCCCAAGGGTATTCAGTCCCCTGAGCTGGAAGATAATGAAGGAGAGCTGCACAAACCCCCCCAAAATCCAGGAGGAAGCAGTTAATGACCTGCTATGGCACCTGGACACTCACAAGTCTGTGGGGCCAGATGGGATCCACCTGAGAGTATTGAGGGAGCTGGCAGAGGAGCTCACCAAGCCTCTCCATCATTTATCAACAGTCTTGGTTAACAGGGGAGGTCCCAGGAGGATCCGGGGAACTGCAGGTCTATCAGTCTGACTTTGGTGCCTGGAAAAATTATGGAGAGGTTCCTATTGAGTGCGCTCACATGGCAAGTACGGGACAGCCAGGGGATCAGGCCCAGCCAGCACGGGTTCAGGAAAGGCAGGTCCTGCTTGACCAACCTGGTCTCATTCTATGACCAGGTGACCTGCATAGACATGTCTATGCTCTGCTGGGTAAAAAACTGGATGCTTGGACAGGCCCAGAGAGTTGCAGCCAATGGAATTAAATCCAGTTGGTGGCTTGTCACCAGTGGTGTTCCCCAGGGCTCAGGTTTGGGGCTCGTCTTTTTCAATATCTTTATCAGTCATCTAGATGAGGGGATTGAGTGCTTCTTCAGCAAGTATGCAGATGACACCAAATTGGGTGGGAGTGCTGATCTGTTTGAAGGTAGGAATGCTCTGCAAAGGGACCTGGACAGTCTGGATCAATGGGCTAAGGCCAGTAATACGAGGTTCAACAAGACCAAGTACTTTGGTCACAACAGCCCCATGCAATGCTACAGGCTTGGGGAAGAATGGCTGGAAAGCTGCCAGGAAGAAAAGGACCTGGGGGTGCTGGTCAACAGTCAGCTGAATATGAGCCAGCAGTGTGCCCAGGTGGCCAAGAAGGCAAACAGCATCCTGGCTTCTATCAGGAAAAGCGTGGCTAGTAGAAGGGAAGTGATCTTGCCCCTGTACTCAGCACTGGCGAGAACGCATCTCGAGTACTGAGTTCTGTTGCAAGATGAACCTCTCTTAGGGTACGATGCTCTAAGGTCCAACCAGGTGTTCCAGCAGAAACTCACGAATAGTGCTGCGAGTCTATTGCCCTCAGGGTTGAGTAGCCTGCATCAGTGCTATTGCCACAAAAACAGCTAACCTCTCTGCTGGCTTGCTCAAGAGTGAGCTGAGCCTGTGCTTCAAGCCTCACCTTTTATTGGCCCCCCAGTCCTGCTCATGCGCAGTAGGGGCCCGCCCTAATCAGGCACAGGTGGGCTTAACACAAGCTCATGCCCACTACCTGGCAATTAGTGGCACCTGGTTGCCTCATTTCACTACAGAGTTCAGTTCTGGGCCCCTCACTACAAGAAAGACTGGAACAAGAAAGTTGCTGGAACAAGTTCAGAGAAGGGCAACCAAGCTGGTGAAGGGTCTGGAAAACAAGTCCTAAGAGGAGAGGCTGAGGGAATTGGGAATGTTTAGTTTGGAGAAGAGGAGGCTGAGAGGAGACCTTATTGCTCTCTACAACTACCTGAAAGGAGGTTGTATGGAGGTGGGTGCTGGCCTCTGCTCTCAAGTGAACAATGATAAGACTAGAAGAAATGGCCTGAAGTTGTACCAGGGGAGGTTTAGACTAGATATTAGGAAGAATTTCTTTACTGACAGAGTAGTTATGTGTTAGAATGGACTGCCCAGGGAAGTGGTTTGAGTCACCATCCCTGGAGGTATTTAAACACCGTGTAGATGAGGCACTTCAGGACATGCTCTAGTGGGCATGGTGATACAGATATTGATAAAGATTGTTTTATTTTATTGGGGGGGGGGGGGGGGGGGGGGCAGTGTGTTGACAGTTGGACGTGGTGATCTTAGAGGTCTTTTCCCACTGTGAAAATTCTGTGATTTTGTGATTCTCTGATTCTGTGATATCATTAAGCTCTAAATGTATTATTTTCTTCATAGTTATTATTCAAGTTGTACTTCTTAAAATAAATCCACTCAAGAAATAATAGACTACTCTAGATACTCTGAATAATTTGTTATACAATAATGGAAGTGTTTATGAACAATGACAGAAACAAAGCAATTTGAGTTATACTTTACAGCAAAACCACAAATAATTAATTTGTTAACTCTGGGGGGAAGCCAAAAATAGTATCAAATTTTCCTCATTATTAATTAATTAAAATTATGTTTTTATTAATGAAATATTAGGCTGATAGTTCATGTTGAATGTGAGAATATTACACATATTCAGAAAGATGTACTGAAACATGTATCTTGGAAAAAATTTCATATTCAGAAGTTACTACTCTGAAAATTATTTCTCAGAACCCTGACTAGGTTCTGCCAATAGGAAAAAGGGATTGAAATCTGAGCACTTCATCTGCCCTTAGATCTTTTAAATAAAAAGCATAATAGATAAGCTGATTATCAATTTGCTGTGGTGGGGGGTAGGCAATCCATAACAAATCCAGAACTGTCACAACAGGAAATCTAAAGAGACATTGAAACACTAATTAGTCTCTTTTACTCTCCCAACCCACCGAAAATTTTGATGGATTTGGTTTGTGACTTTATTTTGGAAAAAAGAGAGGGGTACAAAGTGGATCGTTATATGCTATAGTGGTACTCATGAAAGCAGGAGAGCTTTAAGAGAATAAATTTGTAGGCGACCCATTCATACAATTGATTGTTGCATTCCTTTGGGAAGATTCAGCTGTAGTCTCCAATATGTGAACCTGGTTACTGTATTCCTGCCTCATAAGCATAGGGGACATACTACTAAGATATGCAGTAGTGCACATTTAACTTTTTTTGAAAGATAATAATTTCAAGTGACAGTATTAAATAGTCATATCTCATTTGTGTTACTGGAAACTGTTTAGAGAGCAGATGGGGATTTTTCTGTCCTAGCACAAAACACTGATGTCATTAAGTTCCAGAAGCACTAATTTATCCTTTTAAATTACATCTTTTCTTCATCCTCATTTAGTTCTGCTCCTTCTTACACACATAGTAAAAAGAAAGTTTCTTGCTCATTTCACCAGTAGCACCTTCTAGAGGCTATACAGAATCCTTACACAACCTCATAGAGTTCTATTTCCTTCCCTAGATCTTCACTTAACAGATCAAAGGATGTAGGGATTTACATTTTTAAAAAAAAAGACAACTGGAAGGCCATTATTATTTAAACACACACTACCAGAACACACAATTTTCAAATATCGTTATTATAGCTGTTACAATAACACAGACCATTTAGAATTTCATTTATTTTTAACAGAAGAGAATAGAATATTTCCAGTTGGAAGGGACTTACAAAGATCATCTAATCCAACTGCATGGCCAATTCAGGGGTGACCAAAAGTTAAAGCACATTTTTAAGGCCATTGTCCAAATGCCTCTTAAACACTGACAGGCTTTGGGCATCAACCACCTTTCTAGGAAGCCTCTTCCAGTGTTTGACCACCCTCTCAGTAAAGAAATGTTTCCTAATGTCAAGTCTGAACCTCACCTGGTGCACCTTCAAGCCATTCCTATGCATCCTGTCAATGGATACCAGGGAGAGGAGACCAACACCTCCCTCTCCCCCTCCTCAGGAAGCTGTAGAGAGCAATGAGGTTATCCCTTCCCTTCCTACTCTCCAAACTAGAAAAGTCCAGAGCCCTTAGCTGCTCCTCGGAGTGCATGCTTTCCAGCCCTTTCACCAGCTTTGTTGCCCTCCTCGGGATGTATTCAAGGACCTTAACATTGTTCTTAAATTGTGAGGCCCAGAACTGCACATAGTACTCAAGGTGAGGCTGTACCTTTGATAACGCTTTGATAAAGGGTTTACCATAGTTTTGGTTTATCGTCGTCTATAAGGTTTTATTGTTGCAAAGAATTATATTCAAGGCTTCTTCATATCAAAATGGTTGGATCAATGAGTGGAGTGGATCAACTGGTGGTGTAAATCTTTCTCCTTGAATTCATTAAGAGAGCATAAATGTGTGTCTCTTAGTTAACCAAACCAGCATGGGAGGAGTGTATACCTGGCTCAGACCAATATAGTATTATATACTTATATACTTATTTACTTATATAGTATAAGAACCAAACAACTAAAAAAAGAATTTTGAGGAGAGAAACAGACTCTAGCTGGTTTCAATTGCATCCAATTGGCAGCCAGTCACTAGTGGTGTCCCCCAGGGATCAGTGCTGGGCCCAGTTCTGTTTAATATCTTCATTGATGATTTAGATGAGGGGATTGAGTCCACCATCAGCAAATTCGCAGATGACACTAAGTTGGGGGGGAGTGTCGATCAGCTGGAAGGCAGGACGGCTCTGCAGAGGGATCTGGACAGACTGGAGAGTTGGGCTGATTCCAATGGGACGAGGTTCAACAAGGCCAAGTGCCGGGTCCTGCACTTTGGCCACAACAACCCCATGGGGAGCTCCAGGCTGGGCACAGAGTGGCTGGAGAGCAGCCAGGCAGAAAGGGACCTGGGAGTCTCAATTGACAGGAAGCTGAACATGAGCCAGCAGTGTGCCCAGGTGGCCAAGAAGGCCAATGGCATCCTGGCCTGTATCAGGAACAGTGTGGCCAACAGGCCCAGGGAAGGGATTCTTCCCCTGTAGTCAGTGCTGGTGAGGCCACACCTTGAGTAGTGTGTCCAGTTCTGGGCCCCTCAGTTCAGGAAGGATATTGAGGTGCTGGAGCAGGTCCAGAGAAGGGCAACGAGGCTGTGAAGGGACTCCAGCACAAGTCCTATGAGGAATGGCTGAGGGAGCTGGGGTTGTTTACTCTGGAGAAGAGGAGGATCAGGGAAGACCTCATCGCTCTCTACAACTCCCTAAAAGGAGGTTGTAGCCAGGTGGGGGTTGGTCTCTTCTCCCAGGCAGCTATCAGTAAGGCAAGAGGGCATGGTCTTAAGTTTTGCCAGGGGAGGATTAGGTTGGATATTAGGAAGAAATTCTTTACAGAGAGGGTGATCAGGCATTAAAATGGGCTGCCCAGGGAGGTGGTGGATTCTCCATCCCTGGAGGTTTTCAAGAAGAGACTGGATGTGGCACTCAGTGCCATGGTCTGGTAACCACAGCAGTAGTAGATTAAGGGTTGGACTTGATGATCTCAGAGGTCCTTTCCAACCTGGATGATTCTGTGATTCTGTGATTCAACCCACATATTCCATCCTGGCACCAGAGGACCCCCAGCTTTGTGACAGTGAATCACATTGGTATTGACTCTGGCACACACAACAACTTTAAATAAAATACCAAAACATCGAACACCTTTTCAAGCTGCAACTGTGCAGGTCAAATCCTCCTACACTTGCTTCTCACTGCACCTTATTCCAAAAGTCACAATCCATCCCTAGCTGCTAGCCTTCCACCCCTTATTCTTATGGAAATGTGGGATGAAATTGGGAAGTCCCTATGGGATGAAATTAGCAAAGGGTCTAAGGAGGCTGGAAAATTAGCCACATTATGGAGGCTGAGACACATTAAAAGAAATGAAAAGTGAGAGGGCAGCAGCAGCCTCAGCCTTCGCTGCCTCAACGCCTGATCTACCAGTACCGACGAATGCTCAGAACATGGACTTGACCTCTAAACAGTTATCGACAAATGCTCAAAATATGGACTCGACCTCTAAACAGTTATTTGAGACACCTAAAGTACCCCCACCAGCACCTGCGGGGGCTATACTGATTCAAGCTCAGCCAACTGTGCCATTTGACCCTGTGGTTCTGCCGAAGAGTAAAAATGGGACCGAGATGCAAAACCAAAAGTGACCAAAAACACCGCCGCCACCAGAATCGTCAGAGGACCCAGAGGGAGATAAGCCAGAGAACGCGGGAGAGGAATCTCAGAATGCAGACCCCCCTCCTCCCGCCCGTCTGCCGCGGCTCCCGGCCGCTCTGCCGCCGCTGCCTTCCTCTCCACCTCCACTGCCTGATTTATCTTCTCAACCACCGATGACATCAATCTATCCTCCGCTTCCCCTGTCAACACTGGCAATGCCTGCTATAGAGCAACAACCAAAGGAAGAACTGGGACTCAGAGGCAAGAAACTAAGGGAACTACTGAAAAAACGGAAAGAACTGGAAACCAAGGATGAGTATACCCCTGAAAAACCCCCTAGTTTTTGCTCCGGGGAACATCCCGAACAACCCAGGGGCACTAATCCATTTTTACCTCCTGATCCATTCCCTATTCCTGCTCCTACTTCCCTTAACCCTTTAACATCCACTGCTCCACCTCTTCCAGATCCAACATGGGGAGGGGACGGTGGGAGTGTGGATCCAGTAACTAGGTGGAAGGGAATTATTCAAAATGCTATAGTTGAAGGAGAAATGGTTCCCAATATGGGTCCGATGGCTTTTCCAGTGATTATGGGACCAGGAGGAGGAGGTCAATGGGTTGCATTAGACTGGAAAATGATAAAAGAAGCCAAAGCTGCCATTACGTAGTACGGTTTGAAATTGTCATTTAATCTCTTTTGCAACATCTTTTTACTGCTCAATTGTTGACGCCATATGACACAGAAATGCTCATTAATACTCTGTTAACTCCTTCTCAACAACTGCAATTTCATCATAAATGGCAAATGCTGTGTAAAAATGCAGCTGCGATTCCTAGACAGAACACCGATGCATTATACGGAGTGCAAGCACAAATGTTACTGGGCACTGGTCCTTTTGTATGCGCAGATTTGCAGGCACGGTTTCAAACTGAAGTGTTACAACTTTCACAAGACATGGCGTATAAAGCTTTGCAAACTGTGCATGATCCTGCACAAGCAATCCCCTCTTTTACAAATATTAAACAGGGGGGAGCAGAGCCATATTCAGAATTTGTGGATCACTTATATTCAGTGATAACATCACATCCCGATTTGTCAGAAGAGATGAAAACAAAATTTTTTGATATGTCAGCATATGACAATGCTAATGAGAAAACTAAACGTGTGTTAGGACTAGTCCCAAAAGGTGCTACAGCAGCTCAATTGTTAGAAGCTTCTGAGCGAATGCTAGAAGCAGGTAAAGCTGCTTAAGAACCATCATTGCAATATGGTCCTCAATACTGATGTATATTGTGGTGCATGGTGCACTGGTGTTTCATACAGAGATAAAAAACTTGGTAATTACACTTGCAGTTTTGGTTTGGGAGATTGTACTACTTCATCTTATTTTGGGCTGATTCCACCAGATTTTAGTAACAATAGCATTTCATTTTTGAATCTTCTGGTGGGTGTTGTTAATTTTTCTCATATATTGGTGAGGAGTAAGACAAAAACCACAGTCATGAGAATGAGTATGCCTTTTCGGAGACCAAGAGTTGCTGTTCGGAGAGTGAGAGCTGCCCCTGGTACAGGGAGCACCCCCACTCCTGCCTCCGCAACCGCTTCTCACCCCCCCCTCACGCAAGGGCACAACTCAGATAAGGCTGGCCAGCATCGCCAGTGTTTCTGCTACAGCTGCAGCTGCTGTCTCTACCCCCACAGACACTGCTGCTGCTCAGAAAGTGAGCCCTGCTGCAGACACCACAGCAGAGAAAAGAAAAAAAGAAAACAAAAGGGGGGGGGGGGGGAAGAGCATATACCCTCATGACCTCATGAGAGCACTAATAAGTAAACAACACTTTCGATCAAAATGCTCAATACAACAATTGGGCCCAGAATGTAATGAAAAATTTGAAATTTGGGGTACAGCAGAAAGGGTTCTTGCTGCTTCATTTGTCCCACACGTAGCAGCAGGAAAAGCCCTTGGCGATATACACAAACTAGCCTGTTGCACTGCTAAGCAGATGAACTTAACTTCTGATATTTTAACACAGATGCTAAAAGATGTTGATAGTGTCAGACATGCAGTTTTACAAAATCGTGCTGCCATTGACTTTTTATTGTTAGCTTTTAGGTCATGTTTGTGAAGACTTTGATGGGATGTGTCACATGAACTTGTCTGATCATTCGGAGTCGATTCACAACCAAATACAATTGATTAAGATAACATGAAAAAATTAACTGTTGCACAGACTGGGTTAGATGAATGGTTAAACCGCTTAGGGATAGGGGGATAGCTTAAGGATTTAATTAGACAAGGCTTATCAATTATATTAGTTATTATTGCTTTTGTATTATTAGTATGTTGTTTATAACGATGTATCACTAGCATCTTATCTCGCGTGATGAAGCAAGTCTGGATTGCTCCAAAACAAGAAGGGGGAATTGCTGGAGAGTTTTTGGAAGAGAATGGACATGTGAGCAATCCTGACTATTTAGCATTAGCCAGAGTGAGCTAAGGTTAACCAGCTGCAAGGTTACTAAAAGATCAGCTGCGTGCAAAAGATAAGGGAGTTG
The DNA here is from genome assembly GCF_036169615.1 of Heliangelus exortis. Taxonomy (NCBI): domain Eukaryota; kingdom Metazoa; phylum Chordata; class Aves; order Apodiformes; family Trochilidae; genus Heliangelus; species Heliangelus exortis. Next base: position 1,691,192 of record NC_092453.1, on the reverse strand, counting down.
GCAGCAGAAAAGAAGAATAACAGGATGAGAAAGCATGGCATAGACAACACATAAAGAGTTGTATTTAACCAGTTGGATAGTGCTCTGTGGCATATGAAGAATGTGTTTTACCAATCAGCAATATGCTTATATTATGTTATCAGCCTGACTGTGTATAAAAGGGCTACCGCTACTCTCAATAAACGGCAATACTTTGATTATATTTATCTGTGTGTTGTCCACTGCGCTCTTCCCGGCAAAAAGACACCAACACCCATCTTGCTACAACCTGCTTTCAGGTAGTTGTAGAGAGCGATAAGGTCTCCCTTGAGCCTCCTTTTCTCCATGATCTCAGAGGTCCTTTCCAACCCGTCTGATTCTATGATTCTATAATTTCTCTTCATTGGGACACATTGGTCCTGGACATGCAGGAGGTGATCCTTGAATATCGACCTTTTAAAATCAAGTGCCATCAGTTTACTTCGCACTTTCCTTTCTGCCCTAAGGATCTTGAATTCTACAGTCCCATGGGCACTGCAGCCTAGATTTTTACATCTCTCACCAGCCCATCTCTGTTGGTGAGAACAAGGTCTAGCAAAGCTCCTTTTCTGGTTGGTTCCTCTACCATTTGGAGGAGGAAGTTGTCATCAATGCACTCAAGGAACTTCCTGGAATGCTGGTGCTTTGCTGTGTTGTCCCTCCATCAGGTGTTGGGGTGATTAAAGTCCCCCATGAGGACCATGGCTTGTGAGTGCGAAGCAGCTCCTATCTGTATAAAGAGAGCCTTATCCACTTGGTCAGCCTGGTTGGGTGGCCTGTAGCATACCCCTACTATGATACCTCTTGCCCCTGACTTGCCTTTAATCCTGACCCATAGGATCTCTGTCAGCTCCTCACCCATTCCCAGGCGGAGGTCCATGGACTCCATCTGGTCATTGATATAGAGGGTGACACACCCTCTTCTTTTGTCTTTCCTGTCCTTTCTAAAGTTTATACCCAGCCATCCCCACGCTCCAGTCATAGGAGCTGTTCCACCACATCTCGGTGATACCAATAACATCATAGCCCTGAAGGCAGGCAGACATGTGCAACTTGTCTTGTTTATTCCCCATGCTTCGTGCATTTGCATAGTGGCATCTGAGATGTGCCGCCTTGTAAGCAGCCTTACTGGCAGGGCTTATATCTATCTGTACACACATTTTCCTGTTGGCCTATGATTCTCTTCAGGGCCCAGGGCATCTTTTAGTGGCTCTTTCCCTAGTGGGGTAAAATCTTTTATTGAGCTGAGCTATCAGTTTCGCCCCTAGCGTCACCATGCCACTCTTAGGCTCATCTCTAGTGGTCACAGTTTTATCTCCTTCCCCCTTCAAACCTAGTTTAAAGCCCTGACGATGAGCCCTGCCAACTCCCAGCCAAAATTACTTTTCCTTCTCCTGGATAATTCTGCACTATCCCGTGCTAGCAGGTCTGGTGCCATGTAAACGTCTCCATTATCAAAACCCATAAAAATTCAACCTATGGCACCAGCCTCTAAGCCACCCGTTGATCAGGTGTGCTTTCCTATTCCTTTCAGCATTCCCTTCCAGTAAAGGAATTGAAGAAAACACCACCTGTGCTCCTGAACAGGATGCAGGCTGGAGAGTTGGGCAGAGAGAAACTGCATGAGGTTCAACAAAGGCAAGTGTAGGGTACTGCACCTAGGGAGGAACAACCCCATGTGTTGTCATCATTTGAACAGGAGGAACTAAAGAAGAAGGGCTTTCGGACCCTGAGAGGGGTGCAATGCAAAGGGGGAGGGATCTATTCCCTCACATTCCCTGCCATACTCTATAAAGAGCAGAAGGTCAGTAGCTCCTCCCTCTTTTCATCCCACTTCCTGCTAGCTGTGCTGCTGTTAGTTACCACCAGCTCGCCACATGCTATCTATCAGGTTGGTTATACATATATTTGTATATATGCATATTCTTAGTTACTTTATCCCTTATGTTATTACCTTTCCCCTGTGTCAGTAAATCAAGATGCAATTGTTTTCAGTTTCCAACTCAAAGTCTCCAGTCTTTATTCTCCTTTTATCTTCCCTTTGGGGGGGGGGAGGAATAGAGAGGAATTCTGTCAATTAGGTTTGTGGTCCGCCAAACTGCTAAGCCGTGACAGAATAATTGGGGCTCAAATTTAATTTTTTCTTTCAATTGAAAATATTGGCAAGTTGGATATTGAAAAAAGAAAAATGAGTTTCAAAATGGCATGGGTGAAAGACTTGTTATATACTGCCTTTTTTAATTGATTCATCCATGCATGTTGTTTTGTAGTACCCCATCTCCCAGCCATGTTACTTTTCTATGCTGTTAAAACAGTGATTTCTGAGGGAATGAGTTCTGTTGGGAATTTGATTGGGGAATTTGGGGGATCTTTGATGAATGCGTTCACTATGCAAAATGATTCTGCTCCTTTCTGTGGTGAGTTTGACTCGCCAGAGTTTGGAGGCCTTGGTGAAGGTTGGTGTTACTTGTTTTGGTTATTGCTGTGCCTGAATGTGTTCCAGGGGTGGTTCAATGTTTGATATTTGTGTGGGAAAACTGCTCCCACTGCTGCCGCTCCTGCCGCCGATCCCGCTGCCAGCGACAGCTCCCCCACTGGCTCCGAACCAGCCCTTGTAGTCCCTGTCACAACTGGCAGAAAGCATCTAAAGAAGTCGGATCGCACGGTGAGGGGTGGTGATGATTGAGAGACAACAGAAAACCCTGATCAGCGAGAGAGTCGGACCGAGGCAGGAACGACACAAGAGAGTGATTCGGAACCTGAGATAATTGACCAATCTATGTCTTTGAAAGAGATACAGAATTTAAGAAAGGATTATGCTTGCGATGAAGGTGAATCACTCACTGCTTGGATGCTGCGTCTGGGACAAGGGAGCGGATGCGTCTTTGCAAATGCCTTTTGTCTGTGGTAAAAATATCCTTATAAGGAGGATATCGAATGTCGCCCTATTAGATGGAACACTGTGGAAAGAGGCATCAGATATCTGAGGGAGCTGGCAGTTCGGAAGGTCATCTATGGTGATGGGCAAACACCTGAGGATCCTGACGAGGTGCCATGCAGGAGGCCTCTGCTTAAAAAGCTCACACAGAGTGCCCCTGCTATGTACGCCCACATTTTGGGGGGAAGGGTCTTTGGGGAAGACAATGAAACACCACCAACTGCCAGTGAATTTATTAGCCAGCTAAGACAGCATGAAGACAGTGTGTCTAACCCCTTACAGGCTCATGTCTCAGCTGTGGAAAAAATGGCTGGGGAGTTCAAAACTACGGCTGAGGAGTTGAAAACCTCTCTTGAGAAGCTGCATGACAAGCTATCCAAGATGGAGACGGAGAGTAACACTCGTCGTTCTCCTGAATGGATTCATGTATCAGCTATTGAAAACAGGCACTTCCCTAGGAGGCCAGCTCAGGGTAGGCAGAACTCGACACAGAGTTCTCTGTGGTTGACCCTACGTAACCTTGGCGAAAACATGAGTATATGGGATGGCAAACCCACCGCTACACTGTGTGCAAGAGTACAGGAGCTGCAAGGTAATACCACTGGGGGTAGTGTTTCCAGAAAGATGGCCACTCCAATCTCCCAAGAACCACCCATTGCTGGCCCCAGCAGATGGGTCTACAACCCAGCGGGGAGTCAAGGAAATAACTGCGAGGGTCCAGATTGCCACACAAACCCTTGTGTGGGCGCTGTACTCAGCAGTAGAGGGGCCCTGCCTCCAGCCAGGTGGAGGAGAGGGATAACCGAGTTTACTGGACAGTGTGGATTCAGTGGCCTGGCACAGCAGATCCACAGAGATACAGAACCCTGGTAGACGCTGGTGCACAGTGTACCTTGATACCATTGAATCACAAAGGAACAAACTCTGTTACCATCTCTGGAGTCACAGGAGGGTCTCAAGAACTGACTGTAGTGGAGGCTGAAATGAGCCTGACCAGAAATGACTGGGAGACCCACCGTAAAGGGACTGGCCCAGATGCTCCGTGCATCCTTGGTATAGACTTTCTCTGGAAAGGGCATTTCAAGGACCCAAAAGGGTATAAGTGGGCCTTTGGTGTAGCAGCTGTGGAAACTGAGGGCATTGACCAATTGTCTGCCTTGCCCGGTCTTTCTCTTCTCTGGTGGGCTTGATGAGGGTAGAGGAACAGCAGGTACGAACTGCATCTAATACAGCACATTGTCAGCAGTAGCATACCAACAGAGACTGCCAGAGAGATCCAGTTCCTGGGAGTTAGATGGCAAGATGGGTGCTGGCACATCCCTATGGATGTGGTCAGCAAAACTGCAACCATGTCTTCACCCGCTAATAAGAAAGAGATGCAGACCTTCTTGGGTACGGTGGGATTTTGGAGGATGCACATTCCCCAGTACACTCAGATTTTAAAACCCCTTTATGACATCACCCAAAAGAAAAACAGTTTTACATGGGGCCCTGAACAGCAACAGGCCTTTGAGCAGATAAAGCAAGAGATAGTCCATGCAGTGGCCCTGGGACCTCTCTGAACAGGACAGGAGATTAAAAATGTGCTCTACACTGCAGCCGGTGATAATGGTCCCATGTGGAGCCTCTGGCAGAAAGCACCCAATGAGGCTCGAGGTCGACCACTAGAGTTTTGGAGGTGGCAGTATAAAGGTTCAGAGGCCAATTACACTCCAACTGAAAGAGAAATACTGGCTGCCTATGAAGGAGTTCAGAAGTGATTGGTACTGAGGCAATGATCCTCCTAGTACCCTGTCTGCCAGTTCTAAACTGGACGTTCAAGGGGAGGATCTTGTCTACACACCATGCCACTGATGCCACCTGGAGTAAGTGGATTGCCTTGATAACAGAGCGAGGTCGAATAGGGAGCTCTGATCGTCCAGGCATAGTGGAGGTGATTACAAACTGGCCAGAGGGTAAAGATTTTGGAATGCCACCAGATGGGATAGTGAATCAAGCCAGTTTGCAGAGGTAAAAGCCATCCAGCTGGCCCTGGACATTGCTGAAAGGGAAAAGTGGCCAGTGCTTTACCTCTACACTGACTCATGGATGGCAGCAAATGCCTTGTCGGGGTGGCTGAAGGGATGGAAACGGGACATCTGGCAGCGCAGGGGGAAGCCTATCGGGCTGCCACTCTGTGGCAAGATATCGCTGCCCAGTTAGAGACACTAATGGTAAAGGTACGGCACATGGACACCCATGTACCTAAGTGTTGGGCCAGTGAAGAACACCGGCAAAACCATCAGGTGGACCAGGCAGCTCAAGTGTTTCAAACAGATTTAGACTGGGAGCACAGAGGTGAACTGTTTCTAGGTCGCTGGGCCCATGACACTTCAGGTCACCAAGGGCGAGATGCAATGTACCAATGGGCCCGTGACCGAGGGGTGGACTTAACTTTAGACATTATTATACAGGTTATTCATGATTGTGATGTATGTGCAGCAATCAAACAAGCTAAACGGTTAAAACCTTTGTGGTACACGGGACGTTGGTGTAAATACAAGTATGGAGAGGCCTGGCAGATAGATTACATCACACTCCCTCAGAGTTGCCAGGGTAAGCACTATGTTCTCACAATGGTTGAAGCAAGCACTGGGTCTTTGGAAACGTACCCTGTGCCTCATGCCACTGCCCCTAATACTGTTCTGGGGCTTGAAAGGCAAGTGTTGTGGTGGCACAATACCCCAGAGAATATCAAGTCAGACAACGGGAATCATTTAAAAAAACATCTCATAGACAATTCGGCTAAAGAGCATGGTGTAAGTGGATTGCCTTAATAACACAGCAAGGTCAAATAGGGAGCTCTGATCATCCAGGCATTGTGGAGGTGATTACAAATTGGCCAGAGGGTAAAGATTGAGCCTCCTTTTCTCCAGGCAAAACAATCCCAGTTTCCTGGGTCTAGGGCAACTGTATGCTGCCAACTGTACAGTGCCAACTCTCCACCAGGACAACTATACATGGAAGACAAATGGACGTTATTCAGCACCATGAACAGAACCTTGGTATGCAGGAAGCTCTGACCAGGTTCTCGTACTTTAAGGAAAGTGTGTATATGTAGGGGAGTTCTAGTGTATGACTCACACAATTTGTTACACATGCTAGCTGATTAATCTCACATCCTCATTGTGCTTGGCTATTAGAGGTGTCCAACTTACTCTGCAACTGTTTCTGGTTATCTTACAATTAGATAAGGGAAACTCATTCTGTATTATGTATAACTGTATTATGAAAAGTTCGCTTCAGGTCATAGGCCTGAACATCACTTTTAAAAACCATGTTTTTATGTTTTTTCATTGAATTTAACATTACTTTTAGAAAAGAATTCATGTTTCGTTGAGCTGCCTTTATCTCGTTGGTAATTTTTCATTAATGTTTGATGAGATACCGATATATTACCGATATCCCAGTAACATAGGTCTGAGTAAATTTATACTACAGACCAAGTTAAAAAAGTTAATTGGAGCTATAATTAAATTTTGTAAAAATGAATTTGAGTGGGGTTGCTACAGCAACAGGCACAAGATGCATTACCAAAGTAACGTGTGTGCAACAAGCTGATAACAGTAGCTATCTTTTAACATCCGGAAAAACTCTTGAAACTGACCAGAAATATAAGAAAACTTTTTGTTTCCTAGATAGTGTTGAGAAAAAAGTACTTACTTCCAATGAATTATATATTCCCTGTGACAAGGGCCAAAACTGCAGCCAGCCTTCAAGGAAGTTACCAGGCTATGAATGTGCTAATGATAACCTTGAAAAAGAGTTTCAAAGGTACTATTTGTCCATATTACATAAAACCAGAAATAACAGTTTTTCTCATATAGAAATCAGGCAAAGTGACAAGATTCCTAGACTTGATAAACAAAAAAGAGTAGTTTTGACCCATAATGTTCTTGAAAAAGCTAAACATAACCCCCTTCACCATAACCTTGTAACTCCACATTGAGCTTGAATTACCTTCCCAGAATTACGTCACCTAATGAAGCAAACCATCAAAACTTATCTAAATTTACTTTCAATCAATGAAGTTTTGAAACATTCTCGACATGAACAAACATGGGGCAGGCACATCAAACAAACACCCACTTCCAACCACGCATTACTATTTTTCAGTATTTTTGAGGTCAGATTTCTTTTTGAAGTGGTCACGTGCTATATTAGCATTTTCTCAGGAATAATTTAATCAGATGAACTACCAACCAGTCAGCCTCACCTCTGTGCATGGTAAGATAATGGAACAGATCCTTCTGGAAGATATGTCCAAAAAGCATCTGAGTGAACTGGGGTTGTTTAACCTGGAGAAAAGGAGTCTGAGTGGAGACCTTAATGCTCTCTACCTGCAAGCATGAGAGGAAATGGCCTCAAGTTACACCAGGGGAGGTTTAGACTGGATATTAGGAAATATTTCTTCACCAACAGGGTTGTGAAGCATTGGAACAGGCTCCCCAGGGAAGTAGTCGAGTCACCACCCCTGGAGGTATTTAAAAGACCTGTAGATGTAGTGCTTAGGGATATGGTTTAGTGGTGGACTTGGTAGTGGTATGCTTACAGTTGCACATGATGATTTTAAAGGTCTTTTCCAACCTAAATTATTCTACATTTTTATAACCACATCTACAAAGGCAAGGCCTACACGCAATACTTCATGTGGAAATAGATTTGGTGTGTTCAACTACATGTAAAGATAGACACAGCATCACTGACTTTTTCCAGACATGATAATAACAGTAAACATTTACACCTTTTCAATGCTAAAGCAGTTACGTTTAATGCAAAAATGTATTTTCCTGTAAGTTACAGTAGTTCATAGCTATGACCCCATACAAAATAGCCTGTTATACACGTCTACTGACAATTCCACTTAAAAAAAAAATCCTAGTGTCTTAATAAGTAGCCTTAGTTGTAATCTTTGGTTAATTTAATTTGTTATATTTCAGAGAATCATCTGGGTTGGATAGGACTTCTGAGATCATCAAGTCCAACCCCTTAATCCACTACCTCTGTGGTTACTAGATCATGGCACTGAGTGCCACATCCAGTCTCTTTTTAAAAACCTACAGGGTCAGAGAACCCACCACCTCCCTGGGCAGCCCATTTTAATGCCTGATCACCCTCTCTGTAAAGAATTTTTCCCTAATATCTAACCTAAACCTCTCCTGACAGAGCTTAAGTCCATGTCCTCTTGTCTTACTGGTAGCTACTTGGGAGAAGAGACCGACCCCCACCTGGCTACAACCTCCTTTCAGGGAGTTGTAGAGAGCGATGAGGTCTTCCCTGAGCCTCCTCTTCTCCAGAGTAAACAACCCCAGCTCCCTCAGCCATTCCTCAAAGGTCCTTTGAGGCCTGTTTCTTCTGAAATTGGATGGAACTACCCTTACTGGGTTGTTGTTGGGGTTTGGTGGGGAAATCTTTTAGTTTTCTTTTTGCAAATAACAGGACTGGCTGATGATACTATCCAAAATAAGCAGTAATTTTACCATGTGCTAGAAAACATGTGCTGAAAGGGAAGGGGCTTTTTATACACTTTTGAAAAATACATACAATTTTATTATCTCCCAACACCATATAAGCAAAATGTTAAATCACTATGTCAGAGTTACCAGACTAACTGAGACAAGCATCCTCCTTGGTAACACACAATACAGTAAATGGAATCAATTTCCAGTGTATTAACACAAGCTGTTAACAAAGGTATGTATAAAGAAGTACTGGTTGCATTTTCAGAATCTCTGTGGAGGTTTGCATCTCTGAGCCTCTGGCAAAAAGTTGAGGCATGTTTACCAGTTTCCAGAATTATCTAATCTTAGTCTAAAGTAAATAGTAAATCTATGATTAGTGGGACGTGAGGGTGTAGGTGGAGATGATGCACTATGTTCTTTTTATTCTTATTCCATATAAATCTTACCTAAATGCTTCTCTCAATTTTTAATTCCTACAAGGCTAAAAATCATAATTAGCAGAAGGCTAAAAAACTAAAGTCACCAAAACCAAAAACACTTGTGCAATTTTTTAAAAACTTCAAATTGGAAATGGGGTTAAAAGATTATACAGATACTAAAAGCATATTCAGTACCACACCAAAAAAAAAAAAAAAAAAAAAATCCTGAAAGAAATGCATGCTGTATACTGCTTAATGTAATCTCACTTCTTCTGAATTTCCCTAGTTCAATTACTTCATCTTCAGTTTTTCTATAGGAAGCATCACTATACAGCAAATTTCATGTCTTTCTTCAGACCTTCCTTTTATGTTTAGGATATCTATTGCATGATGAAGTAAGCACGCTACTAGTACTATTACTTTAGCTTAATCTTCATCTCATTTCACGATAAAGAGCTGTCATTTTTATTTGCTGTTTTATCTTTAAGCTATAATGTTGCACAAATTATGCAAAAATATAGATTTATAACCTTCAAGTACACTTTTAAAATGAAAAAAAAAGCAATGAACAATATAAAAATGTTTATTAAATGATGGTGGGCTTGTGTACATTTTTATAGAAGAAATGTATATGAGAACTTGGTTCTCACGTGTCCCGGTTTGAGTAGCAGGATACAAAAAAATGCCTATGGCTATACTGACCTGAGACCTTTTGGGATCCCCCCAGCAACCTGTTGATGTGGTAGCTACAATAGGGGGGGTGGGTGGGGGGGTGGAGCAGCTGTGCCTATGGGGAGGAGAGGATGAGTCAGATGACCTAAATGGAAAGTATTCCTTCCCATGGTGCTCAGTATAAAATGGCTCCCAAGAGAGCCCTCCTGGCCTCTCTGGCTGATGTGTTGGCTGGATTGGGGTTTGTTTGTCTTGTCATCTCTCCTGCCGCTTGTGTTCCTGCATTTTGTTTTCTCACTGGAGAAGAACATTATTTATCAAGACAGATTGCATTCCCCTGCTTCCCTGAGTAGGACCGGCTCTGTTGCTCCAAGGCTTTTGTGGACTGTCACTGGGACCCTGGACTCAGGCACCCCCATCTGCTGCTGAGTCAAATTTGGGACTTTTCTGATTGGAAAGTAATTACCAACTGAGCATGGGTTCCATATTTATATATTTGTATATATATTTGTAATTCACCATAATAATTATTATTAGTAGTACTTCATTAAACCTATTCTAATTTTTTTCCAACCTTAAAGTCTCTCTCCTTTATTCCCCTTTTTATCTTCTCCTAGGAGGGTAGTGCGGGAATAACAGAGAGCATCTGTCACCCGGTTATTGGCTAAAACCATGACATCACATTAGACAGATAACTGCTTTTACAGATAGTTATTCATAATTTACTATCCCAGTGATGTTAGCAGCATAGTAAGTCTCTTCTTTTTATAGAGACCTGCAACTAAATTACACAGACATGGAATACCCAAAGAATTTCCTATAGTTTTATGAAACAGAAGAATTTATGTTCAGATCACCAGAAGCAATAACAACTAACAGAAAAGAGTGTTGTATTAATAACTTAAGTGCATATACTGATATTTGTCCTTGTGGGTGCCTAATCACATTTTATTTAGCACACGATCAACTCCACTGAAATGCATCTACTTCTGAAGTGGAACATGGAAGCAAAATGTTACTTTGAAAGGGCAAGTATGAAGAAATGAATTGTTCGGTAGAATCTACTTCAGACTCTGGTAGAATACTACAATAAAAAAATTATTAGCTGACCAAAACACTACAGTTAATACAATATTTTTTCAAAAGATAAGACATGAAGTTTGTCGTGGAAAGACATAATCAGGATTAACCTCTTTAATTCTTTACTAACTATCAGTGATAACTTGAAGATGTCCTGGGAGTTGTTCCCTGGAGCTCTGCCTCACTTCTTATTACAAAGGAAAGTATTGGAATCTCTGCATTTATGCATTAACTGCCTAGCTAACTCAGATCATGCTATCACAGATATACACAGACTGCATTATCATACAATAACAATTTAGTTTTATTTGACTTTCTTTTAAAGTTGATGGAAAATATGGAAAATACAGAAACAAAAGCCTGAAGGACTCTCAGTATGTATGACTAAAGCCAATGCACTGAACACTGACTGGCACAGATAAAGTGGGGTAGGAACTTGGGGGAAAATCATATTTAATTATCTGTAATGTTATTAAACAAAATCAAGGAAGAGAAGCTAAAATATTCTCAGTATATGTGTAACAACCAGAGAACCCTTGGTTAGATGTACACAATGACATAGTTCTTCTATCTAATGGGGCTAGCGAAGGTGAAGTTTTTTAGCAAGGTTATGGGAAGTTTTCTGGTTACATTCTAAATGCTTCCTATGGTAATGAGTCTCCACAAACTCTAGTTATAGCCTAAATTCTGCAAGTTGTAATACAAATGTGAAATGTTACATCTAACAACTGTTTTTTCTTGGCAAGACTGTTGCCTCTTTTCCCTTTAGACTTGGAAAAAACATTATATATAATCAGACTGTTGACTGGTAATTTGTTTCTATTTGGCTTAAGGTCTGTAGATTATATGTAGAGAGGAAGATCTTGTCTCTCACAGCTATTATTTCAGGCTATCCACACTGTGGTGTTGAATAACATCTGTCTCACTGTGAATGGTATGTTTGAAGCCATAAAGGGAAGTGGTTTAGTGGCAAATAAGTGCTTAAGTTGCCCAGTAAGGTATATGGGAAATGAATGATGTCTATTTATATGATGTGCTCTTGATTTTAATGAAGATACAAGTCTATAAATTGCTTAAAAAAACAATATGAACATCCAACAATTGGTGCACCCAATGGTAAGGGGAGAGAATGCAATGTATTTGCTGAGCTACCATGATATTCAAATCACCTTCCATCTTTCAGGAAACTTACTTTCTTAGACACTCCTCTTATCTCTTCTGGTAAATACGCATGTATTTGATGTATTCTTCCAGTGTACTAGCAGTGGATATAAAACTTCAAAAGTGTTGATCAGAATGACAAAGCAGGTCAACAGACAACAGAAGATGAAAGTATAGAAACTTACAGGATATATTAGAAGCTAGCAACAGAATTAAAAAAAAAAAACCACAAACAAAATACAGAGAAAGATTTTGAAAGACAATGTGTACCAACTGTGAGGGGGAAAAGCAACACAAGGAATAGATCAAAATACTGCTACTGTAAAAAAGCTGGGGGAAAAAAAATCTGAGACTAAAGGAGACTCATGCAAGGGATGAAGGAAGAAGAAGCATGAGATTGACACATATGCTTCAAAACATATACGAGATCTGCTGGACAAGAAATTATTATTGGTTTTGTTTTATATATCAAGTCAGATGAAATTACTCAAGTCTCACCAAGTCAGCGAGCACTGGATGCTTACTTCCTTTTAAGTGCTTCGAGAATCACAGAAGTAAATTTCAAGCATTGTTTTGCCACTTCGTGACACAGGGACTTAAAGCTAACAAATTCTGTTTAGATGTTTTGTATCTAAACGTGTGGAATGTATTTGTTGTATTTGTAATTTTTCTTTTAAAATTTTCAGAACTCCCCAAAATTAACTATAATCTATTATAATTAAAATCTACAAATCTGCAATAAATTATATTGTTAGTTACATATATTGTGTGCTAAAAAGAATCAACTAGTGCATTTAACTTTTGGAAGAAAATGTATGAAAGTTTTGTTTCTATAGCCCCTTAATGAGATATACTATTTTACTACTACCCAAAGATTTACTATGTTGATGATATCATTAGAACTAGGTCAAAACTAAGATATTCAGTACAATCTGATCTGAAGTAGTATCAGATGCTTATTTACTACTTTGGAGACTTAATTTTATTGTATTCCCGTAAGGCAACCATTAAAATATATACATTTATTTCAGTTTGAAATCAGTATTATATCTATCGTGGAATCAAAGTTAGGACCTACAAATATAAGAAATTCAAAGTATAAGAAAAGCTCTGTTTCAAGTTCTTATGTTTGCTACTCATTTCAAAATGAAAACAATCAGAAAGTATAGTCAACTTTATTTGTTTACAAAATTATCTTTTACCACTTATGTACCCTAAAGATTATATGTGATTTCCTATGATTTTTAGCTTTCTAACCGCTGAGAAATAAATCACAATATTGTATATTTGGGGACACTGAGAATCCATGCAATACAAGAGAGTTTTTACTGCGCTTTGCACCACTGTGCACCAAAATATGCATTTCCAAATAATAAGTGATGAATTGGGAAGGTAACCAGGTCTACCAGACAGCAGATTGCATAGGACAACAGGAACCCTGTATGTGTGGCTGATAAAGCAGAAGCAGAATGTGGTACGGTAAAAACGGAGCATCAGAGCAAATCTGAGCAGATCTAAATTCATGTACTATATTACTAAATAGCTGCCTAAATTACATCAGCAAGATATTTTTAAATTTGCCTTGACTCTGTATAAATCATATATAAAGGACATGCAAAGAAAGGCCTTCAGACTGTGTATGGACAAGTTCCATTAACTTTAATGAGACCTTCATGGTCCCTTTCAGTTTCTTCTGTTCTTTCCTCAATGAGAGGCTTCCTTTCATGCCAATCTGACATGAAGGCTGGAATGATATAATCAGATTAATTTTAATAGCTAACCTAAAAGTTGCAGTGGAGGTCATGGAAGCCAATACCAAGTATGCTAAATATTTTTCTAGTGTGCAACACCAAAAGGTCATCCTCTTCTAACATAAACCTTTTTTTTAACAGATGAAAAAAAATTTATCAGAGCTATATAGTATATTACTCAGAGCAACTGAATTTCTTGGAGCCAACATTTAGACAGTCCTCAGGGTTCAATGTTAAATTTCACATTGTCATTTTACCAGAATCCTGCCGCAAGAGTGCATGCGTACCGTTCAAGACCAAGTTTAGTCACATATGCATTTTTATTGTTGTTGATCTATAACAAAACTTTAAATGCTTTTTTGCCACCCTTTATAAATTGAAGTCTGTTTTCACTTATGTGTTTACCTTCTTGGCAGCCATATTATTTCAAAATTAGGTCTTTTTTGTAGTAAAGAAAGGCAGTTGAACAAAACATAAGAACACTTGCTTGGTACTATTTACCTCATCACCAGGACTGCAAAAGAGAAAAGGGAAAGGGAAAAAAATGGGAAAATAGATGTTCTAGGGCATTATAATTTTTTTATGAATTGCATGGAGGTCTACCCTTGATTGCACTTCCCTAGTCATGAATTTAATGTAATATTTCAAATATTCACAGGCTTATGTTTTGTTAAAAAACACACACACATAATACTGAACTAGATACACTACCTTAGAGTAGCCTTTACATTCAAGTTAAACAGTAGGTTTGTGCTGAATACGAATACTCACACAGATACTTGTACATGGACACACAAAAACCCCTGTACATACACACAATTATGAAAAGATAAAAAGTAAGAATTACTTCATTTGAAAGAAAATAAAATACAGTTGTTTGTAACCATTATATACTTACTATTTAGTTGAATCCGATAACTGATATTCTCGACGTCTATCATAACATTCCTGGATTCCAGGGTCCTTCCATAAACTTCTAATTGCATCTACATAGGGGTTCTCAAAAGTCGACACCTTCTCTACATCAGCTTCTCGAACTAACTGTGCATGAGCCTAATTTGAAACAAATAAAACAATAAAATTTACTTTGTTTTCTGTGTTTACAAATAGTTCATATACAGTGAATGTGATTAACAGGTATAATTTTTAAGATTAGCCATCTGACCAATGTGAGGTTATGAAACAATGTTGATAAGGTGTGTTCAAATTAAGAAAAATAGTAATAGGGATAATAGGAGAGAAGGCGAATTCATGAAAGTGTACAAGGGCCCTTATTTCAGAATAAACTTATCCTAATCCAGTATTATTTAGCTGAAAAGGATAACACATTCACATTAAAATTCATATTTTCTCAGCTAATTTTTAAAAAATGCTTTAATTTTTCATGTACAATTTTAGGGCATACACTATACCTGCTTTTTAAATTATAATCAGTTAACCAACTTGGCAGAGTAAGACTGATGGGAGGGAGCAGAAAGAATAGGGAGGAGGGAGGAAATGTGTCTTTTCAAGACATTAATTTATATGTATATACACTAATAGAGAAAAATAAAAGATGAAAACTTAGTCAAGCAAAAAACCCAAGATATTCTATTCTCAAATGTAGTCTGTATTTCAGACTAGACACATTTAAGCAAGGACACAAACCTTTGCATTTTAACTTAGGTAAACGCATGCAGAAAGGTATGGGTTTATTCTTTTTTAAGTAATTTATCCTATTTACACACTACAGTGGTTAAAGCTCAGCCAACATCAAAGAATCATGTGGCCATTCGCTCACCCATCACTGTGGGAGGGGGAGAAGAAAATCCAACGAAAAGCTCCTGGGTAGATACAAGGACAGGGAGGGTTCGCTCACCAATTATGGTTATGGGTAAAACAGACTCAACTTGGGGGAAAAAATAATATTTAATTTATCACCAATCAAATCAGAGCAGAACAAAGAGAAAACAAAACCAGATCTTAAATACCTTACCTCACCCATCCCTTTTTCTCCATCCCAAGTTACTTTGCTCACGATTTCTCTACCTCTTCCCCACCAGTGGGACAGGGAATGTGCTTTGCAGTTAGTTTGTCACACCTTGTTTCTGCTGCTCCTTCTACCTCAGGGAGAAGGACTCCTCCGACATGAGTCCCTCCCACGAGGTGCAGTCCTTCGGGAACAGAGTGCTCCAGCGCGGGCTGCCCACAGAGTCACAGCCTGCTTTGGGAACGGTCACCTCCCCTGGTCACGAAGTCCTCCACGGCTGCAGGTCCACATCTGCTCCACCATGGGTTGCAGAGGGATAGCCTGCTATCTCGACACAGGCTGCAGGGGAATCCCTGCTTAGACGCCTCCTTCCCCGCTCACTGACCTTGGCACCTCTTTTCGGATGTTACTCTCACCTCCCCAACTCCTCTGCCTGCAGGTCTTATAGCAGTTTCATTTCCCCTTCTTGAGTATGTTAATCGCAGAGGCACATCCACCGCTGCTGATAGGCTCGGCCTTGATCAGAGGCGTGTCCGGATTTTAGAGCCGGGGGAGCTTCCAGCAGCTTCTCACAGGAGCCACCCGAGGCCCCTCCCCAGCTACCAAAACCCTGCCACACTAATCCAACCCATCACCCTCCTGTCTAGACAGTCCAGTAGAATGTTACTACTCCCTACTTAAAAAAAAAAAAAAATATACATGCAACTATTGTTTACTGACATGAAAATCAAGAACTCCAACTTCAATGTGAAAAATGTTTGTCTTCAATATATGGAGAACATACACTCTCTATTATAAGAACCCAAGTCCAAAGTATATTTTATTTTGGAACATTATGTCCACCCATCCCAAAACTGGGCAAAGCATGAAGGGTCTCTACTGTTTCACAACAAAATAACAAACAAATAATATTGTACTAAGTACAAGTCAATACTCTTTTGATAAAGATTTTTTTTCCAAAATATTTTATATTTCTTTATCAAGCTCAGTTATGTGTTCAATTGGCTTTATGCTCTTCAAAAAAAGTATTTTCTCTCTACTTGTGACAAACTGATACAACAATATATTCAGATTTTTTTTACTGTTCTTGAGCTCTGAAATTATGACCAGCTGATATCAAAATCCTAACAGAGGTAAAAGACTGACTCAATAGTAAAAAATTGCTTTTAATATTTCATCAGAAATTCATCATAACTGAAATATTTATCTAACCATCCCCTAGACATTTTCTAACAGATGCTCTATAGTATTCTATAAGAGCAGTACATATAATCATAAAAGGTAATTATTAATTTAAACATATAAGTACTA
Organism: Heliangelus exortis; assembly: GCF_036169615.1. Classification (NCBI taxonomy): domain Eukaryota; kingdom Metazoa; phylum Chordata; class Aves; order Apodiformes; family Trochilidae; genus Heliangelus; species Heliangelus exortis. Next base: position 1,674,372 of record NC_092453.1, on the reverse strand, counting down.
CAAAATAGTCCAAGATTTTAAATTGGTTTATTTACCAGTTCTTTATGGTCTGCCCTACAACTAATATGACTTTGCACCATGTGGCAAAACTTCTGGAGTAAACTCTGACATATGCCAATGAGTTGTATCCATCAGAAATCTAATTCAGCTCTTTTAAAATAAACATTATTTTATACTTCTTCCCCTCAGTGGTGCAGGGGGACTAGGAATGTGGGGGTTATGGTCAGTTTGTCACAAGTTATTTTCTGTCACTCCTTCCTCCTCAGGGAGAAGGACTCCTCACACTCTTCCCCTGCTCCAACGTGGGCTCCCTCCCAGAGGAGAGAGTCCTTCATGAACTCGTCCAGCATGAGTCCCTCCTGCAAGGTGCAGACTGCTCCAGCGCAGGCTTCCCACACTCATGTCCTTCTTTGGCTGCAGCCACCTCCCCTGGTGTGGGGTCCTGCATGGGCTGCAGGTCCACGTGTGCTCCAGCATGGACCACGCCATCTCACCATGGGCTGCAGAAGCTCTGCTCCAGCACACCTCCTCCCCCACCTTCACGAACTGGGATATGTGCGTGGGTGTTTCTCTCCCATCCCATATCTCTCTCCCCTGCAGTTTCATTTTCCACTTCTTAAATATGTTAATCACAGAGGCACTACTACCATCACTGATGGGCTTGGCCTTGGCCAGAGGTGGGTCCAGAGTTTGGAGATGGGGAAGCTTTTAGCAGCTTCTCACAGGAGCTACCACATAGCCAGTCCCTCCCTACTAAAGCCCAGCCACACAGCCACAATGCACCTATTTATACACTTTAGGATGCCTGACTATCAATTAAGCTGTTGCCTAACAAATAAACGAAACATAAATTTATCAAAATGTTTTGACCAAACCCATTCTTTAGAGAGATCTGCTTACAAGGGGCTAATATAAAGGATGTCACTGAAAGATTACCAAACCTTGTACATCCCACTATTATCCACTCCTGCTGTTTCAAGTGGGTACCAGTGATATAGCCAGGAGCAATCTGAAGACCATCAAGAAGGATTAGAGCCCTGGGAGCAGCAGTGAAGGACTTGGGAGCACAGTCTTTTCATTGATCCTCTCGGTTAAAGGGAAGAGACTTTAAAAGGGCTAATCAAATTTGGAAAATCAATAAATGGTTAAAGGAGTAGTGCCACAGCCAGGGCTTTGGCTTCCTAGACCATGGGACTTGCGTTTGAAACCTGGTCCCCTAGGGGCTGATGGGGTTCATCTCTCTGAGAAAGGAGAGAGAATCTTTAGCAATAGGCTTGACAATCTAGTAAAAGAGGGTTTTAAACTAGAGTTGTCAGGGAAGGAATCCTCAGTCCATCCCACTGCCACAGCTTTGAAGCAAATGTCAGTAAGAGATGACCTTGGCCTGGAGAAGGATCACAGGCCAGCAGGAGAACACCTGAAATAAAGGAGAATGGAATTCCAGCCAGTAAGACAGCTTCAATGGGGGTCCAACTTAAATGTCTTAAATAAGCAGGAAGAGTTACAGACAGGTACATGCCTTCAGGGCTACAACGTTTATGTGGACTCTTTGAAAATATGAAATTGTCTATCGAATCCAGCATTTTTTCTACTGTTTTAAAGTATATCAAAGCTATTCTTAAGTAACAGACTTTGCTCCCCAAACTTAGCTTACTTTTTTAAAGGTATTAGTTAACTAAGCCTGGTCAGTTTTGTATCATGCCTGTCAGGCACCTAAAGATAAGAATGCTAATCAGGTCTCCTGGTATGCTGTCAAAGACAAGGTAATAAACTTAGCAAGATAACAAGAACTAAAGAATCCCTATAAATCAAGGGGAGGTCCCCCCAAAATGGCATGCTTCTGACAGTGACTAATGGAAAGACAGGACCCTTTTTGCTGTATAAAAACTCAAAGAAAAAGGGAGAAAACTCACTCTCTCCCCCCCCCTCTCCTCTCTCGCCACTTCGGCTACGGCTGGGACAGCACCAGAGAAAAAAAAAGAAAATGAGATCAGCAGCCAAACAGGAACGGCGGGTCCTACGCCCCCCACAGCCAGAGACCAGAGATTCTTCAGCAACTCACCGCCAGGAAGCCTCGGGCTGCAGACGATGATAAAGCTTAATTGCTCCCATGTTTTTTCTTTTCTTCTCTTAACAACTCTCTCCACAGAGTGACTAATTTATGTAAAATATCTCCTCTTGCAAACTTGTTTTTTCCTTTAAAGGTAGTGTTATTGTCTCCTTTCCCTGAAATAAATCTTGGTAATTTGCTTAAATCATAAAGCCTGTTAATTTTGTAAATGTGTGTGATGTCTATGAGTAGTGGCTGATTTTTCCTCGCAATCAAAATATAAAATAACCGCTTGAATCATAACAGATGTCATTGGCATCACTGAGACGTGCTGGGATGACTACTAGAACTGGAGTGTGGGAATGGATGAGTACAAGCTCTTTAGGAAGGACAGACAAGGGAGAAGGGGCATTGCCCTCTCCGTGAATGACCAGCTGGAGTCAATGGAGCTCCATCTAAAGATGGATGAGGAACTGACTGAGAACTTATGGGTCAGGATTAAAGGTAACACAGGGCAGGTAATATTATAGTAGGGGCCTGCTACAGGCCGCCTGACCAGGGAGACCTAGAGGATGAGGCCCTCTATAGACAGATGTTCACAGGACCTGATCTTCATGAGGGATTTCAACCAGCCCAATATCTGTTGGAGAAACAACACAGCAAGGCACCAACAATCTAGGAGGTACCTGGAATGCACTGATGACAATTATCTTCTCCAAGTGGAGGAGGAACCAATGAGAAAAAGTTCTATGCTAGAACTGACAGGATGAAAGAGTTGGGTTGTTCAGCCTAGAGAAGGCCTTCCAATACCTGAAGAGGGCCTATAAAAAAGCTGGAGAGGGAATTTTTATAAAGACATGTAGTGGCAGGATGAGGGAGAATGGCTTTAAATTGGAAGAGGATAGATTTAGATTTAGATTACATATGAGAAAGAAATTCTTCACTATGAGGGTGGTGAGACATTGGAACAGGTTGCCCAGAGATGTTGGGATTTCCCATTCCGGTGAGTGTTCAAGGAGGGATTGGATGGGATTTTGAGCAACCTGGTCTAGTAGGAGGTGTCTCTGCCCATGCAGGGGGGTTGGAACTAGATGGTCTTTAAGGTCCCTTCCAACCCTAGCCATGATTCTATGATTCAATGACTTTGGTTTCACTAACAAGGGCGACATGAAGCTTAAGGGCAGCCTTGGCTGCAGTGACCACAAAATGGTGGAAATGAGGGTCATTAGGGCAGATAAAGAGGGTGGAAAGCAAGCTTGTTACCCTGGACTTCAGGAAAACATATTTTGGCCTCATTAGGGATCTGCTTGGTAGAGTACCATGGGATTAAACCCTGGAGGGGACAGGAGTTCAAGAAAGCTGAAAAATATTCAAGGATCACTTCCTCCAAGACCAGGAGCAATGTGTCCCAACAAAGAGGAAGGCAGACAAAAATGCCAGGAGGCCTGCATGGATGAACAAGGAGCTCCTGGACCAACTCAGATATAAAAAAGAAGCCTATAAAGGGGTGGAAGCAAGGACAGGTAGCCTGGGAGGAATACAGAGAAATGGTCCAAGCAGCCAGGGATCAGGTTAGAAAAGCTAAAGCCCTGATAGAATTAAACCTGGCCAGGGACATCTAGGGTAACAAGAAAAGCTTCTATAGGTATGTCAGTGATAAAAGGAAGACTAGGGAAAATGTGGGCTCTCTCCTGAAGGAAACAGGAGACCTGGTCACATGAGAAGCCTGAGGAACTCAATGACTTTTTTGACTCAGTCTTCACCAGCAAGGGCTCTGGCCACACCCTCCATGTTACAGAAGGTAAAGGCAGGAACTGTGAGAAGGAATATCTGTCCACTGTAGAAGAGCAGGTTTGAGTTCTGCCCAAAGCTCCTTGTTTAGCCAGGCTGGTCTTGTACCATGCTGGTCATTTTCAGATGCACAGGTACAGTTTGTTCCTGTGCCTTAAGGATTTCCCTCTTGAGGATTGTCCAGCCTTCCTGGACTCCTTTGACTTTGGGGACTATATCCCAGGGGATATCACCGAGCAATATTCTAAACTTATCAAAGTCTGCCCTCCGGAAGTCCAGGGAGGAAGTTCTATTGACCTCCCTCCTTACTTCACTAGGAATTGAAAACTCAACTATCTCATGGTCACTTTGTCCAAGAAGACCACCAACCTTTACATCTCCCACTAGCCCTTCCCTGTTCATAAACAGGGAAGAACTGTGGAGAACACTGGAGAACAGTGATGTGCAGCGTTCCTCAGGGATGGGTACTGGGACCAGTGCTGTTTAACATCTTTGTTGGAGACATAGACAGTGGAATTGAGTGCACCCTCAGCAAGTTTGCTGATTAAAACCAGCTGTGTGGTGTGGTTGACACTCTGGAGGGAAGGGAGGCCATCCAGGGGGACCTTGACACGCTTGAGAGGTGGGTTCATGCCAATCTCATGAAATTCAATAAGGCCAAGTGCAAGGTCTTGCACCTGGGTCAGGGCAATTCCAAGCACAAATACAGGTTGGGCAAAGAATGGATTGAGAGCAGCCCTGAGGAGAAGGACTTGGGGGTGTTGGTTGATGAGAAGCTCAGTGGGAGCTCAATCCCTGGAACTGTTCAAGCAGAGACTGGAGCAACCTAGTCTAGTGGGAAGTGTCCTGCCCATGCAGAAGGGTTGGAACTAAATGATCTTTAAGGTCCCCTCCAACCCCAAAGCATTCTATGATTCTATGAAAATGCTCATTAATGTTATTTTGATCTAATATCCAATTCTAAAGGCCTGAATTATCACTTTTGTCTCTATTCACCTCTTTCCTCCCAATAGCCTATATCCATAAGAATATTTCCATTAACTGAAACAAATTAGCTGTTGGCTATCAACCTGCATAGAAAAAAAAAACCCAAAAAACAGATTTACATAACAAAACAAGAAGAAAGAATTGAAGCACCCATAAGCAATATACTCTCTACTAGTAGGACTAACAGGCAAATGAAATTAAATGCATCAGTCTTTCCATGATCTTAGATAACTTCAACTGTTAATGTCTCTGTCATCTCTTTCTCTCAAAAGAAGTCTAGATTTTGGATGTGCATCCTTATTCTGTTTTTTCTGGTAAGTCTAAGTAGAGTAATTAGAAAAACTCTGAAAATAGAATCAACAACTTCACATTCAGTATGATAAAAATCTTCCTGAATAGACAACTCTACCAAGTAAATATTGAAATTTAGATTTTGTATTATATAATATAGCATTTTTTACCAAAAGATCTCAAAACACTTTACAAAAGTCATAAATGCCACTACGAAGTGCAGTTATATAACATTATCACAACACACAGCTCAAACGTTTTCACTGATGAAAGCATAAACCTATCAGTGTCCAAATAACAGTAATTATTAGCATATCTTTACTACATATCAGATTATTAATTACAAGAATAAAAGGAATGCCATTTAGCATTATGAAAAACCTTTAGTAAATAGAAACTGATGAAAAAGTACAAAAAGGTCTTTCTCAATCATAAGACAAAGCTATTTTCTAGTGACTGCTATATCCATTATCCTAAAATGTCAACAGTACAGGTATATACATAACATAATGAACTTGGTTTCAGTCCCGTAGAAGACAATTGCTGTCAACTTGAAATGGTAAAAAATATTCTATAAATATTTCTATGTTACTGACAGTACAAAACCTGATCTACCTACATTACTAGTCATAGAAATACTGAATGACTTTCTATATATCCTGCCCTGTAATTGCTGAAGACAATCTGCAAATTTATTATAGAGATTCTGAATGTTCTTCACTGCTCAAATAAAGTTTTTCATTTGGCTATAGTGAACTAAAGAGAAGTGTTTTAGAACACTATGGCTTCAGGTGAATAAAGAGGGTGAGTTGGGTCTGTGTGGCAGGGTTTTGGTAGCTGGGGAGGGGCCTCAGGGGTGGCTCCTTTGAGAAGAGACCTGCAGGGCAGAGGAGAGGGGGAGGTGAGAGCAATACCTGAGCACAGATGCCAAGGTCAGTGAGGAAGGAGGGGGCGAGGAGGTGCCTGAGCAGGGATTCCCCTGCAGCCTGTGTCGAGATAGCAGGCTATCCCTCTGGTGGAGCAGATGTGGACCTGCAGCCGTGGAGGACTCCGTGACCAGGGGAGGTGACCGTTCCCAAAGCAGGCTGTGACACTGTGGGCAGCCTGTGCTAGAGCACTCTGTTCCTGAAGGACTGCACCTCGTGACCTCGTGGGAGGGACTCATGCCGGAGGAGTTCATGAAGGACTCCCTCCCGTGGGAGGGACCCCACGTTGGAGCAGGGGAAGACTGTGAGGAGTCCTTCTCCCTGAGGTAGAAGGAGCAGCAGAAACAAGGTGTGAAAAACTAACTGCAAAGCACATTCCCTGTCCTGCTAGTGGGGAAGAGGTAGAGAAATCGTGAGCAAAGTAATTTGGGCCCAGAAAGAGTTGAGGTAAGGTATTTAAGACCTGGTTTTGTTTTCTCCTTGTTCTGCTCTGATTTGATTGGTGATAAATTAAATTTTATTTTTTCCCCCAAGTTGAGTCTGTTTTGCCCATAACCATAAATGGTGAGTGAACCCTCCCTGTCATTGTCTCTACCCAGGAGTTTTGGTTGTATTTTCTCCTCCCCATCCCACAGGGGGGGAGGAATGAGCCAGTGACTGCATAGTTCTTTGGTACTGACTGGGCCTAAACCATAACAGATGGTATCTCTGAGATAGAATTATATAGTCCCATAATTCCCTCTAACTAAAATACCATATAATTCTACATATTCCAACAGATACACCAGAGAGCTGTGCTGTCACTCAGAGAGACCTTGACAGGCTGGAGAAATGGGCAGGCAGGAACTTCATGAAGTTCAACAACGGGAAATGCTGTCCTCCATCTGAGGAAGAATAACCCCATGCACCATTATATGCTAGGGGCCAACTGACTGGAAAGTATCTCTGCAGAGAAGGCCTTGGGAGTCCTGATGAACACCAAGATGACCAAAAGCCAGCGATGCACCCTTGCATCAAAGGCCAACAGCCTCCTGGGCTGCATCAGGAAGAGTGTTGCCAGCAGGTAGAGGGGAGTGATCCTTCCTCTCTATTCAGCATTGGTAATGCTGCATTGAAGAATACTGTGCCTATTTCTGGGTGCCCCAGTGTAGGAAAGATATAGACTTACTGGAGTGAGTCCAGCACAGGGCCACAGATGATTAAGGGACTGGAGCATCTTGCATATGGGAAGAGGCTGAGACAACTGGGATTGTTCAGCCTGGAGAAGGGAAGTCTCAGCGAAATACTTACTAATGTGTATAAACACCTGATAGAAGGGAATGAAAAAAAGAGAGCCAGAATCTCCTCAGTGGTGACCACTGACAGGACAAGAGGACAGACAAAAGAGAACCTTTTACCAGATGAAGTGGTGTCAAAATTATGGGATTCATGTTCTGGTTCAGATAAATTCTTAAGATTTTCAAGGAAGTAGCAGAAAGTCTTGGTGAAGAAATCCTTATTGAAGTTCTGAAGGAGTTTGAAATTAGTTGCATTATTTGGCTTCTAACATTTCTAATTTAAGCAATTTGACCATAGAACTAAATCAAATTTTTCTCTTGGACATAGTCACTAGCAACAATCTTACAAGTCTCATGAAGTCCTCACAATTAGTAACTGAAAAGCCCAAGTGGTAAAATCTATTTAAAATTTAACACAAATCTTCAGTGACAGAAACAGACTTTAAAACATTTCAAGTTTGAATCAACATAAGAAAGAATTTACAAGAAATTCTTCCCCTACAACAGTTATTGTAGCTAACATAAATAACCCAAATTACATGACAAAAATGAGCACTGCATGACTGCTTCTTAGTGTTACTTCAGTTGATAACTCCAGATAAATGTCACTAAAACTACTGTATCAAGCTTATATGGAGCATAATAGACTATACAAAGGCAGAGCTGGAGCTAGAAAAATCAAAGTGCTGTCTCTATATTCAGCTGGTATAGCCTGGGGCAGACTTGGAACTGCTTTAAACAACTGTAAGTAAAGAATTATACCAGCCCTAGTCAGGGGAGCCTTTTTCATTCCACTATACTTCCTCATCATGCATATTGTTCAATAGCATGTGCTTGACAAGTTGGTCACTAGCAAACAAGTATCTAAAAGGGATACTGGACCACAGTATGTAAGATGGAAACAAACCAACCAAAAACACCCCTCCAAATCCTTGCCAAAGTGCATCTTTCACCTGCTTAGTTCAAGGGAAAAAAAAAAAAAAAGGACTTGGAAACCACTAGGGGTTAGTAATAAGTTGAATTGTCAATTACTCTACATCTCTACAGTGACTTCACAAAAAGGTAAGATAAATCAGTTTTTTTTTGTTTGCATGTTTGCTCTTTAAAAACTCATCCTTCTATTTTACATGCATCATGTGAGCTTTATAGAATCATATCATGGAATCATAGAATGGTTAGGGTTGGAAGGGACCTTAAAGATCATCAAGATCCAACCTCCCTGCATGGGCAGGGACATCTCTCACTAGACCAGGTTGCACAAGTCCTCAATCCAACCTGACCTTAAACACCTCCAGCGAAGGGGCATCAACGACCTCCCTAGGCAACCTATTCCAGTATCTTACTACCCTCATGGTGAAGATTTTTTTCCTAATATCTAACCTAAATCTAACCTCTTTCAGTTTAAAGCCATTACCCCTTGTCTTGTCACTACCCTCTCTGGTGAAAAGCCCCACCCCAGCTTTCCTGTAGGCCCCCTTCATGTACTGGAAGGCCACTATAAAGTCTCCCCAGAGCCTTCCTTTCTCCAGGCTGAATAGCCCCAACTCTCTCAGCCTGTCTTTGTAGCAGAGGTGCTCCAGCTCTCTGATCATCTTTGTGTCCCTTATCTGGACCCTCTGCAACAGGTCTATATCTTTCCTGTGCTGGGGGCTCCAAAGCTGTATGCAGTATTCCACATGCGGTCTCAAAAGAGCAGAGTAGAGGGGCAGAATCATCTCCCTTGCCCTGAAGGCCACACTTCTTTTCATGCAGCTCAGGATGCCATTGGCTGTGAGTGTACACTGGAGGCTCACGTTGAGCTTCTCATCTACTACCACCTTTTCCTCAGGGCGTCTCTCTATCCATTCGCTGCCCCCGCCCCAACCTGTATTTGTGCTTGGGGTTGTGCCAACCCAGGTACAGGACCTTGCACTTGGCCATCTTAAATTTCATTAGGTTGGCATGGGCTTACATGTCCAGCCTGTCAAGGTCCCTTTGGATGGCCTGCCTTCCCTCTAAGGTGTCAACCACACCACACAGCTTGGTGTCATCAGCAAACTTTCTGAGAATACACTCTATCACACTGTCCATGTCTCCAACAAAGATGGTAAACAGCACTGGTCCCAATACTGACCCCTGAGGAACACCACTCATCACTTGCCTCCACTTGGACACTGAATCATTGAATGCAACTCTCTGGGTATGGCCATCCAACCAATTACTTATCCACCAAGTGGTCCATATTTGAAATCCATGTCTTGTCAGTTTGGAGACCAGAATGTTGTGTGGGACAGTGTCAAATGCCTTGCACAAATCCAGGTAAATGACGTTAGTTGCTCTGCCACTATCCACCATCTCTGTAGCATTATTGTAGGCCACCAAAATGGTCAGGCATGATTTGCCGTTAATGAAGCCATATTGGCTGTCACCAACCACCTCCACATTTTCCATGTGCCTTAGTAGAGCCTTCAGGAGGATCTGTTCCATGATCTTGCCAGGCACAGAAGTGAGACTGACTGGCCTGTAGTTAGCTGGGTTTTCCTTTTTTCCCTTTTTAAAAATAACAAGCTTCATGTCCTAGCACTTGGTTCTGAAGAATGGTGTTCAATATTAGAATTGTACATAATGGCAATTTTTTCTGCACTATTATTTTTCTGTAGTGATATAGTTGGCATTATTGAAGATAACACTGTGCAAACACGGACACACTCAAATAGTGAGTGCATTTAAAAAAAAAAAAAAGTCTGTGAATTCTCACTTAAGAAGCATACACAAGCACAGAACTCCTGAGCCTCACTCCTGTGCAAAGTCTGAATGCATCTTGCAGTAGAGGTGTTTTTAAGGATCAGAAGAATAACAGCTTTGCTTGACTTAATGGATTTAAATAGCTAGAACTGAAAAAACTGTATGCTCTCATTGGAGTAGGAGTTACAGTTAATTGATTCAGGAAGTTCAGAAATTCAGCAGTCTCCATTGAATTGCCTAAAGAAAGGCACTGCAGAAGTTTCACTACCTGTAATATCTAGAAAAGAGGGTAAGATGTATATAGGATGTAGAGGTAAAAAAAAAAAAGATTCTTTTTTAAAAAAATTATGCAATCATATCTCTGTTTCACTTTAGAAGATGAATACTGCATTAAAATAATCTTGTATTTATCAATTATGTTTATGAAATTTAAAAGGTAAATAAGTCAAATAAGAGCACTGCAAAGAGAAGCACTTATTCTCTGTACTTTAAAGCCATATTTTCTTTTATTTTCAAAGAAAGAGAGTGCCCTCTGCTGACTGACAAAGAAAAGAGAGCAGTTATTTCAAACTGATATTTCTAGAAATATCACAATTGGGAGGGTCCCTTTAAAAATAATTAATTATTTCAATGGGAATTTTGCTCTGAAAAAATTGTATCAAACATAAATGGTTGTATTTGTGTGCTTTCTAACAAAGATGATCATCTTTCTAAACAATTAGCTCACTTCTTCAAAATAAGCTCTAAAAATCAGCTTCAGAGTTATCCTAGGCATGTAAACTACATAATATCTGATCACCTACTTCTTTTGGGTGCTTTCCCTAATCCCTTTATGCAAGCATTTGTCTAGAATAAAGAACTGGCAGGACTGAATAAAACGTAAAAATTAAGTTCATATAAAAAGCTGTTATCTTGAACAGTCATGGAAGAAAAAATTTAGTCTTTTTAAAGATAGCAACTCAACATTATTTTATCCAGAGAAACCATAGACATATTATATATTGCATAGTGATTAGTAACTATATGAAATGTGCCTTGAGGGAGATTAAAGTTTTATGTCATGTTTGGCATAGAAAAGTGGTAGCTTCTTTATAAATTAGTCACAATTTTTTCATTGCTAGAAACATACCTTCTTTCTGCTCTGTCAAATAAGATGCCAAGCAGAGCTCATTTAAAGGATGGCAAAGCACTGTTGACTTGTCTTTAATGGCTTCACACAACTCCCATCATTAGAAAGGAGGAAGAAGAAAAAATAAAACCACATATTTCCTATTTGAAAAAAATAGTCTTGTTTATATAAGAGCTTGAAAGATTCTTGCCATGTTACCTATTGCGTGTGAAACTGATCCATACTCTGATATAAAAAAAAGAAATAGCATATTCATATGGGTTCTTGCGACCAAAATTCAGGACCCAACCATGCTGATTGCCAACAACCACCTCCTCATTTTCCACGTGCCTTAGCAGAGCCTTCAGGAGGTTCTGCTCCATGATCTTGCAGGGCACAGATGGGAGAATGACTGGCCTGCAGTTCCCCGGGTCTTCCTTTTTTTCCCTTTTTGAAAATGGGGGTGATGTTTCCCCTTTTTCAGTCAGTGGGAACTTCATCAGACTACCACAACTTCTCAAATATAGATAGTGGCATAGTAAATTCATCTATCGGTTCCCTCAGGACGCTGGGAAGCATCTCATCAGGTCCCATGGACTTGTACACCTTCGGGTTCCTTAGCTAGTCTCAAACCTGGTCTGCCCCTAATGTGAGTGTTTCTTCATTCTCCCATGCCTTTGCCTTTTGTGACTTGGGCTGTGTCCCTTGAGCCCTTGCTGGTGAAGACTGAGTCAAAAAAGTCATTGAGTACCTCAGCCTTTTCCATATCCCACGTGACCAGGTCTCCCGTTTCCTTCAGGAGAGGGCCCACATTTTCCCTAGTCTTCCTTTTATCGCTGACATACCTATAGAAGCTTTTCTTGCCCCTGATGTCCCCAACCAGGTTTAATTCTATCAGGGCTTAAGCTTTTCTAACCTGATCCCTGGCTGCTTGGACCATTTCTCTGTATTCCTCCCAGGCTACCGGTCATTACTTCCACCCTCTATAGGCTTCCCTTTTATGTCTAAGTTTGTCCAGTAGTTCCTTGCTCATACACAGAGGCCTCCTGGCGTTTTGGCCTGACTTCCCCTTTGTTGAGATGCAGTACTCCTGAGTTTGGAGGAGGCGATTCTTGAATACTAACCAGCTTTCTTGGGCCCCTCTTTCCTCCATCCCTCCAGGGCTCTATCCCACCGTACCCTACCAAAGCAGGTCCTTGAAGAGGCCAAGGTCTATTTTCCTGACTTCCAGGGTAAAAAGGTTGCTGTGCGCCCTCCTTGCTGACCTAAGGATGTTGAACTACACCATTTTATGGTCACTGCAGCCAAGGATGCCCTTGAGCTTCACATTCACCACCAGCCCCTCCTTCTTGGTGAGAACAAGGTCCAGCATAGCACCTATCCTCGTTGGCTCCTCTACTATGTGGAGAAGGAAATTAAAAGTCAACGCATTGCAGAAACCTCAGATTAGAAACAGATTGCTTATACCCTGCTGTGTTGTCCCTCCAACAGATACTGGGTTGGTTGAAGTCCCCCATGAGGACTAGGGCTTGTGAACATGAGGCTACTCCTGTCCATCAACAGAAGGCCTCATCCGCTCGTTCTTCCTGGTTGGGTGGCCTGTAGCAGATCCCCACTATAATGTCCCCTGTCTTCCCTTTAATCCTGATCCATAAACTCTCTGTCAGCTTCTCCTCCATCCCCAGGTGGAGCTCCATGCACTTTAGCTAGTCATTGACAGACAGGGTGACACCCCTTCCTCATCTCCTCTGCCTGTCCTTCCTAAAGAGCCTGTATCCTTCCATTCCAACACTCCAGTCATGGAAGCCATCCCACCATGTCTCTGTGGCAGCCCCGCAGGCATGTACACTTCTCTAACTCCTCTTGTTTATTACCCATGTTGCTACATGCATTTGCACAGAGGCATTAAAGTTGGGTCAAAATGAAGCTGGCTTACTGACTGAAGGGCAATTAACAGGTTGGGGGCCCTCATCAGCACCCAGTTGGACTAACCTTGGTTCATCATCCCACAGCTTCACAGAATCATAGAATTGTCACTGTTGGAAAAGACCTCTAAGGTCACTGCATCCAACCGTCAACCCAGAAAACACCCAAAACTAAACAAATCACCATCCCACTAAAGCATGTCCTGAAGTACCTCATCTACACGGTTTTTAAATACCTCCTGGGATGGTGACTCTACCACCACCCTGGGCAGTCCGTTCCAGCGCCTAACTACTCTCAGTAAAGAAATTCTTCCTAATACCTAGTCTAAACCTCCCCTTCTCCAAACTTAACATTCCCAGTTCCCTCAGCCTCTCCTCTTAGGACTTGTTCTCCAGACCCTTCACCAGCTTGGTTGCTCTTCTTTGGACTCACTCCAGCAACTCAATGTTTTTCTTGTAGCAGGGGGCCAGAACTGAACAAAGTACCTGACGTGTGGCCTCACCAGTGCCGAGTACAGGACCACGATCATTTCCCTTCTCCTACTGGCCACACTATTTCTGATACAGGCCAGGATGTTGTTGGCCACTTTGGCAACCTGAGCACACTGCTGGCTCATATTTAGCTGGGTGTCAATCAGCATCCCCAGGTCATTTTCTGCCAGGCAGCTTTCCAGCCACTCCTCCCCAAGCCTGTAGCGCTGCCAGGTGTTGGGAAACTGTCTGGAAGAAAACAGACATGTGAGCAATCCTGACTATTTAGCTTTAGCTAGAGTAAACTAAGGGCCTTGAGGACCAGTTGCAAGGTTACTGAAAGATGAGTTATGGGAAAAAGATAAGGGAGCTGGCAGCAGAAAAGAAGAATAACAGGATAATGATGTAGCCAGCAGAAATTCTGTGAGAACAGGATTTGTTGCCAAGATATAGCCACCTGCAAGATATCGTTATATAAACAAGGGTTCTGTATAAAGCGAGTGTGAATTGTTAATAAACGACTTCACTTTAATCATATTGGTGACTATGTGTCGTCCTTAAGCCTCCGCGGATTTTCTACATTTGGCGCCCGAAACAGGGACCCTCTCGCTGTTGCTTCCGGGAGCGATGAAGACAGCTGGGATAAGAGGGTAGTGAGAAAGCCGACCGAAGGAACGGTGCGGCAGGAGCGGAGAAGCCAGTCGAAAGGAGACTGCTGCCCCGGCGGTCTCTGTAGCTGGTGCCCGGCTACGGAATGAAAGAGGTACCTTGGAATTGAAGAATCTCGCCGGGAAAAAAGGTGAGCGGCTGGGGAGGAGATGGGGTCTACACTTTCTAAAGAAGAAGAGGCAGTAGTTAAGCTCCTCCAATGTATTCTCTCTAAGAGAGGTTTATCATACAAAGGCAGGACCTTACGTGAATTACTGAAATGGGCATGGGATAGACACTTGATCCCCTCGATGGGTACCGTTTTTGAGTTACCTACTTGGGAAGCCATAGGTACTGCCCTATGGGATAAAATTAGCGATGGAGATAATGAGGCAGGATGCTTAGCGACACTCTGGAAATTGATTAGAGAAACCTTATTTTCTGCCAGGCAGCTTTCCAGCCACTCCTCCCCAAGCCTGTAGCGTTGCCTGGGGTTCTTGCGACTGAGATTCAGGACCCAACACTTGGCCTTGTTAAACCTCATACAACTGGCCTCTAGAGTAGAACGAGACCAGGTTGGTCAAGCAGGACCTGCCTTTCCTGAACCCATGCTGGCTGGGCCTGATCCCCTGGCTGTCCCACACTTGCCACGTGAGTGCGCTCAGTAGGAACCTCTCCATAATTTTTCCAGTCACCAAGGTCAGGCTGACAGGCCTGTAGTTACCTGAATCCTCCTTCCGGCCTTTCTTGTAGGTGGGAGTCACATTGTCAAGCCTCCAGTCATCTGGGACATCCCCTGTTAACCAAGACTGTTGATAAATGATGAAGAGAGGCTTGGTGAGCTCCTCTGCCAGCTCTCTCAGTACTCTCGGGTGGATCCCATACAGCCCCATAGACTTGTGAGTGTCCAGGTACCACTGGTCATTAACTGCTTCCTCCTGGATTATGGGGGGGGGGTGGGGGTGGGGGGGTGTTGTGCTGCTCTCCATCCATCTTTATCTTCCAGCTCAGGAATACCCAGGGAATATTCAGGCTGAATACCCTTGGGGTGGCTGGTCTGACTATTAAAGAGTGAGGCAATGAAGGCATTAAGTATCTCAGCCTTTTCCTCATCCTTGGTTGCAAGGTTTCTCCCCTTGACCAATAAAGGATGAAAATTCTCCCTGGCTCTCTCTTTATTGTTAATGTATTTGTAGAAACTGTTTTTGTTGTCCCTTATGACAGTGGCCAGATTGAGCTAAAGTTGGGCTTTTGCCTTCCTAATTTTTTCTCTACATGACCTAATTAGGTCCCTGTACCCATCCCAAGATGCCTGCCCCTTCTTCTAAAGGAGGTAACTCTCCTTTTTTTCCTGAGTCCCAACAAAAGCTCCCTGTTCAGCCAGGCCACTCATATTCCCTGCCATTTTGTCTTATGGCACCTGGGGACAGACAACGTGCTCCTTCTTGAACAATGTCCAGCCTTCCTGGACCCCTTTGTCCTTCAGGACTCTCTCCCAAGGCACTCTCTCGACCAGTCTCCTAAACAGGCTGAAGTCTGCCCTCTGGATGTCCATGGTGAAGGTTTTGCTAACCCCGCTCTTTACTTCACTACATATCAAGAACTTCACCATTTCATGGTTGCTAAGCACAAGATGGACTCCGACCACTACATCTCCCGCCAGTCCTTCCCTATTTGTGGACAGTAGATCCAGCAAGGCACCTCCTCTGGTAAGCTCACTTACCAGCTGTGTCAGGAAGCTGTCTTACATAAACTCGAGGAGCTTCTTAGCCTTCCTCCTCTCTGCTATGTTATACTTCCAGCAGATGTCTGGTAGGCTGAAGTTTCCCACTGGAACAAGGGCTAGGGATTGTGAGACCTCTGCCAGCACCTTCTAGAATGCATCTGCCTCCTCATACTGGTTGGGTGGTCTATAACAGACACCCAACAGGATATCCACATTATTCGTCTTCCCCCTTATATTACTCATAAACACTCAACCTTATCATCACTATCCTCATCAAGCTCTATGCTATCAAAACACCCCCTAACATATAGAGCCATACCACTGCCTCTCCTTCCCAGTCTATCCTTTCTGAAGAGCTTATAGCCATCCATTGCAGCATTCCAATCATGAGTCATCCCACCATTTTTCTGTGATGGCGACTACATGATAGCTGTCCTGCCACACAATGGCTTCTAGGCCCTAGCTCCTCCTGTTTGTTGCCTATGCTGTACGCATTGGTGTAGATGCACTTGAGCCGAGCTATAGGTTTTATCCCTATCATTGCCATGCAAATACATCTGTATCTTAGATTTTGAAAAATTAATTTGGATGTCAGTGTTTACATGTGAATTATTATTGAATAATTCACAAAAACTTTGCAGACACAGAATTTTGTGAATTGCTCAAGTCTATTTGTGTGAAAAACAGAACAAAACAAAAAAACACCTAAGGCTTTTCTGTGTTTTGTAAATGGCTTCTCCAAAAGTCAAGATACATAAAAAAACTTCACAACTTCTGGTTAAAAATAATGGAAACAGTAGCATTTACTCAAGAGGAAACTACAAACAAGTCCATAAGCCACCATTTCCTATGTTACATCCCTAAGAGAGAACTCTCACCCATCACCTTAAACCCTAGTAGAGCTCATATTATGGAGTTGACAGCAGAAAAAGTATGATTAAAGAAGTATGATACAACGCCCTATTATCAGTTCTGAGACATTACAATGTTAACACCAATATTTACATTTCTCAACTGACTTTTACTATTATGATAATAAATCTTTTAAAGATCAGTTTAAAACCATTACGACACATCCTGTCACTACAGGCACTGACAAAAAGTCTCTATCTTTCTTATAAGCCCCCTTCATAGAAAACGCGCAATAACGTCTCCCTAGAGCCTTTTCCAAGACGAACAATCCTGACTGTCTCGTCCTTTCATTCTTTCTTCATAGTAGATGTGGGTGTTCCAATCCTCTGACAATTTTTGTGGTCCTTCTCTGGACCCGCTCCAACAGGCCCGTGGCTTTCTTGTGCTGTGGACCCCAGAGCTGGATGCAGTACTCCAGGTGGGGTTTCATGAGAACAGAGCAGAGGGGGAGAATCACCTCCCTTGACCTGCTGGCAACTGATACTTTGGTTTAGAACCATTTTATTTTATGTTGCTTAGGGTCATGCAAAAGAAATAACATTATCATATAGGTTTAGAAGGTACTAAACATAAATGCAGATCAAGCTGTTTTTTCCAATATGACGGGTTAAGAATGTTTCTCCCATGCAGCTATTTGGAATCTCATTGTGCTATATAATATATTCCTGGGGAAGATGATAAAACTATCCCTCCTATAACTCTGTCCTGGTTTGGGCCAGGATAAAGGTAATTTTCTGTCTTGTAATTTTGCTTTCAGCTAAGTCTCTCATAAGTAGCTGTACTTGCTGAAAATAACAGCAATTTTCTCGGTCAGTGTCTGCTTCTAAGACTGATAAAGCTCCATGTTTATAGTTACTGCCGGAGACTGGTATGCAGAACCAAGGACACTGCTCAGTTCTGAGGAACATCTTGCCCTCCATAAGGAGAAAGGCTATGTTGCCTAATGCAGGTTTCATATGCTGGAAAGTGCCCTGCAATATTCTTCAAGGATTATACAGTGGCCTTAATTCACATCAAATCTACTTTCATTATTATAACAGAAAAGAATGCAACTCGGTATGTTCTCCCGGTGTATGTGACATAAAAATGTGATGGCAACAAGAAGGAAGAGATGGGAAAGGAAATTACTTCTTTAAAGAGAATATCCTGTGAGCAGTGCTGTCTCTTACTGTCATAGGAGTACAATTATAAAAGGAAGGGTGTATATCTTAAAACCCACGGTAGGCTGCTGGAAAACAGCCTTCTGGTTACTTTGGAGCAAGACAGAAATCTTTTGAAGGTAGCAGAACTATTAAATAGACAAACTAACAAAACTGAAAGCTGTCAAGAACTTAAACTAATTCATGGGCATTTCCCCACTGAATCCCTATCAATATTTGCGGCTTTTTACCCACACCATGCTTCAAGTTTCTGCCCCCCCCCCCCCCCCCCATCTTATACCAACCATTACTTCTTTCTTTATTTTCATTTCAGATTAAGCAATACTCATCCAGATACACAGGAATAACTGTATATGAAGAGATTAACACATGGTAAATTCTTAGTTTTGTTTACTGAACCTTGTATATGGGTTGATAAGTTTACCGCCCTTTCAGAAAAACACAACTTCATTTGCTACTGCACTGCAAAATTCTTAGCATTCTTATTTTCTTGTGAAGCTCAGTTCAAGAGCCAGACGTTTAACCCTTTACTTCCTTTCAAGCTGCTAAACTGTTATGGATTCTTTTAGACAGCTTGAAAGCCAGCTAGCTTCTACGGTCTTGAACATAGGCTTATCACCAAAAAAATACCTATTTGGAAATAGCCAACTACTTTTCTGGACATAAGGCACATTTAAATTGAGTTCATTCTTTGACAGTATGCGAGTTTTTACTGACTCAGTGTCTCTGCTCGATTCAAAAGCCAAATGCATTTATCATGCAGTTCTTGAAAAACAGGGTTTGAAATAACTGCTTTGAGCTTTTCCCTTGTACATTATACAGGCTATTTTATATCACAGGTCCAGCTCCAGTAAGTGCCATGCTTGCTGCAGTTATGCTCATTGATTAATTTTGATACAGAATTAATTATTGCTTGTCACCGAGAGTATTTTTATATTGATATTTGGATTTCTGTGACCCCTTTTGTGAAGAGTGAGAAATATGGTACTGCATCATAAATCTATTTTCAAGAATAAATAAAGTACTCCCTATATTTTTCTTCCACTTTTAAAAACTATTCCTGAATTACAAGGCATTCTAGATGCCACTCACTATCAAATCCAATGGTTTCTCCACACAAACACTCAGGAAAATTAATTTGGCTTCACTTTTAAAATGTTAATTAAACCACTTTACACCATTGTGTAGACATAATAATTCAGTAAACGGTCAATGATTCAGATCAGCCTTTAGAAACTAAATCTACTCTTGAAAAAATTTATTATTAGAGAACTGTAGCATGGTTTGGGTTGGAAGGGACCCTAAAGATCATCTAATTCCAACCAAAAATTTCTTCCTAATATCTAACCTAAATCTTCCCTCTTCCAGTTTAAAACCATTTCCCCTTGTCCTATTGCTTCATGCCCTTATAAAAAGTCCCTCCTCAGCTTTCTCGTAGACCCACTTCAGGTACTGGAAAGCTGCATCAAGGTCCCCCCGGAGCCCTCTCCAGGCTGAAAATCCCCAACTTTTTCAGCCTGTCTTCATAGGAGAGGTGCTCCAGTCCTCTGATCATCTCTGGGGCCCTCCTCTGGACTCACGCCAAGAACTCCACGTCCTTTCTGTGTTGGGGGCTCCAGAACTGGACACGGTACTACAGGAGGGGGTTTCACGAGAGCAGAGTAGAGGAGGAGAATCACCTCCCTAGACCTGCTGGCCATGCTTCTTTAAATGTAGCCCAGGATACAGTTGGCTTTCTGGACTGCAAGTGCAAATTGCCATCTCACATTGAGCTTCTCATCAACCAACACCCCCAAGTCTTTTTCCTCAGGGCTGCTCTCAAGCCATTCTTTACCCAACCTGTATTTGTGCTTGGGATTGCCCTGACCCAGGTGCAGGACCTCGCACTTGGCCTTGTTGAACTTCATGAGGTTGGCATGGGCCAACCACGAGAGGTGGCTCTCAAGCATGTCAAGGTCTTCTGGATTGCCTCCCTTCCTTCCAGCGTGTTGACCGCACCACACAGCTTGGTGTCATCAGCAAGCGTGCTGAGGGTGCACTTAGTCCCACTGTCCATATTGCCAACAAAGATGTTAAACAGCCCCGGTCCCAGTACCCACTCCTGAGGAACACCACTCGTCACTGGTCTCCATTTGGACAGTGAGACATTGACCAGTACTCTTTGAGTGAGACCAGCCAGCCAGTTCCTTATCCACCAAGTGGTCCAACTGTCACATCCATGCCTGTTCAACTTAGAGACCAGGATATCATGCAGTGCTTTTCACAAGTCCAGGTAAATGATGTCAGTTCCTCTTCCCTTATCCACCAACACTGTAGCCCCATCATAGAAAGCCAACAGATTTGTCAGGCACAATTTGCCCTTGGTGAATCCATGCTGGTTGCCAACAACCACCTCCTCATTTTCCACGTGCCTTAGCAGAGCCTTCAGGAGGTTCTGCTCCATGATCTTGCAGGGCACAGA